>NW_016107426.1:1537211-1551610 GCF_001604975.1 Cebus imitator | reverse complement strand
CAAAACTTCATCTCAAAAATAAATAATAAAACAAAATAAAAAAAAATAAAAAATAAAAAATAAAAATAAATAAATAAATAAATAATAAAACAAAATAAAGGAGCAGCTACAAGGTGGGTGTCTCTCAGACAGCCCCCTCCAAAAGTGCCAGGGCAAAGAGGTGGGCTCTGAGACCCAGGCAGCCCCCAGGCCCTTTATGCCTCCTGAGAGTTTATTGCAACAGCCTCCTAACCAGCCTCTTGCCCTCAATCCCCGCCCTGCCCACCCTACCTCCCAGGACCCTGCCTCCCATCTTGAAATACAGCTAACGATTTTATTCCTGGGATCAAAACAGTTTATGTAAAATCAGTGCTTCTCAGTCTTTACCACTGAAGCGCACCGACAGTAGACAAAAGAAATGCCTTCAGTTCCCCCAGGGGACTGCAGAGCCGGGAGCTCCTGCCAGCACACCCAAACTCTCTTTGAAGTCTCCTGTTTTCTCTTAAAAATTCATGAGAATGTTGCATTCTACTCCGTGATATAGCTGAATTTCTTTTAATATGAAGATGTTTAAAATTATCCACCTCAAGGAAAATTGATGTTCCTGAAAGAAATATTGTGTTTATCTGGAGGCTTCAAGTATCTTCCTTGGAGAATTATCTACAGGATAAAATCCAAACTCCTGACAAGCAAGGCTCTTTAAAATCGGGCCTTCGTAAACCTTTCTGCTTTTCTGCTGCCGCACCTCAGCACACGCTCCAGTGTCGGCTGCTTGCACTCGGGTCACTTCCTGATCTGCCAGCTTCTTCCCAGGCCCCGTGTGTGTGTTTGCTTCCTTTGGGACCACACTCCCTGCCTGTTGACAAGCCACTATTCCTAAAGCCTCCAGGGGGATCAAACACCACCTCCCACAGGAAACCTTCTCTGATCGCCCAGGACAGATACGACGTGAGAGGGACCGTGAAAACAGCCTGCGTTTTGGAATCAGAGGCTGGTGTTCATCCTGACTCCAATTCCTGACAGTGGACACGTGATCTAACTTCTCTTAGATTTCATCTGTAAAATAGGGAATAATTATGCTGCCCTCAAAGGGCTGTTTTAGGGATTAAAAGAGATTCAAGCAATTGTGCAGTGCCCAGCACACACTCCCTTCCACCCCTCCAAATTCCCATAGCACTTTACGGATACCACTGTTGTCAAGAGTATGCGTTTACCTGGTCATTCTTTTTATGATGGCTTATTTCCCCTAAATAGATAAGTGGTTCCCAACGTCCGCAAAAGCTTCTTGTATTACCCCCATGGTTCCACAGCTTGAAAGATTTTGGTTATTAAATTAAACACATTTATGAAATAATAAACTGCTTTTCTCAGTTCTTGATCCTGGTGAGCTTTCTGAACATTGAGAGGCTTGCCAGCCTTTCCTCTCATGCCTAACTCTAGGGACTTGGTGTTGGGCGCCACCCACCAAGGCCATAAACACCTTGAATCTCCAGCCCTGTTTCCACACTTCCCACAGCACCGTACTCAGCGCCTTGTGCTGAAAACACACCTAATAACTGCTTGTGGCATAAACAAGAAGTTTCACACACACGACCTGGGAGAAGCCCTCTCCCAATAAGCTGGCTGGTGTGCAGAAAGGGGTTATTGTTACCGGAGGCAGAGCTGGAGGCAAGCCCTTCTCCTCCATCCACCCAGAGCGGCACCCCCAATTATACCAGCTGGCCTCCAACTTCTGTGTGTGAGCCGATTAAAAAGCACCCTCTCTCCAGTGTCTGGAAACTCCTGCAAGGAAAGTTTGCTGCCCAAAGTTGGCTTTTGACTAGAGTCTTAATAAGAGGCCTCTGCAGGCTGTGGTTAGAGAGACAATGTCACTTGGAGGAGCGGCTTGAAGCGGCAGTTAGGAGAAGAATTATTTTAATGAATACATTTCCTTTCAATTGTATGGGAATATCAAGATCCCATTAGAATGGGGAAGCAATTAGAACTAATAAAGATGAATGCACAGTCCTCTGTGCGTGCGGAATAACAAGCAGGCCACAAAGGGACTCCGGAGAGCCCGCTCTAATCCAACGAATGGGCGGCCAGCAGAGGGGAAACAGCTCTGTTCAGCCGCTCAAAGCCCCGGCGCCCTGCACATTCTGATCACGGCCTGCAAATGGTGTGAGGTGCGCCTCGGAGGTGGGGGGCTGGGCCCTTGCCGGGCCTCTTGGGGATTGAGATGGGCTGTTGGCAGCCCCTTGGCAACAGCCATTCAGACCAGGGCCCTGGCTCCTGGCCAGGCTCTCGCCCGCCCCTTGCACTGGGCCTCATTGTGTCCAGGTGGCAAATGCCTTCTCGCCAACTCTCCTTCGAGGTTTAGAGAGGGGGTGGGACAGGGGAAGAGGGAGAAGGGGATGAATGAGTAGGGGGGCCCTCTGCCCCCTGCCACTCCCCTCCCCCGCCGGCCAGGGTCTGCTCCTCCTCTGGGTTTGGTGTTATATTACAGACACTGGTGAGTCACTGGCAGCCAAACACAGAAGTACTGTTGCTTACACAATTACTCTTCAAACAGTAACAAACAATTTTCATTACCCAAGTCAGATCAAATCATCCGCCTGGCCATCCTGCCTCAATCCCAGCCCCACAGACGGGACCCAAAGCCTCACACTCTGCCCATTCTGCTCTGACAAAACCAGCCTTCAATTTGTCCCGGCCTGGGGACAGGGACAAAGCTCTTCCTCTGATCCCTCCTTGGAGCCTGCTCAGCTGCACGGCTGTCAAGCCTGTCAGGAGAAATAGAGAAGCCACGAGCACCTACGCAGCCTGGGGACCGTCAGATCGGGAGTGACATGCTGTTACTCAGCACCTGTGTGCAGGCGTTCAAGAGTTTGGAGGACTCGACCGCCGAGTTTAGAAGGAATCCGGCAAGATAACCCTGGCTCCCGACCAAAGTATTCACTGGCCTCAAATGGAGTGTCAGTACTTGACATTTCTTTATTTAATCTTTTTTGGCCAGACGGTTTTTTCAACCAGGAATGTGTAAGCTGTTCCGAAATGTCTGTGTAAGAAGCCAGTCACCCTCATTACTGGGATTTTTCCACCACGTCTCTTTTAGAAAAGGGTCTGTAACATTTTCTATTTGTTTCCTAATGGTGGGGCACTTTAAAAGCATATTTACATTAATAATATTGATTGAACTTCAAAATAACTGTGGGGATGGCCAAAATGAGGGTTGTTGGGGCCTAAAGATGAGGAAAAAGTGGCCCAGAGAGGGTCCGCATCTGCGCAGGGTCACAGGACGGGTGAGTAACGACCTGGTTCCGCGCTTTGTCCCAGGAAACCTCCCGCGCGTCTCCACTGAGCACTGGGCACTCCAGGACGGCCCATCCTGCAATTCTGCTTTTCCAGTGGAACACCCTTCTCCCTTCCACGCATGAAACTGCAGGAAGCACCGTGGGCCTTTGAAGACTCTGGTCTAGGCTACGAAGGAGCCTGTCTCAAGAAGACTCCAACCCAATAGTCACTAAAGTATATGTCTTGCCATCTCCCAAACCAAAGACATACACCTTTCCTCCCTTTCAAAAGCTTAGGTAAGGAATGTGTTAAAAGTCTGCCTGTCTGGTTACATGTGGACACAGTAAACGGAAAACCGTTTGCATTCCCTCTACTATAACATCGGAACACCTAGGGACTGGCAAGTGGCAGGGCAGGGTCTGTTCACCGTTCTTACTCCTCGCCACCTCCCATACCGAACGGCCTATTCATTCAATTTTTTAAAATCCTTTTTTATTTTTACATATTTTGAGGTATGATTCATTCACTAAGAAATGCATACCTGGCTGGGTGTGGTGGCTCACGCCGGTAATCCCAGCACTTTGGGAGGCCGAGGCAGGTGGATCACTTGACATCAGGAGTTTGAGACCAGCCTGGCCAACAAGGTGAAACCCCATCTTACTAAAAATATAAAAATTAGCCGGGTGTGGTAGTGCACACCTGTAGTCCCAGCTACTTGGGAGGCTGAGGCAGGAAAATCGCTTGAACCTGGGAGGCAGAGGTTGCAGTGAGCCGAGATCACGCCATTGCACCACTCCAGCCTGGGTGACAGAGTGAGACCCTGTCTCAAAAAAGAAAAAAAAAAGTGTACAGTTTGGTAAGTTTTGACAAATGTATACCTACATCTAAATCAGGATACAGAACACTGCCATCACCGCCAAAACTTCCTGGATTCCCCTTTCCAGTCAACGCCATCCCAAGCCTCCACTGCCCTAATTTCTATCACCATAGATTAGCTTTGAACATCAGAGAAATGGAATCATATGATATGCATAACCTTTTGTATCTTTCTTCTGTCCCTCAACGTATCTGCCAGACTCATTCACGTTGTGTCTGTAATTGGTTCCTTCTTATGAGTAGCAATGTCATTCATTCAGTTGTTAAAATCCAGCCCTATTACTGCGGATTTGTCCCTCAAAACTCTTTTCACAGACTATCTCTTCTGCATGCTCCTCTCCACGCACACATCGCCTGCATATCTCCCTGGCAATCCTTGTAGGGAGGAAAACATGTCAGTGGACTATTTTATCTCTAGCAGTGTCCTTTTAGGTACGGGTGGCTCTCTCTGCCTGCAGGAAAAATAGATAACTAGGCAGTCTTGCTTCAGAGTAGACAGATCTGGGTTTTCATTTCTGGTCTAGCACTTCACAGACGGGTGGTTTGGGGCAGGTGATTTAACCTCTCCGTGACTGTTTTCCCATTTGTAAACGCAGATAATAATACCTTCCTAATAGGGATTTGTAAGGCCTAAATTATAATGTACATAAAATGTTTAGCACAATGAAAACTAATAATAGTTAGACTATCATAAACATCCTCTCTTGCTTCATTCACATACTTCCAGTTTTTCTAAGTCATATGATACAAATGGGTATATAGTTTCCAAAGTTTTTAAAAGGAAGATTTCATATTTAGATTTTGAAAAGTCTGTCAGATATGTACTTAAAATAAATAACTTATTTCCTAGGGAAAAAAGTAAAGGCTCATGTCATTTATTCATTGGCAATGATATATCGAGCGCTGACCAGGAGAAGCTCTTCAAAAGAGCGAAAGACACAGCCCTAGCTTTTAGGATGTTTGTTTTGGGGAGGGTAGCAAGATAAGCACAAAAACATTCTAATACAAAGCACAGTGAATGACGATAACCAGAATTAGCATCTCTGAATGCAGTGGTTAAGAGAACGGTCTGTGGAGTCGTGCCATACGGGGTCACATCCCAGCTGCATGATGCTGAGCAAGTTACTTAACCTCTTTGCGTGTAAGCTCACCTGGAAAGTGGTGCCAATAATACCACTTACCTAGCAGGGCTACAGTATCAGGAAAAGGCAGCCCAGAGTGGTTGAAAATCCTGCTGCAAGGTCGCAGAACGGCTGAGGGCTGACCTGGTTCCACGCTGTCCCAGGACTTCTCCCCTGCGTCTCCAGAGTCTAGGCATTCCAGCACAGTCCATCTTGCAATCCTCATATTCTATATTGCCTAGGAAAATATGCAATAATTAATAGCTAACATTTATTGAATATCAATATGTGCCAAGCACTGTGTTAAATGCTTATGTGCATTACTTCACATCATCTCCGCAATGCAGTTACTACTGTTATACCCATTGTACTGATAAGGCAACAGAAGGGCAGAGGTTTCGGCAACTTGCCCAACATGACATAGCTAGTAAGTAGCAAACTGTGTCACAGAAAAGAAACAATCGTCTGTGAAATAGGGGTGATGGTATTACTACTTATATTAGTGAGAATTCGAGGAATTAATCTTTGAAAAGTGCTTAGAACAGAGCCTGGCACCTAATAAGGCCTAAATACGTGGACGTGAACAAATTGCTAAGGTGATTCAGACATGGCAATAAATAAGTTCTATGCATGATGACTAAGGAAGGCTTTGGGAAAGTGATGTTTATACTGGGCCCTGAATAGTGGACAGGATTTGGATAAATGGAGGTGACAGAGAGGGCATTTCAGGGAGGAAGGGAGGGAGGGAGGGAGGGAGGAGGAAGGGAAGGGAGGGAGGGAGGAAGGAAGGTGGGGAAGGAAGGAAGGGAGGAAAGAAGGGAGGGAGGAAGGAAGGGAGGGAGGAAGGGAAGTAGAGAGAGGGAGAGAGGAAGTGAGGCAGGAAGGGAAGGAGGGAGGGAGGAAGGGAAGGAGGGAAGGAGGCAGGGAGGGAGGAAGAGAGGGAGGAAGGAAAGAAGGGAGGGAGGGAAGGAAGGAGGGAAGGAGGGAGGGAATGAGGGAGGGAGATAGGGAGGAAGATAGGGAGGGGGGAGGAAGGGAAGGAGGAAGGAAAGGATGGAAGGGGGAGGAAGGAAGGGAGGGGGTGAAGGAAGGAAGGGAGGGAGGGAGGGAGGGAGACAGGAAGGGAAGCAGAGAGAGATGGAGAGAGGAAGGAAAGGAGGGAGGGAGGAAAGGAGACAGAAAGGAGGGAAGGAGGAAGGGAGGCAGAAAGGGAAGGAGGGAGGGAGGAAGGGAAGGAGAGAAGGAGGGAGGAAAGGAGGGAGGGGAGCAGAGGGGAGGGAAGGAGGAAAGGAAGAAGGGAAGGAGAGGGGAGGGAGAAAGAGAGGGAGGAAAGGAGGAAGGGAGGGAGACAGGAAGAGAAGCAGAGAAAAAGGGAGAGAGGGAGGGAAAGAGGGAGGGAGGGAGGGAAGGAAGAAAGGAGGGAGGGAAGGAGGAAAGGAGGGAGGGGAGAGGAAGCGAAAGAGGGAGGGAGGAAGGGAAGCAGGAAGGGAAGGAGGGAGGGAGGGAAGGGGGGAGGGGAGGGGAGGGAGGGAGGAAGAGGGGAAGGAAAGAAGGAAGGCGGGAAGGAAGGGAGGGAGGGAGGGAGGGAGCAAGGAAGCTTGGCGTCAGGAGGGAGGAGGGAGCTACAGAGCCCCTCCTCACCCAGAAAGGCACGAGGGCCTTGGCGGCCAAAGCTGTGGCGAGGCGCAAGGCTCCGCCGTCTGAATCGGATGGTGGCAAAGTGGGTACAGTTCTTCCTGGTGAAAGACAAGAAGAGTCCCATCACACGCTCGGATGGGACTTGGAGGGAGGGAGGGAGGAAGGAAGAAGGGGAGGAAGGAAGGAAGGAGAAAGAAGGAGAGGAAAGCTCAGAGTGTGAAAAAAAGAAAGAAAGAAACACGTGGGAGTAGTCAAATTTGACCTGGGCAAAAAAAAAAAACCTCGCGTTTCTTCCAACCCATCCCTATTCCTGCCAGCTGTCCTTCCTCAGTGTATCTTTTCATGGAATCTGCTGTCCTTACTCCCTCATCATAATGATCCATTGAATAATATTTATGGAGCTCCTCTCTGTGTCCGGCACTGCTCTAGGCACTGAGGCTACACCCAGTTCCCAGTTTGCACGATAATCATCATCCAAACTGTGTTCCCGCCTTCAGCCGGCCGGACTCCAGCGCATCTTCCACGTTACCGCCAGAACAGGAAGACGCCGTTCGGGCCTGGACGCTCCCCGCTCAAATCCTCCCGCAGGATCTTTTCCTTCTGTCCATCTCCCTAGCACCCCTTGCTGACTGGCTCCCGGCCTTCGGCGCGCACTCCAGGGCCACGGAAGATGCACACACTTACACGTGGGCACTTGCAGAGAGCAGGTGGGCGGCATTCCATCCCTATTTCACCCCTTGTGCCCTGGAACGTTCCCCACTCCGCATGCCTCGGAGGGGAGAGGCCTGGTGCATTCCCCCGCCCCCGACTTTCCGAGCCTAAAACCCAGCACACGGTGCACCCCCCGTCCCCACCCTTTGGCACCTCCACTCAGAGCAGCCCAGGCACACCCCAACCCACAGGGGACCGGAAGAGGCGGGGCTTCTCGCGGCACTGGGGTCGCCATGCTGGCTGCGGCGGCCGGAAGTGGCCCCTCGCGCGGGCGCGGACGGAGGCTGCGCGCCGCAAGTCCCGGCTGCTGGCGGCGTTGCGGGCGCAGTTTCGACCCCCGTGCGGTGCCGCCCCGCAGCCCCCGAGCTCCGTCCGCCATCGCTCCTGGTCCTCCCGCCGCCCCAGCCGCTGTCCAACCCCTCCCCCGGCGCCTGCGCGGCGGCTCGCACACCCCTCGGCCGTCGTACGTGCTCTGCACCTGCCTGCGCGGAAACATGTTGCAGACACCAGAGAGCAGGGGGCTCCCGCTCCCGCAGGCCGAGGGGGAGAAGGATGGCGGCCATGATGGTGAGACCCCGGCCCCGACCGCCTCGCAGGAGCGCCCCACGGAGGAGCCTGGCGCCGGGAGGGAGGAGGGGGCTGCGGAGCCCGCCCTCACCCGGAAAGGCGCGAGGGCCTTGGCCGCCAAAGCCTTGGCGCGGCGCAGGGCCTACCGCCGTCTGAACCGGACGGTGGCGGAGTTGGTGCAGTTCCTCCTGGTGAAAGACAAGAAGAAGAGTCCCATCACACGCTCGGAGATGGTGAAATACGTTATTGGAGACTTGAAGGCTCTGTTCCCGGACATCGTCGCGAGAGCCGCAGAGCATCTGCGGTATGTCTTTGGTTATGAGCTGAAACTGTTTGACCGCAAGCACCACACTTACATCCTGATCAACAAACTAAAGCCTCTTGAGGAGGAGGAGGAGGAGGAGGAAGATCTGGGAGGAGATGGCCCCAGATTGGGCCTCTTAATGATGATCCTGGGCCTTATCTATATGAAAGGTAATAGTGCCAGGGAGGCCCAGGTCTGGGAGATGCTGCGTCGGTTGGGGGTGCATCCCTCAAAGAATCATTTCCTCTTTGGGTATCCGAAGAGGCTTATTATGGAAGATTTTGTCCAGCAGCGATACCTCAGTTACAGGCGAGTGCCTCACACCAATCCACTGGAATATGAATTTTCTTGGGGTCCCCGAAGCAACCTGGAAATCAGCAAGATGAAAGTCCTGGGGTTCGTGGCCAAGCTGCATAAGAAGGAACCCCAGCACTGGCCAGTGCAGTACCGTGAGGCCCTGGCAGACGAGGCCGACAGGGCCAGAGCCAAGGCCAGAGCTGAAGCCAGTATGAGGGCCAGGGTCGGTGCTAGGCCGGGCATCCACTTCTGGTGAGGGCTGATGAAAAGGTGGCCAGTAGGGTCCCCGTGGGAATGAGCTACTGTCCTGAGTCATAAGTAGTATAGATGGGGCAAGGGTCTTATTTCTGTAGAAGTCGTGTGACTTTAAGGATTTAGATTTTGTATCTCGTTATGTTTTGTTACATTCCATACACTGTTAAAATGCTGTTTGTCAGTGGGATTGGTCTACTGTTTACTGTGGGATTTTGTTGTAGAGTTTTGCTGGTTTTGTAAAATGGATTGAACTTTGTATTTATACTGTGACCTTGAACAGATGATGCAGCATTGGAAGGCTGTACTTTGATTGATGGTTTGAAGGAACTCTGTAGCATGATCTGGTACTAGGGGAAAATAACTGGTGTCTAGCCTCCCAACACTTGTCTGTTGTATATAAAAGAAAAAGGACTGACATGTACCTCTGTTTGCTTAGCTATTTGAGTATCTAGAGAAACATTAAAATGCAATGTATTAGCAGTATACACTGGTACACTAAATAAATTAAACATTTGTGGAGCATCTTGTTTTTTGCGATGCAATGTGTGGGCACTTGGGGATAGAATACTCAACAAAATAAAGGTCCTACTTTTTTTCAGAATTAGAGAATAAGTAAATAAACAAGAAATTAACAGTGCAGTGAGTTGAAGGCTACAAAGGGTTACTTAACCGAGCTGAGGTGATTGAGTGAGGTTTGCTTGGGGTTACCTTTAGTCAGACTTTGGGGAAAGGGGAAAAAGATGGGGCAGGGGGAGGGTAAGGAATAGAGGAAGAAGTTGGAGGTAGGGAAGCCAGGTGTTGGGGTTAGTATTAAAAATGATTTCAGACCCTGCGTGGTGGCTCAAGCCTGTAATCCCAGCACTTTGGGAGGCTGAGGTGGGCAGATCACCTGAGGTCGGGAGTTCAAGATCAGCCTGGCCAACATGGTAAAACCCTGTTTCTACTAAAAATATAAAAATTTGCCAGGCATCGTGGTACATGCCTATAATCCCAGCTACTTGGGAGTCCAAGGTATGAGAATTGTTTGAATCTAGGAGGCGGAGGTTGCAGTGAGCTGAAACTGCACCATTGCATTCCAGCCTGGGTGACAGAGCGAGACCCCGTCTCAAAAAAAAAATAATAAATAAAGATGATGATTTCAGATTACAGCTACCTCGGTAATGAGCACACTTGACACATGGCAGATATGGAAAGTACTCTACCTTTGCCAGTGCTCTCATTCAGACCAGATGGCTATGGTGTACAAACATGGTGACTCTTAACTTTTTGGCCCTTTCTGTCTCTTTTTCAACCTCTGCAGGGTTCCCTCTTCTACCAAAGCTGTCAGAAACCAAATAAGGTAACAGTTCTGAAATATTACGTAGTGTGGATGAAGGGTACATCAATCTCCTACTACCAAGAAGTTCCACTTTAAGATTTCTCCCCCTGGTGCCAGGAAGCCCAGTTCCCTCTTACATGCTTCTACCTGCTGCTTTCCACCTGCCACCTCCCATTTGGAGGAGACCTGTAAGGCATCCCTCCCCTTCATATTATCCATCGAGAGTCATCTGTAAGCAGCTCTGGCTTCTTCACTGCCCACCACCTTCTGCGGGAGGATAAATTATGTAGAAAGGGTACTTGGAATCACAGGGAATTTAGAGAAGTGATTCCCAAACCAGAGAGTGGGCAAGGGTGGGAGGTGCATGCGGATCATGAAACTGTTCCCCTGCAACTGCCACAGACAGAAGAGCTGCTTGCTTTTCTCTTGTCAGGTTTTTCTTCCAGTTGTATCCAAGTAACATCTCTGAGGATGTTAAAGTTGGCATGGAATACAGTACAAACTACTTTGAGAAGTAGGGAATCTAACAAATCAGATTGGGACAAAAGCTACCAGTTTATGGGCAAAAAAAGTTGCTAATGGTTAAAAATGTGACTTCTGGGTAGTTTATGATTCATTAAACATAAATACTGAGTGCTTACTCTGTGCTAACAACTTTGATGGATACCAGAACTATTAAAATGAGAAGACTGGCTTTGCCCTCAAGGAGCAATGATGATAATTTCTCACATTTGTATTTTCTCACAGCAATGCGAGGTCAGATTAATTGGTGATTTGCCTAAGGCCTTTTGGTTGGTAAGATGCAGTACCAAGACTAGAATCCAAGTCTGTTGCCCCCAAATCCAGTGTGTTTCATTCTAGGGCATTGCTCCCCATTCCTAGCCTTAAATTTTAGTCATCACAACTCCAGGAAACAAGCGAGGCATGTGTAATTGTCACCAGTCATCACTGCAGCTGTCATTGGAGTGAGATGGAGTAGAAATACTCCCCATTTACCAGTGACAGAGGTGGCTTTGCTCAAGGTCAAACACGTGGTGGTGCATGGCAAAGAGAGGACTAACAGGCCCATTTATTAAATATCTACCATAAGCCAAAGGCATTCTTGGTCTCCTTTTCACAAGCACACTGCAAATATCTCTATTTTACAGCTACTAATGATAGTAATATTTGCCATTTATTTACTTAACACCTAAGATGAGCCAGCTTTTTATGCTTTATAGGTCTTAATGATTTTTATAACAGCCTTAGAAGATATCATCTGTCCCACTTTGCATGAAGTAAATAGACTCAGATGCTATAAAGTTCCCACAGATACACTATGACAGAACAAGGAGTGGGGATGAAGTCTGAGTCAGGAGGCCGCACTTCTCACTATTGTACATTTCCTTCCTGAGACTCCTTCCAGACTTGGGTCATCTGTCTCCCTTTTTTCTTCAGACAGCACTGTCTCTCTGGAGATACAAACAAGGGCTGTGTAGCCAAGATCATTATAAGATGCTGGCCAGCAGGTAAAAATGAGGCTAAAATACAGTTGGGGCATTACCTTTGAATGCTGATCCCAGCTCTACCTACTCTTCCCAGTGTTCTCAGAGTGCTGGCTACATGAATGTATTTTTGCTCAAAATTAGCATATGTTGCCCTTACAAACTATGTTTCCTCAGTCTTTAGTCTGCTCTCCCTACTGAACCTCAAATTCATCTTTCATGCCATGGAATAATCAAATAGAATTTGTGGATCTGCAAATACAATTCCCAGCACTGTTTCCAGAAGGTACAAAGGGCTGGCAGAACCGGTGCCCTTGCCTCAGGATGAGACCTCCATTGCAGATGCTAGCATCAGCTTCCCAGAAGTGGTAAGAGTGTGGCCTCTGGGCCCATGTGTGGAGCAGACATTGGCCATGTTAAGGGCAAGACATGGATTCTTCCGTTGCTTATGGTCACTCACATGAAGGAGAAGGAAGGCCTAGAACCCCCATCCTGCCCTCTTCAGACACAAATAGAACTAGATCTTCCTGGGCAAAATACTGTGTATGTTTGGGGCGGGGAAGATTTGGTTGAGGGAGTATTGGCAGATGGATTACTCCAAATCATATTTATTATAGTACAACTAGTATGCAAAGCCAGTGAAGGAAATTCCCTTGAAAACTATGAATCAGAGACTGATTTGAGTAATAATAAAACTCTGGTCTTCTGCACGGCCAGCTCTGCATGAATTACTGTTTCTCTATTGCAGTTCCCCTGTCTTGATGAATTGGCTGTCGAGGCAGTGGGCAATGTGAACTCCTTGGGCAGTTACTAATTTGGGGGCTCATCCAGGATTCGTGGCTGGAGAGGGGCCACTGAACCACGGGTAGGTAGCATCCCTCCAGCGATGGATCCAGAAGCCAGCCAAGTGGCCACCTAGTTCTCTTGGGCTAGGGGCTGACTCCGGTACTCTACTGGTGGGGCATTGCTGACCCAATGTGCATGGATTTAATTGCAGTTGAGAAATAGTCCTGGGGAGACGTCCCTTAACTGCAGATCTATCACAGGGTGTCTGTCTGTAGCCCCATGGTGAGCTGTCTAGCTCCACCATGGGGTGTCTGTGTAGCCCCTTTGCGGGGTGTTTGTTCGGCTCCTGGGGGGGTCTTGGTTGGCTCTTTAGTAGGAAGAATCCTGGTTTGAGAGACTTCTCCTCCATCAGGAAGATTTCAAGGAGGTTTCTCAGGAGAATAGGAGGGTAGTGTGGAAGGGATACTCCTGGAGCTCTTGGTCAGGGATCTGATTTGGAAGGCCTTCTGTTCATCTCCTCTTTGTGTGTTTGTATATATGGAAGGCATCTCAGAGGGGTTGCTGATGAACGTCCAGCAGCCTAATTCAGAGAACCCTCCTTTTTTGTCTGGTCTCATTCAATGAGCTCTAAAGAAGGCTCAACAGGCCCGTCTCAGGGTGACTATCTGCTCTTCGCCTTGCCCAGAGACCCCATTGTGAATTACCGTTTGGAGGCTGTCCATCCCTACCTGGAGTGGATCAAAGACAACAGGGCCAATGGGAAAAAGTTTGAGCTTTGCCAGGCTGATTCTGGGTGCTGCACGAGGTGACTAGTGCCTGTCTTGTTATGTGTATTTTGCTGGGATGGAAAATGTTAATTTGGTCCCCCATGCAGCCCATTGGGCAGCATCTTGCAAACTGAGAACCTTGTCTATGGTTCCATAAAACAGGAAAGGGCAATTTTCCCTTGTAAAGTGAGCAAGCTCATCAGAAGCCAGTTCATTCTTCTGGAAGCTGCAGAGAAAGGGAACCCAGAAAGCTGGTAGGCCAGCAAAAAGGGTAAGAAATTCTTACCAGCCAAGTTTCTGGTCTCTCTCTCTGTCTGGATAAACAATGTGTCTCCTCTGCAAGGGTTTGATTAATAGAAAAAAGGATTTTGTGAGGCTAGTCCTTGGCTGTAGCAAATCTGGTATGCTTTGTTCTAAGAATTTGTCTTTTTGCATTCTGTAATGGAGAGAGGTATCATAGGATAGAATGGGGTTTAGGACCCCTATAAGCCTGCTCTTCAAGTCAGCTTTTCAGGCACAAACTTTGCTACAGGTCTCCAAAATGCAATACTGTATAAAATTTATCTGTCTTGTTTTGTGTCCCTAAGAACTTAACCTGTTTTTAGATAAACACTTGATGCTAATGAAAAAAAAGAAAAAAGAACTTAACCTGTGACCATGTGGGAATACTTTCTTTTGGTGTCCACCATCCAGAGCACAGAAATTTGGGGGTTCATGTCATAGTCCTAAAAATTTTTCCTGAGCAGTTAAAAAAGCCTTGCAAGCTTGAAATTGGCTTCGTGAGGCTCCTTCTGGGAAAAGCAATAGAAAGTGCTCAGTGCCGTGCAGTTCAGCAGCTAAGCCTTCAACTTTGACAGTGGTGGTCTGGGTTCAATTGTTGCCTTCTGGAATGATTCCTTTCTGGTTTGTTATTTGTGTAACTTTGCCATTTATTGAGGGCTTTTCCCCCCCACCCATAGATAGCTTCAGATTTCCTCTCTTGAATTTTCCTTTCTCTGAACTACCTTGTAGAGTTCTAAATCT
>NW_016107426.1:1532201-1537176 GCF_001604975.1 Cebus imitator | reverse complement strand
AAAAAAAAAAAAAAAAAGAAAGAAAGAAAAGAAAAGAAAAATAAATTATTTACCATGTCTTTGAAGCACCTAGGAGGTTACCTTTGGTAAAGTTCAGAAGCTAGAGATAATGGCCACTTGTATGGCTAAAGTCAGGTAATAATAGTTTTGAAAAGAGCTCTATGGTTAAAAGTCAGCTTAATTAAAAGTGGATGAACAAGCTGCAGATGAATTTAAAAGACCTTTATGTGTTTCTCTTCCTGGAACTTGTTTTTCTGGAAGAAGATGCTTTCTTCTCATTCGGCTGAATTTTCTTCATTTTTTTCTTTGTTTTGCCACTCTTAATGCACACATGAGAGGTCCTAAGATAACTTCTGGTAGCCTGGGACTTATTGGGAAAAACAGGAGACACCACAGATCCCGTTTTGCTGGGGGGGGGGGGCGGGGGAGCACCTCTGTCTTTCTCGTGAAACCCCAGGAATTAAAAACAGATAGATCCCTCTCAAACTCAAAGGCTCTGTTCTGTTTTGCACTGTGTTATCTGATGGTTTTGAGGTTTGGGGGTATCAAATTACTTCTCATTAAGAGAGAGCTTTGGTGTGTAATAACTAGGTAGGAAAGATACTTTAAGGGATGGCCAATAGTAGTTATGGAGGGATACTTGACTCTGCACACTTGGATCAGAGAAGCATGCTCTTGGCCACCTGGAAGATAAGGAAACATTCCCACCCTCAATTGAGAGATGGGACTCCCATGAGGGATGGGCTGATGACAAAATGGGCTGATTGGCTTTGGGCTGCCTTGCAATGAAATGCGAATACAGGGTAGAAGCACTGCACGTCTTCTGCAGTGTTTCCCTCCTTTTGGGGATCCAGGAACCAGTATAAAACAGCATCCTTAATTTTGGGGATCTGTCTTTGCCTTCAACTGCTTATCTGCTGCTTTTTTGGCCCTGGAAACTGCATGCTTTCCTGGCCCGGTTCCTCCAAGGGCTTCACCCTGAAGCCAGTCATCCAATTAGGAAACAGGCAAATGAAGACTTAAAGTGCTGGATCTTCTGTCTGTCTGTGTATTTATATGTGCTGTATCTTTATATATAAAAGAGCTCTGATTAATTGGCTTGGAAAAATAAGCGCTTAAATATTTTTTCAGAAAAATAGAAACTTGAATGCCTTTTTGTTCACATGACTTTAGTACTCTTTTGGAAATAAAGACAGTTTTAAAGATTATTGGTAAAATGTCTTGAAAATGTAGACATTCTGTCTAAATTAAGGTCAGATATCAGATTTGCTAAACACTTTAACTTCAGACTGTTTCTGTGACTTTTGAAAATTATTTGATTCACCTACTTTGGAGCATTTGATTATAGATAAAGCCTGGGGACATTTGGAGAGCCATGCCTGCTAGCTAGGCTAAACGGATTCAGACCCCATCTTCATTTCTGACTGATGTCCTAGCCTCCACCCCTAGTACATGATTAAAATTGCTTACTTATCAGGTTTTTCACTAAAAATTAAAGTTGTGGAAAGTTAACATTGTAACAAGTAGTTGAGACCACTAGAGAAACAGTTTTACATACAAGGTGGGTGGGGAATGTGTTTTTGGTAAAAGATTATAAGAAGGCATGGGAATATGGCTTTTGCTAAAGGGAATGTAATTCCATGTAGTTCAGAGGGACTTTTTTATTTATTTATGAGGCAGAGTCTTCCTCTGTCTCCCAGGCTAGAGTGCAGTGGCAGGATTTTGGCTCACTGCAACATCCGCCTCTCAGGTTCAAGCAATTTCCCTGCCTCAGCTTCCCCAGCATCTGGGACTACAGGTGCACACCACCACACCCAGCTCATTTTTTTGTATTTTTAGTAGAGACGGGGTTTCACCATATTGGTCAGGCTGGTCTCGAACTCCTGACCTCAGGTGATCTCCCACCTCAGCTTCCCAAAGTGCTGGTGTTACAGGCATGAGCCACCGAGCCCAGCCCAGAGGGTTTTAAAGATTGTCATAACCTAAAAGAGTAATGGAACGAAGGTTTAAGCAGAGTGAAAAGGGCTTGTAAAAATTCTGTGGGTATAAACAAGTTGGCTAAGATTTAAAAGAAATTATTTAGCTTTTTTTCCGTAGGTTAAAACATTAAAATCATACTGATGTGGGGCCAGAATTTGGGCCCATATGTCAGAATAACAGGGTTTTCTTAGAAAATTGACCTGCTGTTTGATGGAAAATTGTAAAGGGTTCTAAAAAGTTTATGAAAATCTTACCTTATGGTCAAATTAATTAAAACTGGATAGAGATACAAAATTTTATTTTAAAAACTAGCTTTAACATTAAAGACGCACTAATGCAAACATGAAATTTGGTTTTCTCTTTTGAAGATGATCTTTATGTAATGTTAAAAGATAACAAAAGGCTTTATCTACTCCTTTGGGTAAATGGCAGGGACAAAAAAGGAGAGAGAGAGAAGAGACAGATTCAGTTGGCTTCATGCCGTCTTCACTCATTTTGTTTGGAAAGCTAAGTCTCTTCTATCAGAGTAAAAGTTTTTATTTTTCTTTTCTTCTTCTTCTTTTTTTTTTTTTTTTTTTTTTTTTTTTTTTTTTTTTGAGACAGAGTCTTGCTCTTGTTGCCCAGGCTGGAGTGCAATGGCATGATCTCAGCTCACTGCAACCTCTGCCTCCTGGATTCAAGTGATTCACCTGCCTCAGCCTCCCAAGTAGCTGGGATTACAGGAGCCTGCCACCAGGTCCAGTGAAGTTTTTGTATTTTTAGTAGAGACGGGGTTTCACTATATTGGCCAGGCTGGTCTTGAACTGACCTCAGGCGATCCATCTGCCTCGGCCTCCCAAAGTGCTGGGATTATAGGTGTGAGCCACTGCACCCAGCCAAGGTTTTTCTTTTCTAAAAAATTTTTTTGGAGTTATCATTTTGGCCAAATGAATGACTTATGGTGATCTGGGATTCTATTTTGTGATATCCATTGTTTTAAACCTTTGATATTTGACAAACTTTCCAAAATAAAGTTATAAATCATGTCTCTTCCTAACCTAATATTTTAGATATTAGGTCTGCTAAAGTCCAAAATTGACATTTGGCTTATTTGGTACAAAAATCATAACAGGAAGCATTGTCAGATATGGAATGGTGTTTGGCTTTCTTTGGTCTATATTTGTGTTAATGTGTTAATGGTATGTGTTCTGAAATTATATAAAATTATAATTCTAATCTGACTTAGTATATGTTACCAGTAATAATTATAATTATTATGTTAACAGACTGTGTGCCACAGAGGTAACAAACTTCCTTGTCAATTGTGCCTTTAACTGTGGCTGTCCTAAAATGTTTTTGTCATCCACAGACAATTGTCCCATTTTGGTCCTCTTTAAAAGATGGTTTTATAAAATCAGCTATAAAATTTAACAGGTACTCTTAAATGTAGGATTCTAATTACTAACTGGAGATTGTGACATCAGAATAGAAGAAAAGCTTTCAAATAGAAGAGTGAATGGTGTTTGGTTCACTTTGGACGGTATTTGTATAAATACATTATTAGTATATATTCCAAAATTATTGGAAACTTCTATAATGTTGACATAATTTAGTACGGATTATTAATAATTATAGTTGTTATGTAAAAATGTATGCCACAGAAGTAACCAAATTTCCTAATCAATTGTAGCTTTAATAGTGGCTATAGACTTTTGCCATCCACAGACATTTTGTCTTGCTTTGGTTCTTTTCAAAAGGCAGTTTATAATCAAATATAGGACTCTTAAATGCAGGTCTCAGATAATGTTAAAAATTGTGCTATTGGAATAGAGGAAAAAACCAAACTTCCAGGACTCTCGTGGAGCGCTAATGTGTTAAACATTGCTAAACTTTTTGTCTTCAAAGTCAAGACAACGTATATCTTTAGAGCTATTTGCAACTTTTAACAAGTGAGTAAAATATGCTCCTTTGAACAAAATTTGGAGCATGTTTGTTCCTCTCTACCTGACTTCTACAGAATTCGGAAACTATTTGTGAATATTCTCATTTTATGGCAGTATAGTTAATTGCACAAGTGCAATAAGAATCTGTTTTCTTTTGTAACAGAACACAATTGGAGAAATTGGTTATTTTACCAAGGCTTTGACGGGAATGGCGTGTTCCTTTAAAGCATCGAAGGTGACTTCTAGAGCCAATTAAAGCCTGTTGGGGCATCTGGCCTCATACCTTGTCCACACAGAGTCCCAGTACAAAGTTCCTGACCTGTGGTAAGTAAAGAATGTCACTTTCTAAGAGGCCCAGGAGCCCTAAGTTATCTTGAGACCTGAAGAGGAGAGGAATTTGCCCAACTCATAGGTATTTGAGGGTACAAATCACAGCTGGGCTCAGCTTCTAAAAAGTCTTATCTGAGATTCTTCATGGAACAGAGTTCTAGCAAAGCCAATTTAAAAGGCCTAAGTGAAAAATAATTATTCCTGCTGTACCTTATGCAAATAATCAGGCCAAGTACGGTAAGACTAAAGTTTATTTTGTAAACAAATCAGTTCTATCATGATTTGTTTTTCATAAAAATGGGAATTGGAGAAAGAAAAATTATCCTTCAAAAGGAAAACTAGAGTACACTGTTGTTAGCTGTTCTTGAGGGTTTTTCCTGCAGTTTAGACTCAATTCTAAATCCTTTGTAGGTTAGAAGTCCCCACACTAATGCTTTCAAACCCTTGCTTTTAAAATTGGGAGTTGTACTCCTCGTCCTAGGACTTGTTATTTACCTTATAGTAGGCTGTTTCACTGAAATGCTGTAAAACTATAGATAAGCATACTACTGTTTTGCCATAAAAGCCCGGCCAGGCCTGCATGAGTCTGCTTAGAGAGCCTAAAAGCGGTTCCACTCTTATCACCTTGGGGCTCATTCCTATTCCCATTCGTCCCCTGTTAGCAAGAAGACGCCAGAGCAACCAATGGCCTTTTCCCATCTTCACAGCCTACACCTTAAGATTAAGGTGTTATAGGCCGGGCA
>NW_016107426.1:1514417-1531261 GCF_001604975.1 Cebus imitator | reverse complement strand
AAAAAAAAAAAAAAAAAAAAAAATTGTGCTCCCAAATACTTGGGGAGACTGATTTGTGTAATAATAAAACTATAGTCTCCCACAAAAAATAAAACAACTATGAGTCATGTCTTGGACAAGAGGAAGTTCTCTCGGTTCAGCCACAGACTGCAGGGATCATAATAGTCACCAAAGTCAAGACTTTTGACCGATTAGAACTCGGAGAGCCAGTGTTTGAAAACAGGCTCAAGTTGATTAGACCCCACCCCCAGGAGGCACATGGTGCTTCAGAGGTGGCAGCTCATTTTCGGTCCCTGCAAATCTGGCCTCAATTCACAGGCTCAATCACAGTTTCCACTTGAGGTGATTATACTTCATGCCTTGGTCATGGTGGCAATTGATACTTGTGCAAATTATTCCACAAATTGTGCCCAGCAGAGATGACAGTTACCTCCCAGCAGAAACAGTATACTGACTAAGGAAGTTAGCTCTTCTGGAAAGTGCCCCAATCAAGGCCTTTTAAAAGTCCACTATGTGACCTTGAACAGGGAAATTCAGTCTAAGGACTGAAGATCTAGGAAAGAGGTTAGTGGATAATTGGGGTAGGGGTCAGAGGCAGCCCACACGCCACACATCATCCTACCAGCTGGTTTCAGACTCTGCCCGGTTCCCGAGCCAGCCACGACCAATAACAGGAGCAGCCAGCATTTATTAAGCTTTACGTGCCAGGCATGGTGCTAAGGGCGCTAAGCACGTGGTCTCATGCATCTGCGCAACAGCCCTCTGAAGCAGGTTCCACATTTGCCAGCATGTAGATACTCTAAGGAAACCACAAGGAAGGGAGAATTCCTTCCATTCTTTCAACGCACAAGCTGCATGACTTGGGCAAGCTCACGACGTAACTAGTGGGTGGCACAGCCAGAACTTCCGCCTGCATCCCTGGGATCTTGCTGGCATTCCACCCTCAGAGGGTACTTAGGGAGCAGCCGACTCCTGTCACAGAAGTGGGGCTGTGGAGGGAGGAGAGAAAACCTCTGGCAGTGTTCATGTGTATCACAACCCAGAGCACCTGAACTGGAGGGCGGAGGCAGTGGCGAGGGGCCGGGGCAAGTTGGCTTATCTGATTGTAGGGACCCTGTTTGGGAGAGGAGCCCATGTTCGAGGGATGATGCCTCTGAGACACCCCCAGGCCTGCTGCGGTAGCCCTGTGGGCCATGGGCTGGGACAATCAGTGCAGACAGAACAGCAGCCCCAGCCTAAGACAGACTTGGGAGGCCTCCTGGGAATTGAGCATGTGAGGGACAGCCACATACCCAACCCATAAAGATAGAGGAGGGCCAGAGTCAGGCAGCTGGAGGCTACAAGATTCTGACCCTCCCTAAACTGCTCCTAAGATCAGTGAGATATTTTGCAGACCCTGCACTTAATGGGTCAGCTGGCACCACCCAGATCAATAAACTGGCTTATCTGATCTTGTGGCCCCCCACCCAGGAACTGACCTGTCATCCCAGCACTTTGGGGAGGCCGAGGCAGAAGGATTGTTTGAGGCCCAGAGTTCAACACCAGTGTGGGCAACATAATGAGACCCTGTCTTTACACAGAACTTAAGGATGGTGGCGTGCACCTGCACTCCTAGTGAGGCCTTGGCAGGAGGATCTCTTGAGCCCAGAAGTTTGAGGTTGCAGTGAGTCATGACTGCACCACTGCACTCCAGCCTTGGCAACAGAGACAGATACCCTGTCTCAAAAAAAGAAAAGAAAAGAAGCCTCCTGAAATGGAAAACTCCCAGAGCAGACAGGCACTCCACTCCCACCTGCCACGTGATAACAGCGTGGCGTCAGCAGAGTTATCTGACCTTTCTGAGCTTCAGTTTTCTCATCTTTAAAGTGAAGATAATGCTATCAACTCCTCAAAACCTTGAAGACTGAGGAGATTACTAACCCACCTACCACAGTGCCTGGTATGTGGTAACTATAAATATTGACTGAGCATCTTCTAAATGCCAGGCATACACGAGGGTAGTGCGAGAACCCAGAATCGACAACACCCCTTGCCCTCATAGAGCCTACATGCTAAGGACATAGATGACGACACATGTTGAAGAAGAGAAGCCAGCAGTGGGGAAGAAAGCTGGGAGGGCATACAGTTTTAAATAGCTTGGTCAGGGAAAGCCTCACTGAGAAGTGACATTGGAGTCATGAATGAAAGCCACAAGCAGGGACCCGGAAGCTGTCTGGGGGGACTTGGGGCAGGGCCGGCAGAGTTAACAGCAGGTATGAAGGCGCAGGCTGGGCGCAGGCCAGGCATGTTCTGAGACATGGCTTCAGCAAGCAGAGTAAGTGGGGCGTGGGGTCGGAAGAAGGAGAGACGTTCCTGATGGTGAAAGAGCTGGCAGGGCTGGCACATGTACCTGCAGCAAGAAACAGATGCTGATCTGCCCTGGCCGCGTGTCAAGCCCACACCTGGGCGGTACCGTCGGAGCGCGGCGCAGGCAGCGGGAAGGGAAGATAGGAAGATAGAGCCTCTTCTTCATCCGTAGCTTTTGTTTTTCTAATTACAAAAAGAAATGGTGGAAATATTGGAAGTTTCATCAAAATACAAAGAAGGAAAGGAGTTCTCTGGAGCACTGGGCCCGCAGGCCACCCTGGTTAACAGTATTTCTAGTAATCTTGTTTTCACTTGCCCAGGGTGTAAATCACTTACCGCCACCTTAACAGTGAGTTACAATGACACTGAGCCCACCCCGTACAATATTTTCTGCAAATATTTCTGAGAGCTTTAGTGGATGTCTCACATGATGTCACAAACCCATCTGTCCACTGTGGTCATAACTAGGGCTCATGGAGGCCAGGAAAAGACCCTTTGCTGGGAATGTGCCTTAAGGGGTCCCCAGCACCCATGGCTGCCACCACCTCTAATGCCACTGGAGTTCTGGAGAGATGCTGGGCTCTTTCCAAACATGGATACAATGTCCTTTCCTGCAGTCTGTGCCAACATATGTCACCTAAGTCCCAAAGCAACAATGCCAGGGCCCTTCCGCCCCCTCAGGAAGGCTGTCTCTGCTTTCCATCTCCTGCAGCGACTCTCCCAACTTCAGCTGAAAATAGCCGCCTCCATCAGGACAAGTCTAGCTCCCTCCCTCTGTAATTTCTCTCCTCAAACCTCAGGGTAAAAAAAGAAGGGAAGGCAGACCAGATTCTCAGGGCAGGGCTATCTCCAACGCGGAACCAGAACAGCAGCTCACATCTGTATTTAGGCTGACAGTAACTACCCAGATTGAGGTTTGTGTTGATTTTCCCAAAACAAAGCAAAAGTCTGCCCCAGGGGTGAGTTAAATCCTCTGCCTCCAGCAAACTGCTAGCAGTTTTGCTCCGTTCCCCCAACTTTTTTTTGAAACGGAGTTTCCAGGCTGGAGTGCAATGGCACGATCTCAGCTCACTGCAACCTCTGCCTCCTGGGTTCCAGCGATTCTCCTGCCTCAGCTTCCCAATTAGCTGGGATTACAGCTGCACAGCACCATGCCCGGCTAATTTTTGTATTTTTGGTAGAGACCGGGTGGCACCATGTTAGCCAGGCTGCTCTTGAACTCCTGACCTCAAGTGGTCCTCCCGCCTTGGCCTCCCAAAGTGCTGGGATTACAGGTGTGAGCCACTGTGCTGGGCCCTTCCCCCAACTTTTCTAGCCTCTCCTCACCCTGTTTCCAAAACGTGAGGGTGCAGCTCAGCCAGGGTTGTTTCCTACTGTTAAAGACGGTGAGAATGTAGGTAAAAGGTGAGGATAGAGGAGAGGATTCCAGGGAGGGAAACACCCTCCTCCAGCAGCAGAGCATGCACTGTGTCGGGGAACAATGAGGGGACTGATTCAGAGGAGAGGAGAGGGTGCTGTGGATAGAGAGCGCTGCGGGGGGCAGTGGTGCAGGGCGGGCGGGAGAGCCGTGAGCTCATGGAGAGGCTTGAGGAAGACCGACTGCTGGGTTGTGAAGGGGAAGGTTGGAGGCAGGGCGGACAAGCGGGAGGCTCAGCAATAGACCAGATGACAGCCTGACCAGGGCGATGGAGGCAGCAGGAACGGGGTGGGGAAGGACTGGTTGGGGGAGTAACCTAAAATGATTTGATAACGGATGAACCGTGGGAAATGAAACGGAGCAAGATGTAAGATAGGACTCAGTGTTTCAAGCTGAGTGCCTGGGAGTGTGGTGGAGTCACTCCTCAGAACGGCTGGATGTCCAGGGAGATCTGGTTGGGGGCAGGAAGGTGGATATGGCCTCAGTTGCTCAGCCAATGGACACTGAGAAATGGGGCAGAGGAGGAACACTGAGGCTAGGAGCAGACACTCTGTCACCTTCTTAGAGGACACGGTCAAAACCGTGGGCTTCTCCTTGGGAGACGGCCTAGACCGAGGAGAGTGGGAAGCAGACTCACCTCTCTTCTTACTCTGTGGAAGCAAGGATCGAGGGAGTCCTAAGCGGATCACTAAACGATACAGTCGGGCCGGGTGCGGTGGCTCACGCCTCTAACCCCAGCATGCCGGGAGGCATGGGCATGCAAATCACGAGGCCAAGAGATCGAGACCATCCTAGCCAACATGGTGAAAACCCGTCTCTACTAAAGATACAAAAATTAGCTGGGTGTGGTGGCACACACCTGTGATCCCAGCTACTCGGGATGCTGAAGCAGGAGAATGGCTTGAACCCGGGAGGCAGAGGTTGCAGTGATTCGAGATCACGCCACTGCACTCCAGCCTGGTGACAGAGCGAGACTCCGTCTCAAAAAAACCAAAAACACAGAATACAGTTCTGTTCCCACAGTTGCCTATTGAGGGCTGGTCCCAGGTCTGCCTTCTAGATCCACTTTTACGAATGACCTGGGGGATGCTGGGAGGGTCTCAGCAGGGAGCAGCGTGGCCAAGATGTCATAGAACAGGGAAAGAAAAGCTGCACGTTGGTGTAGGTGGATGTTAGCAAGGGGTGGCTGAGGATCCTTTGTGAGCACTGAAAACAGAACTGCCCACGAGAGTCACGCTGCAGCTGGAGGGACTCACAACAGACTGGAGCCGAGGGTTTCACCAGCCAGCTCCTGGGACTCCAGACTGAACGAGCTTTCTCTATTAGCGGGCCTCCTGGCTGGAACATAACCCACAATGCCACCTTTAGTCAGACCTGAGATGTCTCTACAGGACAAGGTACATCCTGAGGGAAAGAGATTGTCACTTGGGGAGAACCCACGTTTAGACGTCTCAGACACATGGGACACCCTGCCCAGACACAAACACATACTTGGTATATACATGCAGAAACAGCTCCACCAACCCCATAGGAAGCATGAAGAAAAAAACATCATTTGCAGCCACGGTGTATCAGATATTTTGCTTAGCGCTTTCCAAGCGTTTGCTTATGTAGTCTCACAACAGTTGTGAGAGGAAGAGATGATTCTCCCATCATGTGGAAAACCAAGGCTCAGAAAGTATTTCACCCAAGATCACCTGCCTGGAGAATGGCAGATGCATCCTGGCCCAGGTCTGCCTGGAACGAATGTGTTATTCTCCATTCCTCGCTTGGGTACGCACCGTGGACACACACACAGCACACACCCATCCCCGCCAAACACAAAATTCCCACCGACTTCACGTTCCTCGACTGAGGGATCTCCACTCCATTCACAGGTATATCCCTAGCATCTAGAACCCTGTCTGGCACATAGTACACACTCAGTCAACATCTTGTTGCTGTGTGAATACACACACACCCTTCACATACACGCACATACACATCCAATCTGCCATCTGAAAGAAGACCCCCACTGGGAGAACCAGGCCTTCCTGGCTGCCCCCACTGGCCCGCCCCTGGAAGGGGAGGCCTCACACCAACAGTCTCCTGTGGGTCCCCCAGTCTCCTTCCTGGAACAGGTGACTAGCTCTCTCTCTAGCCTTAGGAGGGCCCACCTCCTCCTTTTCTGAGCTCAGTCAAAACGAAGTTTTTCTAAAACATCTTTGCTGAGAGAGAAAGCAGAAGAAAAGGAATCAAGAGACTACAAGCACTTGAGTGGGTTTACAGGAGCCTGATTCTTATCTGAAGCTCTGCTGGCGGGGCTGCTGGAGTGCTGGGCTCATGGAATGCAGGCACTGGCTTGGATGCTCTGGCGTTATTCTCCTAGAAGTCCCACCTGAGGGCAAGGGGGCGGGTGCAGCTGCTCAATCCAGGGGTCCTCTCTTCTTCCAGATCCTGCTGTCAGGGCCCAGACCCTTGTGCCATTGTGGCCTTGAGCTGGCGGCAATTGCACACCCATCTTGTCATCTGCTGTGCCTTAGGCTGTAAACCAGGCAGCTCCAAGCCAAGCCACTCAGTTGGACTGTCAGTCCCCTGCTTACAACCCCAGCAGGCCCCCTTCCTTCCTAGAGCCCCAAGGCTCTGCCTGGGGTGACTCCTGCTGGGGGCTGCCTCATTCCCCTCCACTCCTTCACTGGGTCTCCAGCTCCATCTGCAAAGCAGTTCTGAGTGATTTACCAGAGCCTAGGAAATAATCCAATCCTTCTCATACCCCGGCAGCCCCTGCCACCAACACACACACACACACACACACACACACACACACACACCACACACACACACACGCCCCAACCTTCCCAAGGCTCTGTTTATCCAGACACCTCAGATGACTCCAGGTCAGACTCTGGACCAGCATGTCAATATCACCAAGGCCTCTGGATTAAAATGTAAATTCCTGAGCCCTCCCAAGATCTGCTGAAACAATCTCGCAGTGAGGCCCAGGAGCCAGCACTTTCAGCAAGCTGGGGAGCAAAGCTCATGCTCCAAAGTCCAAAAGTGCCACCCCGAATCTACTAAATTCCACACACACCCCCATGCACATATAATAACAACAGCTAAAACATTTATTGAGCACTTACTATGTGCCAGGAAGTATTTTCATGTATTAACTCATTTAACCCTCACAGCAGAGGGAGGCATGCTATGATCCCCTTCACCGTAACTTGCCCACGTTCACACAGCCAGTTGGTGGGAAAGTCAGGAATGGAACCCAGGCCCTGTGGCTTCTGAGCCTCCATTCGACCACCACACTTTTTCTAGCACGCATGAGGGTACAACCATGTGGAGTCCAACACTTATCACACAAGGGACTCCCACCCCTCAGATCGGCTGGCCCTAGGGAGCCCGAAGGCCGGGGTGTTTTGAAGGCCCCTGGTTTCTCTCTCACCCCAAGTCTGGCCTACTCGTATCTGAGCTGAGCGCCAGCAGCCACAGCCAGCGGGGCTGGGGAGTTGGCGAGCTGGGCTCCAGGACCTTGGCAGCAGCCTCAGGCCCCCAGGCCCAGCACCGCCTGCTTCAGTGAGCGTGCCTACCGCAGGCCTCGACTGCCAGGGGCCCTGCACCCTGCCTGCCAGTCCCCCCCACCACCCGCCCAGCGTGTCTGGGCTCCCCGAGGCCTGAGCCCCCCGACAGGGCCCTCTCCGAACGCTGCAGTCAGAGAGCAGATGTGCTTGCGCATTCTCCAAAAACGCGTCTTCTTGGGAACCTGCCATGGGGGAGAGGCAGGGCTTGGGGGAGGGACTGGAAAAACAACCGAAATACCGTAACACAGAAAAGTGATCCAAATAAAAGCAGCAACTGTGTCTGGAAGGAATGAGCTGAGGAGAGGCGCGGAGTTGTGCAGCGTGGCAGGGAGGCTGCCAGCCCTGCAGGCGCTGGGGTGCGCGAGGAGCAGGGTCTCAGCTGACTCAAGAGTGCGGACCCACAGCTTCCTCCTTCCCGGGGCTCCAGGCACTGCCTTCTGCAGCCCCCAGAAGGCCCCAGGGAGGAGGTGTGGTCTCAAAGCTGCCCCATGACCTATCAGGAGGATTCTTCTCACCCTTCTCCACCTAAAGGGTCTGCTCGGCCCGGGGCCGTGGAAAGAGCCAAACTTATGCGCCTTCTGAGCGTCGGGCAATCAGCCGGGGTGGCACAGTAAGGCGGGGAAGCCCTAACAGTGGAGGGAGAGTGGGAACGTTTACTCTGGGGCCACAGAATGCAGAACTGCAACCCGGGGGGTCCCACCCAGCCCTCTCCTAATGGGCAGTGTGACCGTGGGCAAGTCACTTATTCTTCCTGAGCCCAAATCTCCTCAATGTAAAATGGGTACAATTAAGCTTTCTCTGCTCACCTCAGCATAGAACAAGACTGATCATGACCGTGAGAAGCTTTTGGAAGCAGGAATTGCTATCAGCCCCCACTGTCCTTAGCAGCTGGGCAGCAGGTACAGAGCCGAGTGTGTGTCATACAGCAGCACCTATGTTTCTCTGAGAGAGCTGTCATTCCCATTTTACAGATGAGATGAGAACCGTAAGGCCCAGGGACATTAAGGAACCCTGAGAACTGGCAGATGACAGAGTTGACAATGGAGCCATGTCCTCCCCTGAGCCACGTTGCTGGAGGGCAAAGTATTCTGCTATTGCAGCCCAGTGGGCAGGAATGGCAGTGTCACCGTTGGCAAGCCTGGGGAATAGGGAGTGTTTAGAGCCCGGGCAGAGGAGACTGGCTGGGAAGGCTGGCAGGAGGTAGGAGCCCTGTAGTCCCAGCCACTCAGGAGGCTGAGGCAGGGGAATCGCTTGAACTTGGGAGGCAGAAGTTGCAGTGAGCCGAGATTGCACCATTGCACTCCAGCCTGGGCGACAAAGTGAAATTCAAAAAAAAAAAAAGATAAATTTTAAAAAAGCCAAAACCTGGATAGGAGCAGAGCTGAGGCTGCTTTCCCTCCAAGCCCTGCCCTGTCACCTCCTCCATGAAACCTGCCTCTCTGGCAAAGTGAGTGAGCGGCTCCCTTTCCAGGCCCTGTCGTCCTCACAGGCCTCTCACAAGCCTTCCCGGCAGCTGAGACCGCCTCATTCTGGCAGCAGGCAGCAGGAGCGTTTGTCTGTTACCCCATCAGGACTGTGGGTTTCTTAAAGGAACCCCATCTGGTGCCTGACTGAGGGGCTGGTAAGAGCTTGAGAAATGGAGGCACTAAATGAATCAAATTTCATTAGGGGGGCTTCCTAAAGGTAGTGGTTGATCCAGGTCTTAAAGGAGTTGATGTCTTTGGATCATACTTTTTGTTCAAAGAAATCAAAGCTCTCTCTGGTTCCCAATGCTTGGGCTTAGCCATACCAGTTCCTAAATGTTAGAATTCCCTTAACATTTATTCATTCATTCCACAAGTGTTTTTTGAGCATATGCTATGCACCAGGCTAGAAAGCAAAATCTTAGAAGACATGGCCTCTGTCCTCAAACACGTAACTATGGAGTGACCAGGAATGGGTGTGGACAAGCACACGGATTTTTTTTTTTCTTTTAATTGAGACAGAATCTCACTGTGTTGCCCAGGCTGGAGTACAATGATGCAATCCCGGCTCACTGCAACCTCTGCCTCCTGGGTTCAAGCGATTCTCCTGCCTCAGCTTCCCAAGTAGCTAGGATTACAGGCATGGGCCACCACCCCCAGCTGATTTTTGTATTACTAGTAGAGACAGGGTTTCACCATATTGCCCCAGCTGGTCTTGAACTCCTGACCTTGTGATCCACCCTTCTCAGCCTCCCAAAGTGCTGGGATTACAGGCATGAGCCACTGCACCCGGCAGATAATTTTAAGCTATGACCATCTGGAGGATTCTATAGGACCGCAGGAATCCTCCAGGTTCTATACGCTCCAGAGGCTCCACCAGGAGGAGGGAGGAAAGACGAGGCTGCCATGTGTGGCTGCGCAGGTCACGCACTGCACAAGCCAGGGTTCTACTGAAGCCCTGTTGCTGCCCCCACCCCAGTGCCCAACCCCGTCCATCTATCTGGTTCCAGAGCATCTTTCCCCTCTGGCTCCTCTCCTCGCTAAGAATTCCTTTGTCCAATCTTCCAGAGGTTTCTTTAGAAAAACTCTCCAGGAGTTCTTGCTGTCCCCGTTCTCCTGCCAGCTCTATAAAGCGAGCTGGCTCCTCTCAGAGATTTACATTTTTGGGAAGTGTGATTCATGGGGAAAGAACTCTTTCCACAGCTTTCTAACCTTTGATGTGACCCCCAAAACCCTGTGGCTAGCACAGAGTGATCTAAATCTCACAAAGCTCATAAACAGAAGAGCCGCACTGCACTAGGCCGTGAAAATGGCCTCTGGCTAGCCAGCTCTGCCGCCAGCTCTGCCGCCAGCTGGAGAAATGTTCCCTTTTTCCAACTCCACCAACAGCCGTTCTCTGCGATTCCTCCACTTTCCTGGC
Organism: Cebus imitator; assembly: GCF_001604975.1. Classification (NCBI taxonomy): domain Eukaryota; kingdom Metazoa; phylum Chordata; class Mammalia; order Primates; family Cebidae; genus Cebus; species Cebus imitator. The sequence continues at coordinate 1,521,052 of NW_016107426.1, read as the reverse complement.
AGCTCCTGCGGGGACAGCAGCCCAGGGCCCCATAAGCCACCCCGCTGCCATGTCCCACCACTCCTTAGCTGGACCCAGAGCCTCTGCTCCTCCACTTCTGGCAAGAAAGGCCTCAGTTGTTGAGCAAGAGGGAGAAACTGGAGAAACAGGCATCTAAAACACAGCCTCCGTGATGAGAAGAACAGCTGGGACCAGAAAGATGCCTGTGAATTATGGGTGACATGACTGTTGAGGTCATGCCTGATGTGGACACAGGCAGCTATGGGCCTGGCTCAAACTGAAGTCTCTGGAAGTTCTCCTGCAAAGCAGAACAATATAAGTGAAATCTACTTTTTCCATAAAAAGGATGGCTTTTTGAAGGCCAATGCATCAGCAACAAATTTAATGAGCTAGAAATGACATGGCTGCTCCCACACACCACCTTTTCCTCAAGCAGAATGTAAAACAAGCAAGGCAAGGTGGTAACTGATGAGATAACATCAATGAAATGCCTTGCACGGTGCCTGGCTTGTAGGAGGCGATCAGTAAATGCTCACTGTTACTATAATGTTTTATTTTATTATTTGACCAATCCCTGAGAGGGGAACTGAGCAGTGCAGAGAGAGGGGCTATAAAGTTTCCAGGAACTAGTCTGAGGGCCTGCCCGCCCGCTCCCAGGGAGGGGCCCCGGAGACCTCCAGCTAGGGTTTCATGTCAGGAAGTTGGCTGACTGCGCAGAATGACACTTGCGCTACTTCTCTCCTGCTGAAAACAGCAGCACTGCACGACCGGCCTGGAAGGCAGTGGGACGGGCAGTGGCAAAACTGAACTGATGGCCGGCTTTAAGATACTCAGTCTGGGGTGCCCTTCCTTCCTCCCTCCCCTCCTCCCCATTCCCCAGAGCAATCTGGAAGTTAGAGGGACTCAAAGCCTGTCTTTGTTACTGGGTCCTGGGCCACCACACCCTCCCAGGGCAGGGAAGCGGAGCCCAGGCTGGCCACCAGCAGCCTTCTCCTGGTCTCAGACCCGCCCCAGCCATCCTCCCATTCTAGCAGGTAGGCAACATGGACACTTGACCCAGACTCAAGTCCGGAGAGGGCGTTCCTTTCCTGCCCCTCTGAGCACTGCAGGGGTCTTGCCCCTGGAAAGCCTTTCCAGAGGTTTCTCTTCCCCCATGGCCAGGATGCATCAGAAGGGATACAACAGCAGGAAACCTGGTTCTCTTTCCCGACGGTTGAGGCTGGGTTATGGGAAGGACTAGGTCATATTCTGCTGGGGAGCCACCTAAGAGGTCCCAGGTGTGGCACCAGCTAGCCCTCCATACTCTCAAAACACCACCTTCGACGTTGAGGCATCTGCCTTCTCAGCCTGTTAATCTCACACCCAATACCTGGGGAGGATTACCCCCTACCACCACTCTTTTTTTTTGAGACAAGTTTTGCTCTTGTCACCCAGACAGGATTGCAATGGCATGACCTTGGCTCACTGCAGCCTCCACCTCCTGGGTTCAAGTGATTCTCCTGCTTCAGCCTCCCAAGTAGCTGGGATTATAGGCAGCGCCACCATGCCTGGCTAATTTTGTATTTTTAGTAGAGATGGGGTTTCGCTGTGTTGGGCAGGCCGGTCTTGAACTCCTAACCTCAGGTGATCCACCTGCCTCAGCCTCCCAAAGTGCTGGGATTACAGGTGTGACTACGGCATCCAGCCTGTTTTTGTTTTTGTTTTTTCTTGAAACAGAGTCTCATTCTCTCACCCAGGCTAGAGTGCAGTGGTGTGATCTTGACTCACTGCAGCCTCCACCTCCTGGGTTCAAGTGATTCTCCTGAGTCAGCCTCCCAAGTAGCTGGGATTGCAGGCAGTGCCACCATGCCTGGCTAATTTTGTATTTTTAGTAGAGATGGGGTTTCACCATGTTGGCCAGGCTGGTCTTGAACTCCTGACCTCAGGTGATCCACCTGCCTTGGCCGCCCAAAGTGCTGGGATTACAGGCGTGAGCCACCTCTTCCAGCCTCCCCTACCACTACTCGTTTTCCCACCTCCATTTTAATCAAATGCTCCCTTTTTTTACTGAAAGGAGGACCAAAAGGACTTCCTTTTGGCTTGTGCAGGGGCTCCCTACACAGGGAGAAGCCCAGGAGGCTTCCTGTGGAGCTCATGTTTACTGCACTTACTCATGTTTCAATCCCAGGATTTGCGGTCAGGAGACATTGTTTTGTCACTTCCCTGTTATCACCACGATTTACCCTTTTGTACCTCAGGGCCTTGTTTGTGAAATGGAGATAATAAAATCACCCACAAAGTGGTTGTGGAGAGGAACAGATGAAGTATGAGAAAGTAGTTTCCAAACTGGAGGGCCACATAATGCTTCTGATTATTCAACTGCGTGAGTCTAAAAAAGCAGCTACTGTCCCTCAGAAACACCCCCAATGTCTGTGTGTTTTTCAGAGAAACACTGCCCGAGCCTTCTAGACTGGAGCCTGGAGTCTGTCCCCTGACTCCGTTGTGATCCTGCGGAGGGGCGTGGCCAGAGCAGGAGGGTGGGCAGGGGGCAAAGTTAGCCCCTCCCGGTCCTCATTCAACCTCCAGCAAGAACAGTGATTATAACCCCCTAAGAAACAGCGACATTCTGTCCCCAGGAAAAATGCACTTCTGAGGGATTACCTCACCCCTTCAGAGCCAAAGAGACACAAAGAAATGTCTAAATAGCCAGCCTGAAGTCACATGGCTTTCCCAAAGCCAGCCCCCCACACACAGCTACAAGAGCAGAGCATTAAAAGGGGCCAATCCCTAAAGTCAAGTCCAAGGTCTTTCCCCAGCCCCAAGAGCCTGGCTTGGGAGGGGCCAGGAAGACAGAGGCACCAATAACAGCTGTTGTTTGTGGAGACTGTGTGCTTTCTGCCCGTTTTCTCCCCTCTGACCCTAATCGCAGCCCTGGGAGACAGGAGTCGTCATGTCATTTTCCAGACGAGGCCCTGACTGCCTGTCATTTTCCTGAGGTTGCTCATTGTAAGTGGCAAAAGTGGACGAGATTTGAACGAGGGTCCAATTGGGTCCGAAGCTCATAACCACTCTACCCACTGCCTGCTTTATCTGGGGACCAACCCAAAATGCCAGGGTGGGCTGGGCTATCTTCTGGGTGGGGTCTCCAACCACCCTGGGAAGAGGAGAGAGCCTCAGAGAAAAGGGAAAGTTGTTGACTCTCAGCAGCGGCAGCTGGGGACACGCGCCCACCCTGCACGCACCAAAGACCACAGGGCTGCCTTTGCAGCCGGCTGGGAAAAGGGTCAAGGCTGGCTTGCTCCGAGCTGGGCTCTGAACTCAGCAGAGGCACTAGGAGCCCCAGCAGGGGAAAGTACATCTCTGTGGTCTCCCGCTTCCCCTCCTGCTCCCTGCAGAATGACAGGGACCTGTCCATGGGACACAAAGGACCCCATTCCTGGAGCACAGTTATAGTGAGGATACAGCCCTTCCGTCTTCCACTGCCAGACTGGCCATGGGAAAAACTGACTGAGTCACCCCCTCCCCCCGCGCCACCACAGAGCAGGGCCTGGTGGGTTTTTCAGTGGCTTGCAGAGCCTCCACCTCTGTTCCTGTCCTCTTCTAGGAAGGCGAGAAGGAGACAGAAGATGGCGGAGTACGGATCAGATTCGATGTTTTTGTTGGGATGGATTACCCCCAAAGGAATTTTTCTTTCCCTCTTTTATAAGTCACATAGACACACTACAGAAAATTTGGCAAACAAAAGAAATGGAATTTTGCGTAATTTCACCATCATAACACGACTGCTGGGAACATTCTCACGCATTCCCCACCCTCGCCCGTTCTCCTTCCTCTTTATTGCCCTTTTTTTAATGTTTAGTAATTGTGATTATGCTACTTCTAGAATGTGGGTCCAGATGCTGCCCCCACTTCACGACCGTCATCCTTGTCTTTCCGTGCCACTGTGAGGTTTCCCTGTCCTCCTTTTGAATGGTTGCAGGTGAGTCCATCACGTGGCTGGAGGCAAAGACTTTTCCCTCTGACTGAAGAACATTTGTATTTGAAGTTTGACAAAAGTAGAACCGAATCCCATTTAGTCAAGCCTTTAACACACCACCTATTTTGAAAAGAGTACAATTACATGGACTCAGAGCTGGTCCAAAAAATCCAGGCAGCTCTTGGTGGTGGCAGATTGGGGATGGGACCTGTAGGGGGTAGGGGGACAGGCACTGCTGGGGTGGGGTTGGGGCACCTGCCACCCACCCAGGAGCCACCAGAGTCAGGCCTCTTGCCTTCTTGACCATGAAGGACCTGTGATCTCCTCAGTGCTCCTGGGCCAGAGAGTTGCCGAGAGAGTGAATGTGGGAGAATGATACATTAGAAACCAAGGAGCCTCTCTCATCTGCCAGCTGTCCTTTCCAGAGCCTTCCTGTACTCGCTAGAGGCCTGGTAGCCCTGAAACTGCTCCGCGTGCAGCAGAGCACAGCACAGACCCTCATTCTCATGTGCCCCAAGGCAGGCTCTCCAGCCTCTCAGCCTAGGGGTGCTTGGGCCTAGGTACGGATACTGTCAAACAGGTACTCTGGGAAGGAGGCAGTGGCTCGTGCCTGTAATCCCAGTGCTTTGGGAAACTGAGACAGGCGGATCACTTGAGGCCAGGAGTTCGAGACCAGCCTGCCCAACATGGTAAAACCAAGTATCTACTAAAAATACAAAAATTAGCCAAGCGTTGTGGCGCCCATCTGTAATCTCAGCTACTCGGGAGGCTGAGGCAGGAGAATCGCTTGAACCCAGGAGGTGGGGGTTGCAGTGAGCCGAGATCGCGCCACTGCACTCTGGCCTGTATGCTGTATGCCCAGGCTGGGTGACAGAACCAGACTCCATCTCAAAGAGAAACCAGACAAACAAACAAAAAAAGAAACAGGTACTCTGAGGTTTAGTCAGTATTTATCAAGGGGCTTCCGAACACCTCATTTGAGAACTGCTGCAAATAGGAAGACAGCACCCCTGGCCCTGGACGTGTGGATTCTTAGGACTGAAGCACTGAAAACGAAGGCAGTCTAGTCTAGCCGGCAGCGGCTCTCACTTGGAGTCAGGCTTGCCCGGGGGTGAGTGCTTCCTCCTGGATCCCCTCCACTGATTTAACAAGTAAGTTACTTTAACCTTTCTAAGCCTCAGCTTCTTCATCTGCAGAATGGGGTTAATCTAATTTACCTCGCAGAGTTGTGATAAGGATTAAAGATAATATATGTAAAGCGCCAGATGTTCAGAAAAGGCGTTCAGGTGGGCGTTCAGGAAAGTTGGTTGACATTAAAGTAGCAAGAAACACATGTAAAATGTGAAAGGGACCGAATAAAGCAAGGGGGTAAGAGCATTGAGGGACAAAGGGGCAATCAGTTCTCCTGGGGTGGGAATTCTCAACCCTTGCTATGCATTAGATTACCTGGAGACTTGTAAACTATGCTGATGCCCAGGTCCCACCCTGATCAATTAAACCCACCCTGACTCCAATTAAGAATAGCGTCTGGCCAGGCAAGGTGGTTCATGCCTGTAATCCAGCATTTTGGGAGGCCGAGGCAGGCGGATCACCTGACATCAAGAGTTTGAGGCCAGCCTGACCAACATGGTGAAACCCCATCTCTACTAAAAATGCAAAATTAGCCAGGTGTGGTGGCACATGCCTGTAATCCCAGCTACTTGGGAGGCTGAGGCAGGAGACTCACTTGAACCTGCAAGGCAGAGGTTGTGGTGAGCCGAGGTCGTGCCATGGCAGTCTAGCCTGGGCAACAAGAGCAAAACTCCATCTCAAAACAGAACAAAACATGGAGTCCACTCACACCTGTAATCCCAGCACTTTGGGAGGCCAAGGTGAATGGACCACCTGAGGTCAGGCGTTCGAGACCAGTCTGACCAACATGGTGACACCGTGTCTCTACTGAAAATATAAAAATTAGCTGGGCATGGTGGCGCATGCCTATAGTCCCAGCTACTCAGTAGGCTGAGACAGAATTGCTTGAACCCAGGAGGTGGAGATTGCAGTGAGCTGAGATCGCACCACTGCACTCCAGCCTGGGCAACAGAACAAGATTCTCTCTCAGAAAAGAAAAGAAAAAAGACAAATGGAGTCCAGACCTGGGCATATATATATATTTTTAAGAAAACTTTCCAGGTGATTTCTGGGTGCATCCAGGGAGAACCACTGCTCTAGAGGCGTTTTGAAATGTGATTTGGAAAGGACAGAGAAGGAAACCAACATGTATTCAGTTAACTACTGGATGCTGGCAGCTTTCACAACTGTCGGCTCATCCGCTTCTCCTGGTAATCACCTAAAGCAGATACTTTGAATCCCATTGGAAACAGAAGGAAATAGATGTGTAGAAACGTTACAAAGTAGCACGGAAAGTGAAATCTGCCCATGCCACCCGGCCCGGGCACTTTCACTGCATGATGGTCCAGAGTGGACTGGCCAGGAGACATTACTGCGAGCCACACATGGGAGCCACATGGGTAATTTCACATGTTCTAGTAGCCACATTTAAAATGTAAAAAGAATTAGGGGAAATTCATTTTAATATATTCTATTTAATCCAATATACCCATATTATCATTTCAATGTGTAATCAATATAAAGCTTATAAGCATTATTAATAAGATAGTTTACATTACTTTTTTTTTTT
>NW_016107426.1:1508503-1514336 GCF_001604975.1 Cebus imitator | reverse complement strand
TTCAGCTCACTGCAGCCTCCACCTCCCGGGTTCAAGCGATTCTCCTGCCTCAGCCTCTGGAGTAGCTGGGATCACAAGTGCCTACCACCACACCCAGATAATTTTTATATTTTTAGTAGACATGGGGTTTCACCATGTTGGCCAGGCTGGTCTTGAACTCCTGAACTCAGGTGATCTGCCTGCCTCAGCCTCCCAAAGTGCTGGGATTACAGGCATGAGCCACCATGCCCAGCCTACATTACTTTTTTCATACCGAGTCTTCGTTATCTGGGTGTGTATCTTACAGCACACCTCAGTTGGGATTGGCCAGAGTGCTCCATAGTCATAGGTCCTGGTGGCTGCTGTACTGGACTAAAGGGATGGGTGACCTGGAGCATCTTGGGCAGATGACAAGAGCAGGTGGTGGGGGCTGAGCACTTTCAGGCAGTAGGGAATAACCGCGGGTTCTTGAGTGAGAGTATCCTGACACGGCGCTCTGATGCTGCCGAGTTTAGAGGCTACCGGTGAGCTAGAACAAGAAGTTCAAGGACAGAGAGGTCAAAGGAGGAAACCCCAGCAGGTGACCAGCCCCACACTGCCTGGGAGCCTTGGCCCTTGCCCTCACCTGAGACTGGAGGAGACCCCAGACGGGGCCTGCCAGTGTGAATTTACCTCCATGGGGAGGTGGGCAGGTCACCCTGGCAGGCCCTGTTTGGGAGAAGGCTGCGGAGGACCCAGAGGCTGTTTTACAGCTCCTTCGGCTCCCCATTCACGGAAGCAGACTCACACTCATACCAGATCCTGCCTGCCTGCTCCCCGCGCCACCCCTGCAGCCCATAAAGGGTAATGAAGCTGAAGTTAAAATAGTCACGTGAAACTCACTCATTTGAAAGGGCACCTGCTTTAAAGGCCAAATTTCCTGAGCCCAGGTTTATACATTAAGCCACAGAAAGACCTAATTAATTCAGACCCCACTCACACCGAATTTGAGAGAAATTCTGCCTCAGGCTGGTCTGAAGTCTTTCCTTCTGCACTATCTATGAAGAAACGGTTTGCTAAGCAAATAAATAGTGCAGGCCAGATTACAGAGACAGGTCTGCCTTACTGAACTGTTTTTAAGAACTTTAAAAATCGCTTTAGCAGCCCCATTCCCAGAAAGTTAATGAGATCATTACAGCTGGTCCTTATCTATTCATTTCAGCATTTCAGCTTTCCCAGCGCCTTCATACCCATTAGTTAATGTGTATTTTTTCAGCTTCCAGCAGCAGACTTAGCGCCTGGCACATCGCTGGTACTTCATGTTGCTAAATGAATGAAGGTAGGCGTGGTAAACAGTATTAGTCCCATCTTACAGGTGAGAAAAAAGGAGGCTCAGAGAAGTTCATTAAAGTCAATTCTGTTAGGGCCGCAATGGCTTTGGGGTGTTCCTAGAGCTAGACCAACCATGTAGCTAGTTCATGATGACATCAGAGCTGGAACCAAGGCTGGTGGCAGGGTCCTGTCCGCTCTGTGGTACGGTGACCAGGTCTGCTGCTCGACAGCAGTTTATTATCTGAACTTGAAGGATAGTCTGTTCTTAGGGACCACAAAAAAAAACCAAACAACAAGAAAAAAAACACTTTTGTAAATTGCCTTTTCCCCAGGGAAGGGAATCACTGGGTTTTGGAACGGTGCCTCTCACTGACCAGCAACAGTCCCCTTCTGCGCAGCTCCAGATTCGGACACAGGCCTCCTGACACCCACAGCCCTCGGGACATCAGGGCCGGTATAGGTCACTTTCCTCCCTGGGGCGGAAGAGGTGGGAGAAACGGGGACTGCTGCGCATCTCCCTGGGCCTGGCTCCTCCAGAGGGTGCTTCCCGAGGCACGGGCCTCCCAGGAAGGATGGTCTTTGTCCTCTGGGTATGCCTTTCCCCCAGATCCGGGGAGCACCCTCTGTGGGTTGGGTCTTGCCCCTGATGGGGGGATAGGAAGAGATGGTCCCTGTCTCTCTGCCCTTTGTTCTGGAGATTCTGCTGGCTTGGAACACTGCACAGGGAAAATTCCCTGACTGTGAGATCTGCAGGCTGCAGGGTCCCTGGGGAATGCTAGCCAGGGGCTCTTTCGAGCTGCAGCTGGAAAGAAGGGTAGGGTTTCAGCAAGCCGGGCTGGGGGGACGGCAGCCTGCCTCCCTGGCGGTGAGGGAGCCCGTCCTGCGAGTCAGCGGTGCCGACAGCTTCCTGTCGAGAGCTGGGGGCCCACGTGATGGCTCCCCACTCAGTGGATTAGGGGGTGAAAGGCCCAAGAGGGAGGGAGAGCAGGAGGGGCACACAGGGGCTCTCTGCTCAGCTTGAGGGTGAGAGGCAGAGCGCCAAATCCTTTTTTGCAAAATGAATTCTGCTGGTTCCTGGTCACATGGTTCAACAAGCCACCTCGGCCGGGGTGGAGGGGGTGGGGATGGGGGTGTGGTGAGCCTTGGCACCAACTAGGGCCATGGGTTGTTTGTTTAAAGTCCTCTCCCCCCGACACACATCCCCACAGCATCTGCCAGGGAGGGAATGTGGTAGCCACAGCGCTGTGTGGTGAAGAGGAGGTAGGATCTGGCCGTGACGTGGGAAAGAACCCAGGGCTTGACTGAAAGGCAGTGCATGCTCTGACCACCCTGGCCTCTCCCGCACTGGACCCCCTGGGCCAAGGGCAGCTGAGGCCGGAGGACTGGGCTCCCACTAAAGCCATTCTGACTAGGGACGCCAGGCCTGGCCTAGAGATGCCCCGTTCTGTCCAATAAGCATTTATTGAGCACCTATTATATATGGAAGTGTGCACAGATACCTGTCTTCAGGAGATAGACTCAAGGTGATAAGCTCTGAGTATGACGGGGTACAGTGCAGGGCACACAGAGAAGCTAGGCACCCCAGGGTGTGGCCTTGGGGTTCAGAGAGGGCTCCCTGGAGTCAATGATGCCTCACAGGGAGGAGGAGGCCAGCAGGGCAGTGAAGTCCCTAAGGATCCAGTGCAGCAGTGGGCTTCTGGGGACAGTTGCAGATCCCCACCTGTTAGGCAGACCTGAGCACACCCTGCCCTGCCATCACTACCTAAGAGTGGCCTAGAACCCCAAAGGCCTCCAGTGAGGAACAGTAAGCAGGCCATAGGCCTTGCCGGGGTGCCTGAGTCAGCTGAGCTCACTTACCCTGTGTCTGGTCCATGCACTTTGGGAAGGATGTATTAGATGTCAGGGAGCAGGAGGGGGTGCCGGGCAGCTCACCAGGCGCAAGCTTTCCCCTTCACTGCCCCCCAGATGAAGACCTTGCAGCCCTGGGGTGAAAGCCCAGCACACGGCCACTTCACTAATATCTGAGCTTTTGTGCTGTTAAACACCGAGGAGTCTTGGCCTCCCCCCGCAGGGATTTCTGGTGCAGCTATCTGCCCTGGAGGTGATTTTTGTTCCAACTCTATCTCTATTGTTTACATAGCTCAGCGTTCCAAGGAGTTAGAAAAACATGCTTTCCTTTCCACTAAAGGTGCTATGAAAAACGGCCACACTGCAGAGGCGCAGGGGGAAAGGCCACGCGTGCTGTCAGGCCCCTCATTCTGGCAGGCTCATCTGCTCTCCAGAGGCCTCTGTCCAGGATACCTGCTTGCCATGCTCTCCCTGGAGCTGGCTCAGCCAGAGACTCTGGGACATTCTAGAACTCTCACTGAGAGTTCTGGCTCTATGAATGGAGTTGTCCCTGCATGGAGTCCTACAGGCCGGGATGCCACCAAAAGAGGGGGCAGTGGAATGCTACTCCCATCTAATCAGGCCACCAACTGCCACCTTATCTGCAGGCCCTGACAAGGGTGATAGAGGCTGATGCCGGGATGTCCAGCAGGCAGGATGATGTGGGGAGGTGGGCGGGGGAGCCAAGGGAGAGCGGAGGGGGCAGGGAGGAGATGAAAGGCAGCCCCACTCACCCCAGGAGGGATGAAGACTCCTCCCTGCTTTAAAGCCAGCAGGTTCCTCCTCTGGGTACTCTCACCAGCACCATTTTTCCTTCTTCACTACAGAGATCCTGCCTTTCTCTCACTTCATTTGAGAACAGTCCAGATGCAGCGGGTAGACGTCTGAGTACTTGGGGGCTCCGGTGATGACGCCTCAGGGTCTCCACCTGAAGACTCGGTTCCATGCTCCCAGCCCTCTGGCAGACCTTGCTGCTGCCTCTGTTTCCTCTTTCCTCCCGCCCTCCCACCATGTCCCCTTCTCTGTCTGCAGCCCCTGTGTCTCCGGCACATTCTCCTTTTGGGTCTCTGAGCCTTCGGCACTCACACTTGGCACGTTGCTCATCCTGTCCCTCAGCCAACAAGCAGTGGGTCATGTCGCTTCCCTTCCCTGGTTTTCATGTCTATGAAATGGTGAAAGTCGTGGGTGGGGTGGGTTGTCTGATGGCCTTGAGAGTCCCTGCAAGCCCTTCTACCCCAAGACTCAAAGTACTTACTTATTAACGCCCTGATGCCTGAGCAGGCATTGTGAAAAAAAAGAAGCTGCTCAATACCGGCCTGACCAACACGGCGAAACTCCATCTCTATTAAAAATACAAAATTAGCCGAGCATGGCGGTGCATGCCTGTAATCCCAGCTACTTGGGAGGCTGAGGCAGGAGAATCATTTGAATCTGGGAGGCAGAGGTTGCAGTGAGCCGAGATCATGCCATCTCACTCCAGCCTGGGCGACAAGAGCAAAAATCCATCTCAAAAAAAAAAAAAAAAAAAAGTCTGTCTAATATGTGCACGGGGACTCTCGACCCCTCTTCATCTCAGGCCAGCCTAGGGCCGAGGAGTGATCCCTTTACAAATGATGGAATGTGGAGCAGCAGGATGGGCTGGAACAAGCCTTCGCCCTACCTCTCTCCCTTGACTACTCCAGATATTATTGACTTCTGAAAAATTCCCAAATGTTTCAGAGCCAAGAATTCCCCAAAGGAGTAGCTCAGTGTCTGGGGTTACAGAGACCTTGTTACTTCAGCAAAGCGTACTACAAGCCATTTACTGGTTTAATTTAATTATTTGTGATAACACTTCAGAGTAAAAACTACACTTGTCAAAATAAAGGGGACTTTGTGCTGCAGTGACCCAGATTTTATTGTTGCATTACCTAATTCACCGAAACCTGGTAATCGGCCCCAGATCTGCCTGCCACTTGGGCAAGTCAGCGCGGGAAGAGGAAGGCTGAAATGGATTACTGTTTCCTGGGGGAGTTATTTTCAACGATTCAAACACAATGGCATTTTGATTTTCTTCCACTCTGGTTGCATCCCCTTTTCCCCAAATAACCTGGTTTCTGCCATTATTTGACTGTCGCCGGTCACCTGTGCCCTCAGAGCACCTCCCTTTCTTTGCACGTGCAGTTTCTGCTGCCTAAGATGCCTTCCCCACTGCTCACTAGACAAATCATTCCAAACCCCGTCTGCACAACAGATTCCCCCATGCATTTGAGAAGAAATTCAGATTTGGCAAGGCGCGGTGCCTCACGCCTGTAGTCCCAGCACTTTGGAAGCCTGAGGTGGGTGGATCACTAGGACAGGAGTTTGAGACCAGCCTGGCCAACATGGGGAAACCCCGTCTCAGCCGACAGTGGTGTCTCATGCCTGTAATTCCACACTTTGGGAGGCTGAGGTGGGTGAATTACCTGAGGTCAGGAGTTTGAGACCATCCTGGCCAACATGGGGAAATCCCATCTCTACTAAAAATATAAAAGTTAGCCAGGCATGGTAGTGCATGCTTGTAATCCCAGCAATTTGGGAGGCTGAGGCAGGAGAAACACTTGAACCCAGGGGACAGAGGTTGCAGTGAGCTGAGATCGCACCACTGCACTCCAGCCTGGGTGACAGAGAGACTCCA
>NW_016107426.1:1499274-1506846 GCF_001604975.1 Cebus imitator | reverse complement strand
CCATCCACCCCCACCTCACCCATCCATCCACCTCACCCATCCATCCATCCACCCATCCATCTACCTACCCACCTACCCCCCCCATCCACTCACCTCACCCATCCATACACCCATCCACCCCATCCATCCATCCATCCATCCATCCACCCATCCATCCATCCACCCATCCATCCATCCATCTACCCGTCCATCCATCCATCCACCCATCCACCCATCCATTTATCCACCCATCCATCCATCCAGCAATCCACCCCATCCATCCACCCATCCATTCATCCATCCATCCACCCATCCAACCATCCATCCATTCATCCATCCATCCATCCACTCATCCATCCATCCATCCATCCATCCACCCACCCACATAGTCATTTATTGCTAAGTCAGAAGGACACACACACACACACACACACACACACACACACGACAAAGAAGACCTGATCTCTGCAATTAAGGTGCTTACCGTCTGGTTGGGGAGACAGATAGTAGTTACAATTCCAGTGCCCCAATCTCCATCCTCAACGACTCCATCTGTAGTAATTTCGCAGTGTTGGTGCTTTAGCTTTACAAAGCACTTCCCATCTGAGCTAGGGGTCCGCCCAAGGAGAGGAGGAGTACTCCACAGTTTTACCATCTCTGAAACCAAGTTAGAACAGGTGGGCTCAGGGGTCCCTTCCTGCTCCAGTCCAGGTGGGTTTGTTTAGGAAGAACTCCTAGGACAGGAACTCCTTGGGGCCCACAGTCGGCAAACTGATGGCTTCCTGGAGGTGTTTCCTAAGCAGGCAGAAATTTTCAAAGAAGACGGGATAAGCCATGCAGTCAGAGCGACCTTGGGAGCTACTCAAACCAATGGTTGCACATTGGAATTGCTTGAGGGCCCTAGGGGGAGCAATGGCAGTACCTGGAACCCAACCGAATCAGTAATTCCTCTGGTGACCCCAATATGCAGCCAGGGTTGAGAGCTGTGGACCTAACAAACGCTTCTATGCTTGAGGGATCTGAAGCCGGAGAGGCGTAACTTGAGTACAAACACATGCAGAAAGCGCAAAGCGCAGAGCACAGACACAGCGCAGCTGAGGCCCTGCCTTCCCATGATGCTGGCGGCTTCTCCACATCTTCACGGAGGCTTAGTCCTTTCTCACCTCACCTTCCAAGATGACCAGGCCTTGCTGTCCCTGGAGATCCTGCTCTGTCCCCATTCTGAGGACAGTGCCTAGCACTGTTCCTGACCCCTTGAAGTGTCCTTTCCTAATGTCAGGAGGCAGAGGAACAGGCAGGTGGCGGGGGAGGCAGGCCCGGGCCTTGAGTCCAGGGAGGGGCTTTTGCCAGAGTAGATGGTGATCATTTGATTTAAACAAACGGGGCTTGTTCCTGGATGACGTTTGTCTGCATGGGGCAGCAGCGCCATTCATCATGGCAGCTCTGAGGCTGGGGGACAAGAAGTCAGCTTTTCAGGGCCTTGGCCCACAGGGAGGAGCTTGGGGGCTGCTCTCCCAGGACCAGCCCCGAGAAGATGTCAGGAAAGCTAATGAGCAGCGGGACAGCTGCAGCTTGTTACAGAGCGCCTGGGGCCCATTGTAACTGAAACCTTTAAATATACTTCATAGTCAAATAACCAGCAACCTCCGGCCCAAACAGCCAGCCGGCAAGTCCCCCCAGGGCCAGGCTGGTCCAGCCCAGCCCACCCAGCTCCTCCCTTCCTATGCCTGAGGGAGTAAACTCTCTCCCTCTCTTTGATTGGAAAGGAATGGATTTTGACTGTAAGAGATAGGTGTAGCCAGATTCTCTGACATCCTCACTCTCACTTCCCTCTACACAGACACAACTGTAGCTCCGATACCGCTCTTGTCACCCTGCCTAGATCTTGCTGGCTTCCCAGAAATCCACATGGCACTGTGGGTCCTTGGAGAACCTCTAAGGTGGGAGGACGGATCTCCCACAAGTCAGAAACTCCTGAAGCCATTGAGAGCCAGCCTAAAATGCCTGTTCCATGGTCCTCCACTCCTGCGCCTCCTCCAAAGCCCACTTCAGAGATTACCAACCTTGTGGAGCCTTCCCAGGCTTGCCAAGGCAGAGACGGTGGCCTGAATAAGCGTGTGGGTCATACCTCTTAGCCCAGGTGAAGGCATGGGCCTATGAGCTCCTGGAGAACAGGGAGTAGTTTGTATTCCCGTCTGATCCCCAGAGGCCACCATGTGCTTGACACCTGGGAGGCCTCAGGAAATGTGTGTGAAATGGACTCCTGTACTCCATCCATCTCATCCTTAGTGGACGCATCCATCCAACACGTGGTAAGAGGGCTCTGCATAAAGGGAGCTCTCACCCAGCGGCACGTGGGGTTGGGAGCGAGGAGCCCAGGTGAGAAGCCACTGGCTGTCCTCAGAGTAGTGTCTGTAGGAGAGGTATTTTAGGCCCGTTTCCAGGGAAGGGATCCTGAGCAGCAGATGTCTAATTGGACAGTGGAGTAGCAGGAGGGAGTGAAGGCAGCGTTGTGAAGCAGAAGGTAGCACTGCTGCTTTCTAGATAATTTGCCCTCACCAGTGAGCCTCAGTTTACCACTGTACCCCACTCCATCCCAGGTACTCACCTGCCACAGTGTGCCCCACTTCATCACGGGGCACCTCAGCTCCCCATGCCATACTCCACTCATCATGGGTCCCTTAGTTCCCCACACTGTACCCCATTCATCATGGGGTCCCTCAGCTCCCCACACTGTACCCCACTCATCATGGGGTCCCTCAGCTCCCCACACTGTACCCCACTCATCATGGGGCACCTCAGTTCCCCACACTGTACCCCATTCATCATGGGGCACCTCAGTTCCTCACACTGTACCCCATTCATCATGGGTCCCTCAGTTCCCCACACTGTACCCCACTTCATCATGGGGTCCCTCAGCTCCCCCATCATGCCCTGCTTCATCATGGGGTTCTTGGCTCCCCACACTGTACCCCCTTCATCCCAGGGTACCTCAGCTCCCCACATTGTGCCCCAATTCATCATGGGGCACCTCAGCTCCCCACACTGTACTCCATTCATCATGGGGTACCTCGACTACCCACACTGTACCCCCTTCATCCGAAGGTACCTCAGCTCCCTACAGTGTACCCCAATTCATCTCAGGGCCACTCAGCTCCCCACGGTGTACCTCGCTGCATTGCAGTGCCAGGCAGCATACCACCTCATACGTCACCACGAGTACCCAAAAAGGGCTGTGTCTGGTGTTCGGCATGCTCTGTGAGGCCGGCCACGGTCGGCGGAGGAAGTCTGTCTCTAAGCCTGCTGGCTGGGAGAGGAAGAGAGGAGAGACGGCCTCCGAGCAAGTGGACTGAACCAGTGTCTCTGTGCTGCAGACAGAAGTCGCCCATCACCTGCGCCAGCCCCACTGACAAGCCAGGTGTCAAACCTCACTGATATGGACATCCACACCAAGTGGTTGTGTGCGTCTGTGTATTTGTGCATGCGCACTTGTGTGTGTGTGTGTGTGTGTGAAATGACATCCCCTGAGCATTCGTTGTTTGCACAGGCATTGTGGCATTGTGCTGAGTGTTTTATGTATATCAACACAGTCCATCTTTATCAGCTCCTAGGGGGATGGTATAATTGAATCCATTTTACAGATAGGGAAACTTGAGACTTATCCAGGGTCACTTAGCTTATACATAGTAGAGTTGGAATCTGAACACTGACTTCCCCGACTCGAAAGTCTGTTGCCCCATGTCACAGATAGCCCAGAGATCATTATCTTATGCTGACAGTGGGGAAGGCAGAACACGTCCGAGGCAGCCAGGCCTGCCGGCCTCCGGTTAAAATTGGTTACAGGCTTTCTGCCCCAGAGATAATTCAGAGGCGTTGAAGGCGACTGGCTATCCCTGTGTACCAGGCTTAGTACAGAGAGGTTTCACCTGCCTAAGGCAACCAGACAGTTCCTCCAGGCAGCAAGCAGGCTTCCTGCACACCTCACACGTGGTGTCACTTCAGCGCCTTCAGCCCTCCCCACCCCCATGTCCTTGACCTGCCTTTGGGTGTGCAATACCATTGCCCAATCCCAGTTCCCCCCTGCTGTCCTTTGCATCCCTGCTTCCTGGACTTAGAGTCCCACAGAAGCAAAGTGTACGAGGCTCAGGGTCATGCTGTCCAAGAGACTGCCTCCTCTCTCTTCCCGCAGATCCTTCAACACTTGCAGCTTAGATAGTTCAGGGCGCAGGCTGGTCTTCTATAGCTAAGAAAACTCCATGGAGAACAGTGCCTGGTACACAGGGCTGACACGTGCATCTGTGTAAGTTGCTTGTAATATGGAGGCTCTCAGCCAAGTGGCCAGGTGGGGTTGAACTCCCTCATCCCACAGAGATAGTCGGCTCGCTAAGCCCCGCACCCAGGAGGCTGTATCTGCCAGGGAAAGAAGTGGTGTTTGTTCTCCGATTCACACAAATGTGCTGTGTGTATGCTGTGATTCTGCTGGTGCTGAAGCACTGTATCTCATGAACAAATGAATGAATAAGTCCAACCCACTCTCTAAACCTTAGCCATAGCAGTGGGCATATACCTGGGCACTTGGGCTCACTCCCTCTCCCTCCTCCACTTCCATTTCTGTATCTCCCCTTTCCACCTTCAGCCTGTGCTCTGGGTAGAAAGCATTCTATTTTTTGAGATGGAGTTTCGCTCTTGTCACCCAGGCTGGAGTGCAGTGGTGCGATCTCTGCTCACTGAAACCTCCGCCTCCTGGGTTCAAGTGATTCTCCTGCCTCAGCCTCCCAAGCAGCTGGGATTACAGGCGCCCACCATCACACCCAGCTAATTTTTGTATTTTTAGTAAAGATGGGGTTTCACTGTGTTGGCCCAGGCTGGTCTCGAACTCCTGACTTCAGGTGATCCACCCACCTCCGCCCTCCAAAGTGCTAGGATTATAGGCATGAGCCACTGCGCCCAGCCAGAAAGTGGTCTTTCCATTTTCCCAAAACCATCCTTGTTGGGGCAATCAGGGACGGTCCTGCCGCCCAGGAGGACTTGCTCCCCACTCCTCCTCTGCTTCTCTGGGAGTGGGGTAATTCTTTCTACTTACCTATTTATTTTTAATTTATTTACATTATGATTAAAGTAAACATCACATACAACTTAACTATTTTAGCCATCAGTTATAGATTGTTGTGCAACCATCATCACGATGTCTCCAGAACTTTTTTCAGTTTCAGAACTGAAACTCTGTACCCATTCAACAATAACTTCCGATTCTTCCTTCCCCCCATTTCTGGCAACCACTGTTCTGCTCTCTGTTTCCGTGAGTTTGAGTATTTTAGATACCTCATGTAAACGGAATCATACAGTATTTGTCTTTTTGTGGCTGGCTTATTTCCCTTGGCATAATGTCCTCAGGTTCATCATGTTGGGGCATGTGTCAGAATTTCCTTCCTTCTGATGGCTGCATAATATTCCATTGTGTATATATGCTACATTTTGTCAATCCATTCATCTATCGATGGGTGCTTGAGCTGCGTCCACCGTCTGTCTGTTGTGAATAACGTCACTGTGAATGCGTGAATATGGATCTTCCCTGCTTCTTGACATCCTCTCTATTTTCTTCTGCTTCTTTTTTTTTAATTTTAAGGCAGAGTTTTGTTCTTGTTGCCCAGGCTGGAGTGCAGTGGCGCGATCTCAGCTTCTGGCAACCTCTGCCTCCCAGGTTCAAGTCATTCTTCTGCCTTAGCCTCATGAGTAGCTGGGATTACAGGTGCCTGCCACCTTGCCCAGCTAATGTTTTGTGTTTTTAGTATTTTTAGTAGAGATGGGGTTTCACTATGCTGGCCAGGCTTGTCTCGAACTCCTGACCTCAGGTGATCCACCCGCCTCTGTCTCCTGAAGTGCTGGGATTATGGGCATGAGCCACCACGCCCTGCTTCTATCTTCTTTACTTGCTCCTTCCCCTCTGACTGAAAACCCACACAATAAACAATTTCAAAGTCTAGATTTGCCAGGACAATCCCAGTTTCATAATTCTTTTTTTTTTTCTGTTGTTTCCACAATCCACAGAAAAGTCCTAGAAATTCCAATAAATTTTCTCCTTTTTTGTCTTTTTTTTTTTTTCTTCGAGGTGGAGTCTTGCTCTGTCACTAGGTTGGAGTGGAGTGGTGTCATCTCGGTTCACTGCTCACTTCGAGCAGTTCTCCTGCCTCGATCTCCCCAGTAGCTGGGATTACAGGCACACACCACCACACCCGGCTAATTTTTTTTTTTAATTTTTAGTAGAAACAGGGTTTCACCATGTTGGCCAGACTGGTTTCGAACTCCTGACCTCAAACGATCTGCCTGCCTTGTCTCCCAAAGTGCTGGGATTACAGGCATGAGCCACCATGCCCGGCCCTTCTTTGTCTTATATTCAGAAAAGGCACAAAAGTCCTTTATAAGATCCTGATTTTTGATGCAGGAAATGTATCACTTTCAAAAGTCCCTCCCGCATTAAATTAGGAACGAACATCCCTACCTGGCCTGGCTGCCTCCAGAACCATGTCTGCCCTTCCTTGTCCTGCCAGCCCTCTCTCCGAGTGTTCCACGCGCTTCTTCTGCTTCCTCACCCCCTGCTACTTTCTTAATGCCCTGCAATCTGGCTTGTTGGTACAGTGCTAGTGAATCCACTCCTGCCAAGGTCACCAATGACTTCTGTTTTAAACAAGTGTCAATTGTTCTATTTCTTAGTTATCAAATAAATGCTCATTGCAGAAAAGTTGGCAGGTGCAGAGCAGTGCACAGGAGCAGGAAAAGGATCCCGCGTGCATTCTCACACCACCCAGAGGCAACCGCCATGAGCGTTCTGGTATATTTCCCTCCAGTCTCTTTTCTCTATGCCAAATGTTGTCTTACTTTTCACCATCTTCGTCTTTCCTGATCCCGGTGGTACTTAATGCTATTGAATGTTTACTTTTCGAAACTCCCTCCTCCAGCCTCCTCTGCTTCCTGTTCCCACCCCACCAGCCATTTCCTCTGTGAGCTGAGACTTGCCATGATGTAGACGGTGCCTCAGTTGAGTTTCCACAGGGGTACCAGGACCCTCCGTGAACACCGAGTGGTAACCTAGGGCATGTCCTTATCAGAAGGCAGGAATAGAGCTCAGGTGATAAACCCCAGCCAGCAAACCTCAAAGTAAACAGCAGTGGAGCGCCCCCATCCTCTGTCCTGTATGACAAGCTCCCGTGACCTTTCACGTCACCTCTCCTGGTAGGTTTCATCTGACTGCCCGGCAGGGCTGCTCACTGTATCCTGATTCTCCTCGTTTCCTCTCAGTGTGGTGCTGTTCATCTTTCTATCGAAGAAGTAACTGCACTGACTTACAACAATCTATTTATGTGGCCGTGTCCCTCTCTAGACTGTCAGCTTCTTAAGGGCAGGAACTCTCTCTTACTGATCCTTGCATGTCCTGAACCCAGTGGAAAGTTCACTGGCCAGCTCTGGGTCCCAGAGGCTGCAGCTGACCTACCCAAGTTCACAAGGCCGCATGCAGGTTGAGAATCTACTGCAGCCCAGGCCAGTGAGACTCCTGGTTCTGAGTTCATTCTTTTTTTTTTCTTTTTTTTTTTTTGA
>NW_016107426.1:1461655-1499044 GCF_001604975.1 Cebus imitator | reverse complement strand
TTTTTGTATTTTTAGTAGAGATGGGGTTTCGCCATGTTGGCCAGGCTGGTCTCGAACTCTTGACCTCAGGTGGTCCACCCACCTCAGCCTCCCAAAGTGCTTGGATTACAGGTGCGAGCCACTGCGGCGTGGCCGAGTTCTTTCTACAACGCAGGAAGGGTTTTGGTGTGGCCAGTAGGACTCTCCAGGCCTCCACACATGCAGGAGCACTGTGGGACTGTGAGGACAGTGAGGGAAAGCGGAGGCCCTGCCTGGTCTGCTGCGCCTGACGCTGGGAAGGGGCAGGCCGTCCCCTACCCAATTCACCAAGAGCAGCATTTCTCCATGACTCACTCAAGTTTCCCAGATTGGGACTCCAGAATCCCCACTCTGAAATTTCATCCAGGAAGCCCTTCCTTAAACATAACCCAACCTCTGTCTTCCAAACATTTGAGCCATATAAATAGGGAAGGCTCCAGGTCCTACCTGCTACAGAAAGGCAGACAGAGCTGAGAGACAGGGTGCACAGCTCTGATTACATCAGAGGGGAGTTAGGAAGGAGAGCCATCAGCATCCAGTCCTTAAGGATGGGTAGGATTTGATATGAAAACAAATGCAAGAAGGAAACAGCATGAGCCAAAACCTGGCCATGAATTGGCATGGGGAGCTGGAGCACAGCTAGCCCGTCAGCAGCCTCCCAGGGCAACCTTCCTATGCTCTAAGGACACTCTCGGAGTGACTCCCGGGCCCCTCCCATAGGTAAAACAGCTCCAGCAACCATATGAGGTGCTGCAGAGGGCAACGGGTGATGGAAGGACTGTGGGCTTTGGAGGCAAAACAAACCCTTCTGCCTTTTTTTCCTTTTTTTGTGACGGAGTCTTGCTCTGTCTCCCAGGCTGGAGTGCAGTGACGTGATCTCGGCTCACTGCAACCTCTGCCTCCCGGGTTCAAGCGATTCCCCTGCCTCAGCCTCCTGAGTAGCTGGGACTACAGGCACATGCCACGACACCCAGCTAATTTTTATATTTTTAGTAGAGAAGAGGGTTTCACTGTATTGGCTAGGCTGGTCTTGAACACCTGACCTCATGATCCGCTTGCCTTGGCCTCCCAAAGTGCTGGGATTACAGGCGTGAGCCACCGTGCCCAGCCCTCTTCTGCCCTTTATTAGTTCCGTGATGGTGGGCAAGTCTCTGAGTCTCTGTTTCCTCATCAGTAAAATGGGATGATAATACCTACCCCGGGAAACTGTTGTAAGGATTGGAATGCCGCATGTGTGGCAGGTACTCTAGTAAAGAACAGAAACCTCACTGTTGTTCCTGCTTTGAGAACGGCCCTGTCACACGTGAACAACCCTGGGACAGCGTGCCGACACTGGCGGGTTTCCCTACCTGCACCCTCACCCCTGGACTCCAGCCTTTCTCCGTCACTTCTGTTTTTGCTGTAATGAGGTGGATCCAGAAGATCTGCGTTCTTATTCCACTTGGCCATGTGACTTTGAGCAAAGAATTTCAACTCCTGTTGAACACTTGTGAAACGGAGCTAGTATATCCTACCCCACGGCTCGTTGCGGGGATTCATGAGCTTTGTGTGTGAAAGCCCCTGCTGGCACACCCCAGGTGTTCAGTTGATGTTTTGGAAATTCTTGTCCTCTTCTCCCACCTCCCAGGGCCCAGTATGGGGTCCAGGCCTGGGCTACAGGTCTGAGTTTCTGGGTGGTGGAATGGGGCGGGGTCGAGGCAGGGCCCGGAGATGAATGCATAAGTAACCAGCCACCCTGGTCTCGTTTCAAAAGTCCTGGTCTCCGACCCTTTAATCATGGAGCTGCTCTTCCCTGGACACCTTCCAGGGCCCCGCCCGCCTGCTTCCTATGCAGAGGGAGCCTGCCTCTCTGCATCTTTGCATGCCATGTTTGCTAATGGATCCCAGGAGCCCGAGGAGCTGACTCTTTCAGCAGACTCACCCCATACCCCACATCCCTCACCCCACGTGGCTCCCCCTTCCCCATGGGCTTGGCTGTGGGATCCCCACCATCACTGCCCTCTGTGACCAGCCTGCCACTGCCCAGCTCTGCCAGGGTAGAAAATGTGTTAGACAGCACAGCCTCCACCTCTCGCTGGTGAACTTACCTTACAAACCAAAGCATTGGTCCCCAAGGCCCCAAGTTCCAAGCGTTCTCATGGGACAATGGAAACCTAATATTAGTAAGTGAGCCAGTCTCAGAAAATCCAGGACATGTGTTTGCCATGTTGGTTACCAGCCCCCCTCACCGCCGGCGAACCTCTCTTTTTGCAAGGCGGAGTATTCCTTTGGGATCAGGAGTGAGAAGTATGTTGGGGGTGGGGGCAGGGAGGAGGATTGCATATGAAATCACATTTGGCAACTTGAGTTGTATTTTTAATGCACTAATAGAGTTGGCTTCTTGAATAAAAGAACCAGTGATTCGTTTTCATATGGGAATGAATTCATATGGGAATGAGCTCCAGTGGAAGGAGCTATTTTTAGATTTGCGTATACTGGGTTTGCTTAAACTGAGGCACACCGGTATTCAGTTTGCAAGCCCTTCATTTGAGGCTTCCTTCTCTGAGTTTCCTTGGTACTAGAATTCAACTGCCAGTTCTGTGATTTGCATTCCTCCCTAAGGGAGAGGAGGTGTGGGTGGCAGGGCACAGTGGATGGCACCTGGCCACTGACACCAGTGGGCCTGCCCACTACATCCAGCCAGGTGCCCTTACACTACCTGATGGACTGCTGAGCTGGGATAGGGGGAGGGAGGGAGACACGGGGTGGGGATGGGGGCAACAAGCTTCCCTGATAGATCAGGGGGGATGATTAAATTAGGTCATAGGAGAGACAAGACCACAAGACCCCCTCCCCCCAGGATTCTGCCTTCAGAAGTTCTCAAGAAAGAACATCTGCCAGTGCCGGAGCACATCTGCCCGTCCCCCAGCACACCGGCGCTGCTAACCTGCATGCATCTTGCCTTTGTAAATCATCTTCAACCAGAGCGCCCCTTAATCTCAGAGGAGCTCCCCCCTCCTGAGTTCTGAGCTCTGGCAGACAATGAAGCCCCAAGATTACAGCAGACCAAGGCACCTTTCCATGAGAATCCCTGCTGATCGCCGCCTCCTGTACCCAGGCACCGTCAGAAATCACAGACTCCTAGAATCCAGGGCCAGGAGTGTTCTTGGAGAACGTTACACCTCCAGCTCCTGTGGTGCAAATAGAGAAACTGAGGCCAGGAGAGGCATGCCTTCCTCAAGGCCCCCAGGGCTGGTTAGTGGCAGAACCAGCAGGAAGGCAAGACTCCTGTGAGACCCAGGTTGTCCCCCTGTCACTCCTGCTTCCCTTGGAGGGCTGGCTGCCCTGAGAACCTGCATTCTGCCCAGGCGAGGACGGTGTCCCTTGTTAGTCCATGCCCAGAGCTCTGAGTAAGTGGTGTCGGCTGATGGCTGACAACATCCTTCACAAAGGAAGAGGATTTTAAAAGAGCCCGGAAACCTGGCTTCCCATCCTTGTCTTTGAGAGGCAATGTGGTATTGGGAATGTGGACCTGGAGGCAAGCCACTTGGGTTCTGGTAGAAACGTAACGAGCTCACATGGGCGGAGTGACAGGCGAAGGCCCAACTCATGGCAGGCGCTGGACAGTGGAGGCTGTTACCTGGAATGCTAGTCCTGATTCTGCTGCTGAGTGGCCTCAGGTGAGTCAACCAGAGTCAACCAACCTCTCAGAGTCTTGATTTGCTGGAAAATAGGAACAATAACATGTCCCCAGCCTCCCTCTCAGGGAGTTAGTTCCCCCAGGGACTCTGCCGGGCTTCGTAGAGCAGACGACACTTGAGAGCTGAGATGAGCTCGCCACAGGTTCAAGGTAAGGGTGGGAGTTCCTATGGTGGGCCCGGTGGCTCAGGCCCGTAATCTCAGCACTTTGGGAGATGGAAGCAGGCGGATCACTTGAGGTCAGGAGTTCAAGACCAGCCTGGCCAACGTGGTGAGACCCTGGCTCTAACAAAAACATAAAAAATTAGCTGGGTGTGGTGGCCTGTGCCTGTAATCCTAGCTACTCAGGAGACTGAGGCAGAAGACTCGCTCGAACCTGGGAAGCAGTGGTTGCAGTGAGCTGAGATCACACCCCTGCAATCCAGCCTGGGTGACACAGCAAGAAAAAAGGGTGTTCCAGGTCGAGGGAGCCGCAAGGGACAGTGATTCAAGGAGGAAACTATGGGATGGAGAAAGGGGACCCTTTGTGGTGGCCACTGAAAACAAAGCCCTGAAGCGCCCACGTGCACACTGCCAACCTTCGTGCCCCTCTTTGTCACACAGAGACTGTGGCCCCAAGGGGAACCAACACTTCCTGAGCCCCTTCTGCCTGCCGAGGTGCAGCACACCTCCTTCAATCCTCCCAGAGTCCTGGGGGTTCCCATTACTCCTACACATGAACACCGCTTGCCTCAAAGTCACACAGGTGGTGTGTGGAGGAGCCACAGTGGACCCCCGATGCGTGGGCTCCGCGGTCTGTGGCCATCCTCCTATGTGCCACAGCCTGAACTTCTTCCGTCTTGAGAGCTCTCCTCACCCCTATCTGGCACCCAGCCTCTGCGGCCAGAAGCTGCTCGCCTGGAAGGACTCTTAGAAAGGTAATGTCCAGCCAAGACTCAGGAGCAGGACTTCACCTGGCTCCTGGAACGCGGAGAACAGGTTTGTGGAAGACCTCTGCACTCACGTGCAAGCCCGTGTGTGTGTGTGTGTGTGTGTGTGTGTGCATGCATGTGTCTGTACTTTTCGGAGACGCAGCTTCTAGCCCTCACCAGATCTTTTGTTGTGGTTGTCGAGATGGAGTTTCACTCTTGTTGCCCAGGCTGAGTGTAGTGGTGTGATCTCGGCTCTCCACAGCCTCCGCTTCCCAGGTTCAAGTGATTCTCCTGACTCAGCCTCCTGATTACAGGCATGTGCCACCACACCTGGCTAATTTTGTATTTTTAGCAGAGATGGGGCTTCACCATGCTGGTCAGGCTGGTCTCGAACTCTTAACCTCAGGTGATCCACCCGCCTCAGCCTCCCAAAGTGCTGGGACTATAGGCGTGAGCCACTGCACCCGGTGCCCTCATCAGATTTTCTGGGAAGGCCGTGTCCCAGAACGGCTAGGAACCTCCAGGCCCCACATTCTCCGCAGGCCCACTTATCGTTCCTCCGTATTGACACTGCGTGCGGCCCCTGGAAGTGCAGGTGACAAACAGGCTTGGCCCTGCTGGCTCCAGGCCCTGCAGCACGAGGGCAGCGAAGCACCCACAGCTGGGGCTCCAGGAGCTCCATCACCTCCGGACATGCCCTTGTGCAGACCGTTTCTTTCCACTGCATCTTCTGTGGAGCTAGGTCTGGGCAGCAAAAGGCTGGGGGAGGCTGGCAGGTCCAGCACGCGGGGACGGCAATGAAGGGGCAGCTTGGGTTTGGGATTCGGGAGGCATCCGGGCGGGGTGTGCTGTCAGAAGAGCAGCTGGCGCTGGGCCGTGGGTGCTGACAGAGCAGAGAGGACCTGCCCTTCCCCCTGGGGTCTGGGCAGATGAGGAGTGAGTGACAGCAGCAGGTCCAAGCCAAGTGGCCTCTTCAGCCACCACGGAGGCCCCAGAAATACTGACGTTAGGAGGGGCCATGGGGGGACAGAGGCCTAACCGCCTGTCACTTGGGTCTCAGCCAGGCCATCCTTCAAGCCCTGGGCACACTGGCTGCCCCTCCCAGGCACCTTTCTCTGCCATCAGACCCCTGCCTTCCCCCAGCCAGGCCCTGAGCTTCCTCTCCTATCAGGCACCAACACCATACTGAGAAAGACCTTGTATGTTTTTCAAATTAATGCAATTAAGAGCATTAAAGTTTGAGAACGATTGAGTTTTTCATTTTCCTTTTATTTGATT
Organism: Cebus imitator; assembly: GCF_001604975.1. NCBI lineage: Eukaryota > Metazoa > Chordata > Mammalia > Primates > Cebidae > Cebus > Cebus imitator. Next base: position 1,493,159 of record NW_016107426.1, on the reverse strand, counting down.
AGAGAAATTCCCACCGCACAGCTCCTCCAAATGAAACCCAGACCCGAGGTCCATTGTTCCGGGGCTTCCATGAGAATGTGTTACCTTTCAATCTCACACACTAATGTGTTTAGCGTTACAGTCCCCCCCGGGCGGCTGCAGGAAGGATCTGGAGCCTTGATTAAAGCGGCCTTTGCCGGGCAGGAATGTGGGCTCCTCCGCCTGGGAGTCACCAAAGGGCTGGATGTTTGCTCTATGAGCCTCTACTTGGATGGCCGGCTGGGGACTGGGCTCGATGGCCACCGTGCCTGGGTGTCATCAGGCCTGTGTCCCCCTCACTTGTCTTTCTGTGGGGCCTCCTGCTGAGCCCCAGTACAGTCACATGCATACAACACAATCCCACCCTCCCCCAACACACACACGTACACACATACACACACAACACACATATACATGGTCACACACACACATACACACTCATATGCACACCACACACATGTACACACATGCACACATGTACAGAAATACACACACACGTACACACACAACGCATACATACACACATGTACACACAACACACATACACACGTACATACATACACAACACATGCGTACACACACCACACACATACACCACACATACAAATACCACACACATACCACACATACACCACACACACATACACCACACACATACCATACACACACCACACACACACACACACACACACCCTCTCTTGTCTCCTCTGCTCTTCTCCTCCTCCTCCCTATTCTTTTTCTCCTCTCCTCTTCCCGTCTTCAGGTCTTGCAGTGGGGCCTTGGGCTTCGAAGGAGCCTTCCTTTAGCCAGTTCTGTTCAGAGGCAGGATTCAAGAAATCCCCCTGCCCCTCCCTCCGTCAGGCCCAATGCTCCAAGGTAGAGGGCAGAGTCAGAGCCAAAAGTTAAAAATTGATTAGAGGAGTATGTAAGGGAGGCCTGGGAGAGGGAGGAGGGGTCATAACCCCTGTTAAAAAATTCAGCTAATGCCAAATTTAAACAGGAAGTTAAGTCTACGCCCCGCCCACCCCAAATCACCAAAGGCTCAACACGGGAGGCCCGGGTTCCTTCCTCTTCCAACGGGGGCAGCTGGCCCAGGCCCCAGGGTGCCCGATGCCCTGGGACAGGAAGCTGCCGGGACTTGCCTGCCCCAAGGCTTCTCAGCCCAAGCCAGGGTCCTAGGAGACCCCACCAGGACCTGGCCCAAATTAGGCCAAACGGAAAACAATCCAGCTTGTGAACTAGAATCCAAACTAAAAATAAGCCTGTCCACTCTCACAGGCAGCTCAGCTACTCCTGGTTCCCCTGGAGTTGGGGAGAGGCTGGGAGAGAAATGAGATACCTCCTCACCCCCCACTCCAAAGCTGCCTTGACCTTGGGCATGCCCAGATGCCTCAGAGTCATTCTACAAACATCCAGGGAGGCCTGCACCTTGTAGAGCACGGCCTGCATTGCAGGGGCTCAGAGAGGAGTGTTCTCTTCCTCCAGGGGAGCTAAACAAGTGGGCAGATGATGGCCGCGCACGGTGGCTCAGGCCATGGCAGGTGGATCACCTGAGGTCAGGAGTTCAAGACCAGCCCGGCCAACATGGTGAAACCCTGCCTCTATTAAAAGTACAAAAATTAGCCAGGTATGGTGGTGCGAACCTATAGTCCCAGCTATGGGGGGTTGTGGTGGGGGGCTGAGGCAAGAGAGTCTCTTGAACCCGGAAGGTGGGGGCTAAGTGAACTGAGATTGCGCCATTGCACCTGAGCCTGGGTGACAGAGCAAGACTCTGTCTAAAAAAAAAAAAAAAAAAGTGGGCAGCTTACTACTTCAGGTTGTCCCTTGTGATAACATTCTCAAAGGGAGATGAGTCCTCCCCAAACCCCAACCTGGACAGCAGGGACCAACCCATACTTGGAGACAGAAGACTGACCTGGCCCCTTCGCACTAAGGCAGGGACCTAACCCAGACCTCCACCTGCAACCCCCCTTCCAGGCTTCTGCTGAGCTCCACACTGGGGTATAAATCCCAAGCAATCACATGCACAGATTTGCTTTTTAGAGAGCCTACCTTAGGCCAGGTGCCATGGCTCACACCTGTAATCCCAACACTTTGGGAGGCTGAGGAAGGAGGATGGCTTGAGCCTATGAGTTTGAGACCAGTCTAGGCAACAGAGAGGTCCCATCTCTACAAAAAGTTGAAACATTAACTGGGCATGGCGGTGCATGCCTGGGGTGCCAGCTGCTCAGGAGGATGATGTAGGAGGACCGCTTGAGCCCAGGTGGCTGAGGCTGCGGTAAGCCCTGATCTCCCTGCTGAACTCCAGCCTGAACACCACAGTGAGCCCTGTCTCGGGTGGGGGCGGGGGGAAGGCTGCCCTATAGAGAAGCTTGGAGACACAAGAGTAGAGGCAGGAAGACCGATGTCTACCTGAGTCAAGGAGGATGAAGGCTGAATTAAACCTGTGATGGAGGGCAGGGAGAAGTGCGAGGCCCAGAGGCGTGACTCAGCCGGGTCCTGAGCCAGCTCCCTCCTCCCACCTGACCTGCTGCCTCATTTACTCTGCCCAGCGTCATGGGCTAGGCAAGCTGGGGGACTGATCTGCAAGGCTAAGTGAGGGGAATTCACTGTCCTTTTGTTCATGTAGACACGCAAGCAATACTTGGCCGATGAGACATGTCCACCTACACCTTTAAGCTGTGCCTTCCCATGCAGGGCCTAGAAGTTCTAACCCTTGGATCAGTCCCAGGGTTCTGCCGCAAACATCTGCCAGGGCCAAGAGCCCCCAGGGAGCAGAGTCAGAATGTGAACTGCATTTGGATGAAGGAGTTGGAGAAGGCAGCATGAGAGCATCTGGAGCGCACTGGAAACTGCTCAGGAATTCGGCTTCACGTCTAAGGTGATTCGTCCTGGACAATCACCTCACGTGGGTATCTCTGGGTTACCCATGCTGCAGGGAAAATTGGGAGGGGGTGGATGACGCCGAAGGTGAATAATCCAGAGACTATTTCTCATTATGCCTATTGGACTTTACCAGTTGGCTTTTTTTCCCCCTCTGCTGGGAAATGTGCTTCCCTAAGCAAGAATTTCTTTGACTATTTTTCAAAATTTACTCATGATTTCCAACCACGAGCAATGCCTCCCCCAAGATGATTAGGCTTGGCTTGATCCTGAGCTCCCTTCAAACCACACAGACAGAAAGCAGAGACAAAGAACCATGCAGGGGCCACACAGGAGCCAGTGCCCACGCCCTGGGGTCCTCTGTGGCACCAGGAAAGTGCAGGGAAGACACCGTTAGTACCCTAGCCCGCACACATTGCTCCCTCCCCACTTAGCCCGCAGTCCAAAAGGCACTGCAGCAAGGATTCGTCTCTGAGTTCCAGTTTTCATGGAAATGAACCATTTATCTCAGAGCACAGGGGGGAAAAATGAATTTCCTTTCCACCCAGGCTGGAGTGCAGTGGTGTGATCTCGGCTCACCACAACCTCCACCTCCTGGGTCCAAGGGATTCTCCTGCCTCAGCGTCCCGAGTAGCTGGGATTACAGGTGAGTAATGCCACCACACCCAGCTAATTTTTGTATTTTTAGTAGAGACAGGGTTTCACCATGTTGGCCAGGCTGGTCTCGAACTCCTGACCTAGTGATCTGCCCACTTTGGCCTCCCAAAGTGCTGGGATTACAGGCATGAGCCACTGCACCCGGCCTGAATTCCCTTTCTTTAATACAAATAGACTAAATACCCCCTCGCTTTCTTGCTTTAAAAAAAAGAAAAGAAAAATCCTAAAGCTGCTGCCATTTGCTGTGCTGGATGCTGGATGATCAATCCGAAAGGCAGGAGAATAAATCCAGAGGCTGGGCCAGGCTCCTGCCTGGTCCTGGTGGGGCTGCCACAGCCACCCCTTGAGTTTGGCAGGGGCTCAGGGAGGACAGGAGGGGACCGGGGGGCAACCTGATTTAGGAGAGGAATGGCCTTGGGAAGCAGGCCTGGAATTCTGAGCAAGAGCCCGAGTGTCACCAGGAAGAGTGTCACAGAATACTGTCTGCCTAGCTGGTTGCCCAGGCCTCAGCCCACGCCTGTTCTCCACGTCAACCCACAGGAGCCAGCATTGAAGCTTTGTCAGCCGTGTGCCCTCTGCCTAGCACTCCACGGCAACCCTGGTGCTTGCTCCTACTGGCTCTCACCCTGTGCCAGGCTGCATTCCCTCACTAAAGATCCTTAAGTGGGTACTAACACTAGCTCCAGTTTACAGATGATGGAACCAAGGCTCTGAGAGTTCAGATCTTCCCCCTTAGGTCACACAGCTAATAAGAGGCAGAACCAGGATGTGAACCCACGTCTCTGATTCGGAACCTGTGCTCTTCATTTCTAAGCTCGCCCGTGTCTGATTGTGGTTCTGGTCCACCTTGCCAGCCTGCTCTGCCCTGTTCCTTAGACGCTGCAGGTCAGCACCACACATGAGCCCCCTGCCTCCCCCGCCTGCCATGCCCCTCAGCCTCACCTCCAACTGCGTCACTCCACCCTGCTTCTGCGTGCCAAAAAAGGCATCTCTCTCTTCCGGGCCCCCGTGGCATTTTGTTTTTCTTAGTGGTTTTCAGAGTGTGTCCCTGGGCCAGCAACATCAGCATCAGATCCCACCTCAGACCGGCTGCATCAGAAACTCTGGGCACCGGGCCCAACAATCTGTGTTTGAACAAGCCCTCCAGGTGATCCTGACGCATGCTCAGGTTTGAGAACCACTGGGCTACCTCCTGTTTCTCCAGACCCCAGCAAGTCTAGGTGACCGTTAAGAGTAAGGTTAGCTCTTGTTGTGGCCTTTGACACCTGAGCGCAACTCATCAGGTCTATTATAAAGGAATTCTGAGTGTGGTTAATAATCAAGTGGGTAAAGCTTTTTTTTGGCCTCTACTGCTGTTTTCCATTCCACTACCTGGCATCCTGTTCTGGAACAGCTGATAAAAGTAATCATTGCCATATGGACATTATCACCACGCCCTTCAGAATGAGCTCAGTACCCTCAACCGTTGCCTTCTCGCCTCAAGTGGGGCCCGAGGCTCTCTATAAAAATCACCTGAGACCATCAGTGTCTCAGCTTCAAAGAATCTTTCCAGGTTTCGTCACTGAACTGCCTGCCTAACTCCCTCCTGGCCCTCTCCCTGAGGTGTCTTAACACAGCCCGGAGCCCACAGCCCAACCCTGGCCCCTTAGGGAACGTCCTCCCAAACCCATATGTCCTGAAGGTGAAAGCAGACTTCACCCTTACTGATGGAATCTCCAACTTTGATCACGGTGTTGTCTGTTTCTTTCTTTAATTCTGTCAATTTTTGTTTCTTGTCTTTGAAGCACTGTTAATTGTTGCATACATGGTTATGACTGGTTTCCCTTCCTGATGAATTGACCCTTTCACCATAATAAGCCTTCCTTTTCTCTGGTAAGATCCTTTGTCTTGAAGTCTATTTTATCTGATATTAATGCAGCCTCTCCAGCTTTTAAACATATATAATTTTTCATCCATTTATTTTCACCTAGCTTGTGTCTATATTTAAAATTCATCTCTTGTAGACTACAAGTAGATCTTTTTTTTAAAAAAAAAAATCTATTCCAACAATCTTTGCCTTTCAATTGGAATGTTTTGTCCATTAACATTTAATGTAATTATTGGTATGTTTGAATTTCATTTTATTTGTCCCCTCTATTTTTAATTTCTCTGTTCCTCCTTCCCTGCCTTTTTAAAATTTTTTATTTTTAGAATGCCATTTATTTTTTATTTTATTAAAAAAGAATTTTTTTTGAGACAGAGTCTTGCTCTTGTTGCCCAGGCAGGAGCTCACTCCCGGGTTCAAGCGATTCTCCTGCCTCAGCCTCCTGAGTAGCTGGGATTACAGGCGCACACCTCCAGGCCCAGCTAATTTTTTGTATTTTTAGTAGAGACGAGGTTTCACCATATGGGCCAGGCTGGTCTCAAACTCCTGAACTTGGGTGATCCACCCGCCTCAGCCTCCCAAAGTGCTGGGATAACAGGCATGAGCCACTTGAACCCAGCCTAGAATGCTATTTAAATCTATCTATTGGATTTGTAATTATACCTCTTTATATGAATTTTTAAATGGTTGCCCCAGGGATTACAACGCATCGTTAATTTTTCACAGTCTACTTAGTTACTACTTCAAGTAAAATACAGAAACCACTGCCCCCTACCCTTTATGCTACAGTTATCATATGTATTACATCTACACACACAACACTCACATGGCAATGTTTTTTGCTTTAAATAATCATGTGAATTTTAGAGCAATTAAGAAGGCCATTGCCAAAGGGAACCTCCAAATTAGATGAGGCCCTTCTCAGGAATCTGATTTTGCTCATTGCTCAGAAAGGAAACCTGAATCTTTCAATGTTCTTTCACTTACTTCTAGCTGAAGGTGAATTCTGGGGTCGCAGATCAGAGCCACAGCTGATTGATCCTTATCTTGCCGTTGAGAGTCTTCAACAAGCCTCCCGAACCCTGGCCTTCCACTGTTTCCCGCTGGTCCTTGGTGGTCAGACGTGAGGACCCCCGAGTAATATGCAGATTAAGCCTCATCAGTATCCTGTCTTCCACTGCCTCTCTCATTAAGAGGCCCTTTTGCTGATCTTTTTACGAGCTGTTTTTTTTCCTCACCTCTCCCCCCAGTTTATATAGATGCTGAAGGTAAGGAATCTGGTCTTATGCTTCGTAGGTACTCAGACAACTTTGCTGAAAGAGCAAATGAACCCTGCTCATGCCTGTAATTCCAGCCCTTTGGGAGGCCAAGACATGTGGATTACAGGGTCAGGAGATTGAGACCATCCTGGCTAACATGGTGAAACCCCATTTCTACTAAAAATACAAAAAGTTAACCAGGCGTGGTGGCAGGCACCTGTAGTCTCAGCTACTCGGGAGGCTGAGGCGGGAGAATCACTTGAACCCGGGAGACAGAGCTTGCAGTGAGCTGAGATCGTGCCACTGCACTCCAGTCTGGGTGACAGAGCAAGACTACCTCTCAAAAAAACAGAGCAAATGAACCCTGAATGCATCTTCTGGTCTTTCTAAGGGCAGTCATGCGCAGAAGGGAAAGTGTGCAGGAAGAGAAGGAGGCGCGTAGGTATAGATGCCTCAGGAGTGACGGCAAATCATTTCCAGGGGCAGGAGGTATATACAGCCAAAAGCATCACTGCGGATGGATGGGGGAATTGCAAGAGCCAAGGGTTGACTGTGATGAAATGTAAATGTGGGCGTAGAGAATGTGAAGTCTGCAAAGTGGAACAGGGGGAGGCTACCAGGCCAGGATGTGTGGGTGGAACCAGGATTTTCAGCACGCTTGTGTGTACCTGGAGGAAGTATGTCCTGGGCCACCCAGAGCTGCTGACACTGCAGCCTGGAGGGCTGAGGCTTTTTAGAGAAACCATTCATCTGGTGATAGGGAGAAGAATGAGACCGTGGCCAGGGCCAGGGGAGGCGCAGGGCGGTGGGCCTCACCATAAGGGAGGCAAGTGGAGGGTGCTTGTAGGAGACACAGAGAGTCGGGGTTCAAGGGAGTGGAGCTGAGCCTGATCAGAAAAGATCCTTTGTTCTGGAACAAAGGGGCCCGAGAGGGTCCTTTGACCTAAGCCTCAGGAGGAAGAAGGACGTCTTGGCACAGCAGGGTCTCCAAGGGGTCAGGATAAAGGAGGAGCCCTGACTGGGAAGAGGTGGAACTGGGAGTGCCTCTGAGTCATGCCCTCGGCCTGTGCCAGCCTAATTGAATGACATGAAACCTGCAATACCTAATTTCATAGGAAATATGATAATGGAGTAGTGGGCCAGGTTTTTGCACGTGGCTTGTAGAAAAGCTGACAAGGAGCAGAGATGGAGCAGGAACAAGCCGCAGCACGCTTCAGCTCATGAAAGCCAGTTAGCCAGTCAGCTGGGTGCTGCCAGCTGGGGTGAAGGAAGTGCCTGTTGATTCAAGGTAAGGGAGAATGAGTGACCGTTATTTTGAGTGAGGAATTCATATCCAACACGGTGTGAGGTTAAACAAATCTGCAGTGAGACTTGACCTGTTAAGTGTTTTTGGCCCATGGCAGGAGGGGGAGGCAGAGGCACAGCTGCTTGTGAGACCTACGGTGTGCACACCCCGCGCCAGCCTGCCTACTAGGAGAGTGCCACTCTCAAGCTTTGTGGGAGCTGGAACTCAAGCACTGTGAGAGTGTTGCTGGAATTTTCCTATCTTGTAACACAGAATAGCTGCTTTTCATGCATTAAACTTCTTTCTGACACCATGTGGTCAGCACGATTGCAAAAAGACAGTGTTAGCTGGGCGTGGTGGCTCACACCTGTAATCCCAGCACTTTGAGAGGCCAAGGTGGGCGGATCACCTGAGGTCAGGAGTTCGAGACCAGCCTGACCAACATGGAGAAACCCAGACTCTACTAAAAATACAAAATTAGCCAGCCATGGTGGTGCATGCCTGTAATGCCAGCTACTCGGGAGGCTGAGGCAGGAGAATCACTTGAACCTGGGAGGTGGAGGTTGTGGTGAGCCGAAATCATGCCACTGCACTCCAGCCCGGCCAACAAGAGCAAAACTCCAACTCAGAAAAAAAAAAAAAAAAGACAGCATTAGGCCTTTCATTAGGTTTCTGGGGATTCAAGCCAAGAAGAGTGTGAACCCCTCCCCAACCCCTTCCCCAAGATGAAATGCCTGAGTATTGAAGATGCTTCTTTTACTTCCAGTCCGGTCCAGCCGCAGCTTCCCTTACATTCAAGGTGACTGCCATTGCAGTTGATCGAGGACCTGGGCAAACTGGATCTTTGCAGAATTCAAAGCAGATCCAAACAGCTCCTGGAGGCTGCCAGCCTTCTTCAGGGAGCCTCCTCCAGTCTGGGAGTATAGAGGCCACTGCTCCTGGCAGATCTCTTGGCTCAGGGACAACTGTGCTGAGCTTGTTTTTGGCTGGAGCAGCCGATCCAATTCTGTAAGGCGGCCCTGCTTCTCTCCTGCTTCTCTGCCCAGTACGGGGTCAGCGGGGCTTGTTCCTAGTCTTTACGAAGTGGGCTGCTCCTCACTGTGGGGAATTCTGAGTGCAGCAAGGCGGTCAGGATCAACGGGGCAGGATGGCCCTTTCTGGACTCTACCATGTGAATGGTTCTGCCTGGACACTTGGAAGTTTAGGCAGATCCATCCCGCTTGACGTTCTACAGGGGGATCTTTCACACAAAGAAATGACTACATTCCTGGTAGTTAGCCAAATCACAGAAAAAATCAACTACAACTTTATCAAACAACTAAAGTAAGCATTTTGCCTAATTACAGGTGTGCAGCGTCGTTGTCTTTCTGGCTCTCGTGGCCCATCCCTGCTCCTCCAGGCAGGGGTGGGTGAGCCCACGTGCTGACCTGGACTCAACTGCCTCTACGTGTCGTCAGCTTCTGTTTTCTTCATCTGCCCATGATGACAGGGACCTAGAGACCCTATTTATAGTTCTTCAATACCTGGTGGTTATACTGAAATGCCTGGTGTTGCAATTGGCACCAGCTCATGAGGGCTTTTCTGCTGCCAACCCTGCGTGCTTCTCACCCCTGTCCCTCATCACGTCACCCTCACTGGCTGGTCCCATAGCCTTGTTCCCCCAAGGTTCTGCTTCCAGCCCCTATCAGGATCACTCTCAAGGTTCCCTCCTCCAGGTCCACGCTGACTACAGCCCTCAGCTGTGTGGGCTCTGGAGGCTGCTAATTTTCTGTATTTTTAGTAGACAGCATTTCACCATGTTGGCCAGGCTGGTCTTGAACTCCTGACCTCGTGATTCGCCTTCCTTGGCCTCCCAAAGGGCTGGGATTTGCTACACAAAGCCACTTTGTGACCAAGAGCCCTTCAGCCAAGCATGGAGGTCAAGGCGAACAGTTGGCATTTTGACACCTGCATACTTATTTTTTGCTTTCCACTACACATCAGTATTGCAATCCCAGTTCTATACCTCAAATGCTTTCTGATTCGTCTGTCGGCACACAGAACATTCCTTCAGCACGGCATTGTGGCAGTGACCCCCACAATCGTCCCAAGCCATTAATTCATAAGTATCATCACATTAATAGTTTAAGGTTAACCAAATATTAATATACTTTGTTTAACAATTAAAATAATAGTGATTCGTTATTTTTATTTATTTTTTGAGATGGAGTTTTGCTCTTGTTGCCCAGGCTGGAGTACAATGGCACGATCTCGGCTCACCGCAACCTCCACCTTCCAGATTCAAGGGATTCTCCTGCCTCAGCCTCCTCAGTAGCTAGAATTATAGGCATGCACCACCACGCCAGCTAATTTTGTATTTTTTTTTTTTAAGTGAGACAGAGTACCCGGGCTGGAATGCAGTGGTGCGATCTCGGCTCACTGCAACCTTTGTCTCCCGGGTTCAAGTGATTCTTCTGCCCCAGCCTCCCAAGTAGCTGGGATTACAGGCATTTGCCACAACACCCAGCTAATTTTCTGTATTTTTAGTAGACAGCATTTCACCATGTTGGCCAGGCTGGCCTTGAACTCCTGACCTCGTGATTCGCCTGCCTTGGCCTCCCAAAGTGCTGGGATTATAGGCATGAGCCACTGCACCCCACCAATTTTGTATTTTTAGTAGAGACAGCGTTTCTCCATGTTGGCCAGGCTGGTCTTGAACTCCTGACCGCAGGTGATCCACTAGCCTCAGCTGGCTTTGCCTGGCCCTTGCAGGTGGTACCTGTGACAATGGATCACACAGTGGAACTCTGACCCCGAGGGTGGCCAGGAAGCTTTTGTGCCTTGTTTGGTGCTGAATGTTGATACCGTAGCAGCGCCCGCCACCTCCTGTGCCTCCTCCTATGGCACTCTTCATGTCATGACTGTGTGACCACCACAGGTTCTCACACATGCCCGTCACACAGGTGCAGGTGAGTGAGTGACCCCTGAAAAACAAAGGAAAAAATGTTCAATGTTTCTGCAGGCTCGTTAGTGGGAAAACTCCCTATTTTCAGTGTGTATAAGGCTGGGTCATCTGGGTGGGCTCACATGTTAGCACACGCACCTGGCGTTTCTGTGCGGAGGACCGTGAGGAGGAGGGGCGGGGACAGGCCTTTGGAGAGTAGAGTGCTGGCGTTGATCCTCACAACCCTGCTGGGAGGCTCTCAGGGTGGATGCCATCCCCCATTTCACAGATGGAAACTGAGGTGTCACGATTTGCCTCCCGCCCCACACTGGTGGAACCAGGAAGAAAATCTGGGTCTTCTGTCCCTCCAGCCAGAGGTTTCCCACACTTCCACACTTTGTTTACTGAAATGAAGAGATAAAACTAACAGTTTTTTTTTTTAAAGACCGAGTCTCACTCTGTGGCCCAGGCTGGAGTGCGCAATCTTGGCTCATTGCAACCTCTACTTCTTGGGCTCAAGCGATTCTCCTGCCTCAGCCTCCCAAGCAGCTGGGATTACAGGTGCCCAGTACCATGTTCAGCTAATTTTTGCATTATTAGTAGAGACAGGGTTTCACCACGTTGGCCAGGCTGGTCTCGAACTTCTGACCTCAGGTGATCCGCCTGCCTTGGCCTCCCAAAGTTCTGTGATTATAGGCATAAGCCACTGTGCCTGGCTTGCTTGCTTTCTCTCTCCCTCCCTTCCTTCCTTCCTTCCTTCCTTTCCTTCTTTCTTTCTTTCTTTCTTTCTCTCTCTCTTTTTTTCTTTCTCTCTTTTTTGACAGTCTTACCCTGTCACCAGGTGCCTGACTGGAGTGCAGTAGTGCGATCTCGGCTCACTGCAACCTCTGCCTCCCGGGTTCAAGCAATTCTCCTGTTTCAGCCTCCTGAGTAGCTGAGATTACAGGCATGCACCACCACACCCAGCTAATTTTTGTATTTTTAGTAGAGATGGGGTTTCACCATGTTGGCCAGGATGGTCTCAAGCTCCTGACCTCGTGATCCGCGTGTTGGCCTCCCAAAGTGCTGGGATTACTGGAGTAAGCCACCACGCCAGGCCTCTCTCTCTCTTTCTTTTCTTTCCTTTGACAGAGTTTTGCTCTTGTTGACCAGGCTGGAGTGCAGTGGCACAATCTCGGCTCACTACAACCTCCGCCTCCCGGGTTCAAACGATTCTCCTGCCTCAGTCTCCTGAGTAGCTGGGATTACAGGCATGCACCACCACACCCAGCAAATCTTGTGTTTTTAGTAGAGACGGGGTTTCTCCATCTTGGTCAGCTGGTCTCGAACTCCCAACCTCAGGTGATCCACCCGCCTCAGCCTCCCAAACTGCTGGGATTACAGGCGTGAGCCACCACGCCCAGCCCTTTCCGTTTCCTTTCCCTCCCTCCCTCCCTTCCTTCTCTTTCGTTGTTCTTTCCTTCCTTCCTTCTTTCTTCCTTTCTCTCTCTCTCTCTCTCTTTCTTTCTCTCTCTCTTTCTTTCTTTCCTTTTCTTTCTTCCTTTTTTCTCTTTCTGGGGAGATGTATAACTGACATGCTGTGAGGAGAGGAAGAGGCAAAAATCACACTGGCTAGTGGGTTTGGGGCACTGACAAAAGAACCCCTTTGCTTCCCAGAGGCTTCTAATGGGAGCGAGGGCAGGGCAGGGCTCGGAAGAGCGGATGGAATCACTTGCAAAACCCTAATAAATCTGCAGGCCCAGCTGTTCTTCATCTGATGATCCTGAAGGGAAAGTGTGAAATAGTAGAGATGCTGATGGGTCTGGGGGGCCCCTTCAAAGGCAACCCAGTTTTCCCAAGGTCCCTGGAGCTGGGGTGGGAAGTATCCGGAAACGTCTGAAGGGTGTTCGTTAGCATTGGGAGGCCTGGGCCCCCAGAGACCACGTGCACACACGGAGTGTGCCTGGGAACGCCCCGGGCTTGGAAGTTCTGGAGGGGTGGGCAAGTCCCCTTTCCCAGAGCGAGAGAGCAGGGCAGGCAGTCCGGCAGGCCGGAGTTTGCCTCGCTGCTCCAGTGCTGAGCGGCTAATGCATGGGAGGCCCCGGTACATGCTAGGTGCCCAGCGTTCTTTCCCTGTCCTCCTTCCCCTTCCCCTGCCCCAAATCAAGAAGGACCTGGATAAGTTGTCCTCATTAGTATAGTGGTAAGTACCCCTGCCTGTCATGCCAGAGACCGGGGTTGGATTCCATGATGAGGAGGCTGTCGAGGATGCTTTGGCCGGGCGCAGGGGCTCACGCCTATAATCCCAGTGCTTTGGGAGGCTGAGGCGGGCAGATCACTTGAGGTCAGGAGTTTGAGACCAGCCTGACCAACATGGTAAAACCCTGTCTCTACTAAACTACAAAATTAGCCGGGCATGGTGGTGGGCACCTGTAGTCCCAGCTACCACTTGGGAGGCCGAGGCAGGAGAATCACTTGAATGTGGGAGGTGGAGGTTGCAGTGAGCCAAGATCATGCCATTGCACTCCAGCCTGGACAACAGAAAGGCATCTCAACATCTCAAAAAAAAAAAAAAAAAGAAGGGACTGGGTCACGCCAACCCCTGAAGCCAAGTCCAGGGAGGAGGAGGGGCAGCCCCAGCATACAGCTGTGTAGGGACAGCTGGGGTTCCAGGCCTGGCTCTCTGGTCAAGGTCACAGGAAGAGTGCAGAGCGGGCAGGCAGGATCTGTGAGTCCTGGGGCTGAATCCTGCTTGAACCAGAGGCTTCCAGGACAAAGGGCACCCTCTCTGTGGCCAAGGTCTCTGGCCTGAGTTGAAAAAATTTTAATTGGGTTCCAACTTCTCAATTCCCCCAGAGCAGAGCCATCAATCCTCCCAGCAGGCAGGCCAGCCACAAGCCCAGCCTCAGAGAGCACGCACAGGCCAGCCGGGGGATCTGGAGGCCACGAGCCAGCGGCAAGATCCCAGGGGTCAGCAGCATCCCAGGCTACCAGTGCTTGCAGCGATAGAACCGAACCAGGCTTCTGTGCCTGGCTGCATGAAAACTCTGTGTTCTCCAGGGCCTACAACCTGCTCTGGGCTGGAATCCGATGGTGCTGGGTCCCAGGCTCAGCTGCCCCTTTCACTAGCTGGGGGAACCCCAGGCAAGTCACGTGAGCCTTCTGAGCCAGGGTTCCCCATTTCTTTTTCTTTTTTGAGACAGTCTTGCTCTGTCACCCAGGCTGGAGTGCCGTGACACGATCTTGGACCACTGCAACCTCCGCTTCCCACGTTCAAGTGATTCTCCTGCCTCAGCCTCCTAAGTAGCTGGGATTACAGGCGCCTGCCACCACACCCGGCTAATTTTTGTATTTTAGTAGAGAGGGGGTTTTACCATGTTGGTCTCAATCTCTTGACCCCGTGATCTGCCCGCCTCGGCCTCCCAAAGTGCTAGGATTACCACCACGCTCAGCCATGCCCGGCTAATTTTTATATTTTTAGTAGAAATGGAGTTTCACCATGTTGGCCAGGCTGGTCTTGAACTCCTAACCTCAAGTGATCTGTCCACCTTGCCTCCCAAAGTGCTGGGATTATAGGCATGAGCTGGCTCACCTGGCCCCCCATCCTTAAAATTGGAACGCTCCGTGGAAGGGTGGCAAGGATTGCTGAGCCTGCCTCAGAGGCCCCAGGGATGTTAATGTCTGCATCCCATGTGCGTTCATTCCCTCTTGCGTTTCTTTTCCAGTTTTTCTTTCTTTGATTTTTCTCTCTCCCCGTCTCTTTGGCCTTTTGCAGCTCCAACTCTCTTCTTGGCACTTTCTTCCCTCCCATAGCTGGTTGCTTTTCTCCTTCCCACACACGGCACATAAGGAAGCTGGAGAAAAATCTTCACATCTTTGACTTTGGGACCCTGGACTCACAGTCCTGGCTGGCCTGGGGCAGCTTTGGGCTTCCAGCTCCTGAGCAGATCGTGGTACTGCCCTCAGCTCCTCCTTCCCTTCACCTTCCTTCTAGAGAGTCTACCTGGCCAAGAACAGGAAAGAAGTCAGGAGAGAGCAGGCTGAGATGGGGAGTGTTAGGCTCCTCTGAATGAAGAGACCATTTAAACAGGCTTTGTGTGAGCAACAAGGATTGTTTATTCACCTGGGTGCCAGTGTATTAGGGCTGAGTCCTAGTACAGAGTCAGCAGAGGGTGGTGGGATAGGAGTTGGTTTTATAGGTTTGGGATAGGCAGTGGAAAGTTACAGAAGTTACAGTTCAGGGTGATTTTTGCAAGCTCGGGGGGGTTGTCATGGTGGGGCAGTGTCACAAGGTCCAAGGTCCAGTGTCACAAAGTTGGCTTATCAGTTGAGGCAGGAATGGTTGAGGCAGGAACAATGGCAGAACATTGCAAGGTCAGTCCATCAGGCACTGCAGGAACTGGCCATACTCCTTTTGCAGTTTTCCAGCTACCTCAGACTTTCTGACTCCTGGAGGCCATCTGGAGGTATACGTTCATGTCACAGGGGTCACCATGGCTTGACTATAGTGTAGCCCATGGTGCAGTCCGTTCAAAGGACTTTGCAGGGAGCAGAGGTCATGGCCCTCTCAAAACAGAGACCAGTGGAGGCTGCAGGAAGTGAACACAATCCCCTTAGGTGGCCAAATAATTGGGGGAACAAGTCAGTCCATCTCTTCCCCTCCCCACATCACCACCTGCTGCACCCCAAGCCCAGAGGAAGTCCTTCTTCATACCTAACTTGCACCCCTCCCACTGCAAGTCCTGCCTCCTTCCTTTTGGCCCATGTGGATGATGCTATCTCATCATCCCTCCATGGGTGCCCCAGAAGGCCTTCTCCTCAATCTTGCTCAGCCAGAAGCCCCAGGGGAGTGAAAACGAACTTTAAGAGGATGTTTAAAGTTTGACTTCTCATCACCACATCTCAGCTGAGTCCATAAAACCGCCTTATAAAGCCCACTGGCCAGCCAGCTGCCCTCAGCCTCAGGGGCCTCCCAGTTTTATGACTGGCCCCAATCCAGACACCAGCTGGATGTAGGAATGCACTGGCTTTTATGAAGAGATGTTAACAAGAAGCATCTCTTCCCCTCTGTCTTGTTCCCAGAGCCTCCACTTCGTCCCTCATTCATATGTTCTTTCAGTCAATAAACATTTACCAAGGCCTCCTGCAGCCTGGTTCTCAGTTGGCCCTGGGGTGGGGGCGGCCGCAGGTAAGGGCTAAGGGGGATGCCTTTCTTCCTTAGAAGGGCTGGCCCTGCAGGAATCAGCACCTAGGCAGCACCTCTGCAGTAGCTGCTGCAGCTGGATCACGCTGCATTGTCAAGTTTGTAAATTGCACAGTACTTGTGAAACTGTGTTGGAAAACAAACAATTACCAATCAGCCTGATAAGAGCTAACTGAGGTGTGAGCCTGGCCGGAGACAGAGACGCCAGCTCTGTTGGGGATTAGGGGAAGTTCCCCAGAAGAGGAGGCGCCCTTGCAGCGGTGGACTGAAGAATGCCTAAAAATGTTCGGAGCAGGCAGGGTGGGGCAGGTGGAAGGCCTGGTGGAAGCCCTGGGCTGTCCTCTGCTAATGGACGGGAGGGAGGGATGGGCAGTTAGGGGCTGGAATCCAGGCCTAAAGCCATAGAAGCAACACAGGGTCAAGTTTCCCCAGGACGCTCAGTCTGTCTATAAAATGGACTTGGTGAAGGTCGGTTAAAAGAAAACCCAGAAATTATTTTTAATTTTTTTATTATTTTCTTTTTGAGGCAAAGTATCCTCTATCCCCCAGGCTGGAGTGCAGTGGCAGAATCTCAGCTCGCAGCAACCTCCGCCTCCGTTCTGGGTTCAAGTGATTCTCCTGCCTCAGCCTCCCGAGTAGCTGGGATTACAGGTGTGCACCACCACACCTGGCTGATTTTTGTATTCTTAGTAGAGACGGGGTTTTACCATGTTGGCCAGGGTGGTCTCAAACTGCTGACCGCAGGTGATCTGCCTGCCTCGGCCTCCCAAAGTGCTAGGACTACAGGCGTGAGCCGCTGCGCCCGGCTCCCAGAAATATTTAATGACAACCCCTGGTGCATGTTGAGTCTTTCACCAGGTCCAGCTACTTTCCTATGCATCGCCTCTCTTGATTTCTGCAATAATCCTGTGAGGTAGGCAGGACAGGTATTTTAATTCCTATTTTACAGATGACGAAACTGAATCTCAGACAAGTACAATGACTTGTGGCTGGAAAGACAGCTAGCAAGTGGCAAATGGGGAGCTCTCATTCTCTAGCCCCTGCTCTTTCTCCTGAGGATAGCTTAGAGCTGCTTAGGGAAGAGCCGTGGGGAGGGAGGGGCGAGGGAAGCGTAAGTGACCCTCTCAGCAACATCTGTCACAGTGGCTGAACCCTACCCCTCTCAGTTTGCCACCTAATGAGGAAGGAGGACTCAAGCAGGTAAGATGACATGGACAGGGGAAGTCTTAGACCCTCTGGAGCAGGGAAGGAGGAGGACTCCTGTAACGGTAGATTTTGGAGAAGAGGGGGGCTGGGAAGAATCACACTTACAGGAGACTGACAAAAAGAGGGGCTGCAGGTGGGGTGCCGTGGCTCACACCTGTAATCCCAACACTTTGGAAGGCCAAGGTGGGTGGATCACCTGAGGTCATGAGTTCAGGACCAGCCTGGCCAACAGGGTGAAACCCCATCTCTACTAAAAATACAAAAAGTAGCTGGGCGTGGTGGCGGGCACCTGTAATCCCAGTTACTCGGGAGGCTGAGGGAAAGAATTGCTTGAACCTGGGAGGCAGAGGTTGCAGTGAGCCGAGATCCTGCCACTGCACTCCAGCCTGGGCGACACGGCGAGACTCCGTCTCAAAAAAAAGAAAACAGCAACAACAAAAATTAACTGGGTGTGATGGCACTCACCTGCAATCCCAGCTGCTAGGGAGGCTGAGGCAGAGGGTGCAGTGGGCTGATATTGCACCGTTGCACTCCAGCCTAGGTGAGAAAGCAAGACTCCATCTCAAAAAACAAAACAAAACAAACAAACAAAAAAAAAAACCGAGGGGCTGCAGACCTGGAGGGAGAGGAGCTGTGTAAAAACAGACTGAGGGTCAGTCATGAGCCCGCAGGGTAGCCATGTCCCCAGGTGGGGTTGCCGGGGGACTGACAGCCTCCTTCCAGCTTGCTCCAGGTGGGAAGGCAGCCTTGCCACCCCCCGCCCCACTTTCCTGCTCCTCATTTGGCAGTGGAGCCCCAAGGACCGAGGAAAGAAGCCGGCCGCTGGCGCACCTCTGTAGTTGGGCATCAGAGTGGAGGGGCGGCGGGAACATGCCTCCCACGCCAGTATCCTCAGCCGGCAGCGTCGCCTGGCTCCAGACACCGCATGCAGACCTAGCAAGCGGTGGATGCGTCTCCTGCTTGCTCTCCCGGGCTCCAACACGCACACTCCAAAGGCACTCTATAGATACCCAAACCCACACAATCAAACCCCTACTCCCCCACGCACAGGAGCCCACAGGCTCACACACGTGTGAACAGGACACACCGTGATTCAGGGCTTACGAACTGCTTATACTCACAGCACATCCCCAGATTCACACCCAAACCCACATTCACTTGCACGCTCAGGTACATGAATACGTGTGGAAATGACGCTCACACACAGCCAGGCGCCTTAGACAAGGGATGCAGAGGGCTCGGAAGCTGGGGCAGCAGAGGTGCCCAGCAAGAGTCGCCCAGCCTGGTTTCCCTCAATTCTGTCACTGTCACTCTGCCCCTCCGCTCTCTCTCACCTCTGGCAGATAACAGTTGACCAGATTGTGACCAGGTTTCCAAGCCTATCTCCCAGCCCCTCGCCTTACAACCCCTCAAGTCCTCATCAGAGGGCCTGGGACACACCAGGGACCCTGCTAATAGTGGCCTCCCTTCCCCCTACCATTATGCAGAGAGGCTGATGCCTGAAAGGGTGGGGTCCAGAATGGCTGCCTGGTCCTAAGACCACTTGATGGGGGTGGGGAGGTCACACGAAGCAGGAAAGAGTCCACCAGGCCTCCCTCCCCAGGCCTAGGCCCCCCAGGCTTCCCTCTGTGCATCGTGCTGGCTGGGAGGGCTGCTGAGGGAGGTGTCAGTACCCGCAGTGCAGAAGAGGTGGCATCTCCTGGCCAGCAGCCTCTGTCTGTGTCCCTTCACTCACACACACACTTGCGCGTGCGCACACACGCACACACTTGCACACACACTTCCCCCACTGTAATTAGAATGGTCGCTCCAGCACCCGGGGAAAGGCTGTGATTTATGAATGGGAGTTGGTGTAGAGAGATTCCGGCACCATCTGCTTGGGAGCAAACAGGAAGAGCTTCAATGTGCTGCAGGCCTGGGGGAGGCAGCCAGTTGGTGTAACAGGCTCATAAAAGTAGTTCCTAATGGCCACAGGTGCTCCCCCATACTCCCATCCCCCAGCCCCGTTGGAGATCTATATCCCTGGAAATAGTTACAGCCGCTGCCAGGGTCCCGTGGCACATGCTCGCCAGCCAAGGCCAGGCTGCCTGGAGGTGGAGCGAGGGAGGAAACAGCATGGGGCGCCCAGCCCACCTGAGCGCAAATGCCTACAGCCACTTGCAGTTGTAAGGAGCTGTAAGCTGGGCTTCGGTGTGTTCGTCTACAAAACAGGGATGATGGCAATAAAGAGCTGCAGTGGGTCACACATCTGCCCTGTGGGTGATAGCGCACAGCATCTCAGCTCCACTTCACAGAAGCACCTTGACGCTGTGAAGGTTAGACTGCCCCAAATCTGCAGTAGTGGGCTGCGGGGCCAGGACCTGAAGCGGAAGTCCTTGGAGGTGATTGCTCTGAGCCATTGTTTTCTGTACCCAACTCCCCATCACGGGGAAGTCGTAGAGATCAAATGAGAGAAATACTCCAAGTTCCGGCCACGATAGGGGCTCAGCATGCATTGGCTTCCTTCTTTCTGGGTATCTAGCTCTAGGAACCGGAAGATTCGAAGACAGATTGAGAAACAGAGAGACAGAGAGAGACAGAGAGCCTCGAAGCACACTGAGGTTTCTTGTTACTGTGATTAGCGCTCATGCCTTGCATAGCAACCAGTCCTGAGATGCTTAGTTAAAATCAAACGTCACCTACAAAACCTGACCTGCACCTTTTAATGCCATGTCCAGTTGTTATTGTGCTTTGCGGTGATTGGTTTTGGATTGTGATGGGGACTCATAAGTGACTGTCATTGGCATGCCCAGCATAAGGCGGGAGTTCAGCTTTTCTTTTACTACTTTGTCAGCCCCACAGAACCCTTCACTGTATTTCCCCAAATCATGGTTCTCGACCAGAAGTGAGATTCAGAACCACCAGCGGTCGGCCGGGCGCAGTGGCTCACTCCTGTAATCCCAGCACTTTGGGAGGCCAAGGTGGGTGAATCACAAGGTCAGGAGTTTGAGACGAGCCTGGCCAACATGGTGACACCCATCTCTACTAAAAATATACAAAATTAGAGCGAGCTGAGATCATGCCACTGCACTCTAGCCCAGACGACAGTGCAAGGCTCCATCTCAAAAAAAAAAAAGAACCACCAGAGGTTTCTACAAATTCAGAGGTCCTGACCCTTCCTCCCACCCTCACCTAACATATCAGAATCCCTCAGTGTGGCCGCTGTCATTTTGAAGGGTTCTCCAAGTGGCTTCAAGGTATTCCCACTCACCCAAACCTACCCTGGGATCCACTGGTCTTCAAATTGTAAATCCTAGCCCTGGAGATCCAAAAATCAATTCGAATCCACCAACACTGTGTTCAGAATGTGAGCTTCTCCCGAAAGGACCATGTCTTATATTTCCCCACGGCCCCTTCAGAGGCACCGGCTTCAATAATGAAGTCTTCTAGATATCATCACGTAGAGGACAGCGTTTGTAACTCCAACCTCCAAATCCCCTTCATTAAAAAAACGAAGTCCTCCAGAAAACATAGACCCTTAGCAACCAACTTTAAGATGGGTGGAAGCAAATGCCAAACGGAAGGACAAGAATCTAGCCAGCAAAGCAATCAGCATGGAGAAGGGACGATCAGGAAGAGGTGAGGCTCCCTTGATTGGGCCTTGAAGGCTGAGCAGGGTTTTGGCAGCAGGTGAAGGGAATCAGCTGTTGCAGACAGGGCACCAGATGCCGTCAGGCCTCAGCTCACGCCTTCATACTCCTCATGCTTTTATTGGCCCTTATTTTCCACGTGTGAAATGAAGGGTAGAAAAGCTCCACGTGCCCCAGGAAGACAGGGCTGGGGTGGAGGAGCCCGGCCTGCTGGGCCCGACGCAGACAGTGCGGCTTGGCCCAGAGCCCTGCACTTTCACTAACCCACGCTGCGGCCCGGGCTTCTTTGTCCTGTGTCCGTGGCCCATTTTGCAGAATATACTGGGGCCACCGTACGCAGAAGCCACGATCCACCCATGGGGATTGTGCCCAGTGATCTTGAGGGGAGAGATACAAATACCGGAGCTGTGGATACTCAGGGTTAAATGGAGTCTTTCAGGCTCAAAGAACAATGAAGGTCAAGAAGAGAGCGATCAGACGAGCTTGCTTGCGGGACGTGGGACCTGGCCAGGCGGGAGCGTCGGCATTCTTCTGCTTCCCTCTGCCACCCAGTCCATGACTCTGCCTCTCCCACTCAAAACCAGGCCTCCAGCTTCCCACCACCCAGCCACACCCCTCACCCAACCTGGCTGGGACCACTCATCCACCCAGAGGTCACCCAACATCTTTTGAGGACTTGGGCGCCTGGCTCAGGGTCTTCCTGTGTCTCCCACCTCCTGCTGTCAACCTGGGGAAACTGAGGGCCCACATGGCCCTCCCAGCAACCTCCCTTCTTGGCTCCCTTTCCCCAACGACCTTCTTCTCTCCACGTCTGCCACCCACATACCACCTGGAATGTCTCCTGTGAAATCTTAAACACTAGCACCTGCCTCTTGGGCCGCACCTTTTTTCCCTTCTTTCTATAAAACCTGGTCTCCATTCGCAGAGATTGTCCAGCTCTCCCTTTCTGTCTCAGTCATTCGTGCTCGGGGCTGGAGCGCCGGCTTCTGCCAGCCCGTCCGCCCCTTCCTGGCTCACTTTCCCCTCTTGACCTGCTCCTGGTTGGCCACATCATTCATTCTCCCAGCACCCTCGATTCCCACACCCCCTCGCCCTGCCTTTCCCAGCCCTGGAGGATCCAGTCATCTGCTTTCTCCATCGAGATTCCCAGGCTACTAGAAGGCATAGGAAAGTCACTCGACCGTGCAAACTAGTGCCACTCCAGATTTATGGTCCCTGACTTCAGCCTGGCCCTTCAGCTCCTGGGCCGCTGGTGATCAGCTCCTGTTCTGAACCTTACCACCCTTCCAGGCTTCCGGCCCGTCCCCTCCCTCACGTGTAACTGACGGAGACAGAGATCCTCAGAGCTCCCTCAGCTGCCCTCTCCTCTTCTTGCTTGCTACAGACCCAACCCCACCTCTTCCCAAGACTAGTTCTCACTCGCAGACCACCCAGGCCTGGGGCAACTTTCTCTTCCCTCAGCTGAAGCGGCACCACCCTCTCTTCCAGACCTTCTCTTTCTTTTTTTTTGAGATGGAGTCTCGCTCTGTCGCCCACGCTGGAGTGCAGTGGCACGACCTTGTCTCTCTACAACCTCCGCCTCCCAGGTTCAAGCAATTCTCCTTCCTCAGCCTCCTGAGTAGCTGGGATTACAGGCACCCACCGCCGCGCCGGGCTAATTTTTGTATTTTTTAGTAGAGACGGGGCTTCACCATCTTGGCCAGGCTGGTCTCGGACTCCTAACCACGTAACCCACCGGCCTCAACCTCCCAAAGTGCTGGGATTGAAGGCGCGAGCCCGGCCCCGGGCCTTCTCTTTACCACCATCGCTCCCCTGCCTCTCCCCTGCCTCTCCCCTGCCTCTCCTCTGCTTGCCTGCTGCCTCTGTGCATGGTTCCCAGGGCTCCAGTTCTGGCCTTGCCCTGCCCCTGCACCCCCGATATTCCCGTCTAAACCCACGGCTTCGTGTGCCAGTAGCTCTGATATCTGCGGCTCATGTCCAAGCTACTTCCTGGTGAACCTGCATGTTTGCCTGTGTATCCCGGAGGCACCACCAAAGCAGCATGTCCTCCACCAGTCCTCTGAGCTCCGGCCTCAAACCTCCACCTCCTCGGTCTCTGGATGTTGACTTACAGCACCACCACCCCGCAGCCAGCCAGCAAGGGACCTGGGAGTTTCCTCAGCTCCGTCCTCGACCCTCCCCACACCCCACACAGTGTCCTGTCTATGCGGTCTCAGAGACCGTCCCCGAACGTGCCCTCTCCCTTTTGTCACACTGCTGCTCTTTTTTTCCTAGTGCACTATCTTTTGCAATAGCCTGTAGGTGCTCCTTGCTTCTGACTGTCTCTCACTTTTGTATTTAAGCCAAACTGCCTTCAGTGGCCCACAGAGACCTTCACATTCCAACACACCCAAACCCTCTCTGCTCTCCTTTTCTGCCTCTCTGTCTCTGCCAGCCCCAATCCAGCTGCCTCCTGGACAAGCTAGAACTGCTCTTACCCCCATGACCATGCGTCTGCTCACCCTCCGGATGGGATACCCTCCCTCCCGATTCCTTCTCTGGGAAACTCTTCTTCCTCCAAGAGCCAATTCCAAGGTCACCTTCCCAGACACCCCAGCGCCTCGGGCAGAATTAGCTGTGCTCTTTACTCTGTTTCTCTGTCCTCAGTTTACCCAGTCTACAGCTGTTGGAGATTCACTGGTTCCAGTTTGGGGCTTTCATGAATAATGCATGCCGTGAACATTCTTATACATGATTCACCTCTGGGGTACACACGTCTGATTTGACTGCTTAGATGCTGACTGGCTGCTTCTGGGGAGATACTTGAGAACTCCTGGTCCAGATCTTCACCAGCACTTCGTTTTATCAGACTTTTACATTTTTGCTAATCTGGTGAGTGTGTTGTAGAATCTCCTTGGGATTCAATTGGCATTTCTTTGATTCCTGATAAGACTGCACACCTCGTATATTTATGGCCGTTTGGATTTTTGCATATTTATGTATTTGATCCAGTTTTTCCACTGAGTTGCCAGTCTTCGGACTCCTGTGTGGAAGTTCTTTACACTTTCCGGAGCGGAGCCCTTTGTCGGCTGATGTGTTGCAAAACCCTTTCCTGCTCTGTGGCTTCCCGTTCACTCTCTTCATGTCACCTTTTGAAGAACACAACTTCATTTTCATGCACTCGAACTTGTCAATCTGTGTCTTTATGGTTAGTGTCATTTTGTGTGTTAAGACATCTTTCCCTACCCTGAGGTTGCGGAGATGTTTTTTACCTTGTCTTATAAAGGCTTTATTGTTTTGCTTTTCAGATTCAGGTCCACGCTCCACCTGGAACCCCAGGCACTTGGTACTTCCTTCTGTAGCACTGCTAACTCCATCTGTTTATATGTCTCCCTCCTCCGCTAAACAAAGACCTCCTTTAGGGCAAAGGACAGATCTGTTTTGTTTTGCTTTTTTCCGAGATGGAGTCTCACTCTGTCACCAGGCTGGAGTACAGTGGTGTGATCTCAGCTCACTGCAACCTCCACCTCCCAGCTTCAAGCAATTCTTCTGCCTCAGCCTCCCGATTAGCTGGGACTACAGGCACGCACCACCACACCCAGCTAATTTTTGTATTTTTATTAGAGACGAGGTTTCACCGTGTTGACCAGGATGGTCTCTATCTCTTGACCTCGTGATCTGCCCACCTTGGCCTCCCAAAGTGCTGGGATTACAGGGGTGAGCCACCACACCCAGCCCAAATCTGTATTTTAAATCTTTGTATTCAGAGGTCCTAACACAGTGCCTGGCACACAGTAGGCACTTTATCAATGCCCTCAAGTGCCTGGATTGCAGAACCCAGGTACAGCTGCTTCCAAACAGGAAGGAAGGCCCTCTCTTCCCAGGACTCCCAATTTTGCCGACTCTCACCCTCCCACCAAAAAGCACACGCATGTACTGAGCTCATGTGTGCTGAGTTCAGGGCCCAAGTGTGTACTGAGTGCCTACTGTGTGTGGGTGCTGGGCACAGTTTTAGTGGTGCAGAGCCAAAGACGGCGAAGTCTCCCCCTGTTCAGAGCTCATCACCCAGAACCTGCTTTCCTGACGCTGTTCAGAAACCCCCACACTGGCCTGGAAAGCCAGAGAGTCCTGGGTGCAAATCCCAGCTCTGCCTCCTATCATCTGCATGACCTTGGGCAAGTCACTTCAGAACTCTGAGTTTTCAGCTTTCTACTTTGTCGAGAGGGAAAGCGGACCGATAACTTCCTGGGTGGTCGAGAGGACTGAGTGGAGGGATGAATGTGAAACGCCAAGCAGGCGCGGGACGTGTAAGTGTCTAAAGATTGTTGAGTGGCGAAAATGATGGGGTGGATGAGTAAAGGAATGAGCCGGTGGGAAGGGGATGGGCAAGGAGAGAGAATTGGGAGGGGCAGGAGGCGGGGGCTGCTGGGTTCTGTTGCAGGCCTCCCTTGTCACAGTAACTGCTGTCAGCAAATGTTTCCCAGACAGGAATCCCCTTCAGGGCTCCCTTCCCCAACCCACTGCATTTGTTGACTCAAAGCCTCCCTACTGCCAATTTAGCCTGCAGTAAGGAAGCGGGTGGGGAGGGGGAGAGGTGTGGGAGGGAGTGGGGCTGTGCAGAAAGGGGTCTTTGTCTGAGCGCCGTGTGGCATTTCAGATTTCAGGGGAGGGGTTTGCGTTGTTTTTTTTGTTTTTTTTTTTTTTTTAACCTAAAGAGTTGAGTGGGCTGTGCCTGCAGTAAGAGGTATCAGAATGAGACAGCAGGGAGGACTTCCAGCGGGCTGTCTGTATTGGACGGTGGAACTGTGGAATGGGCTGTCAAGGCCCTGGGGAGTCTATCTGAGGCTTAGGCACAGATGCAGGGGCGCTGCTCCCGTGGAGGGACGCAGAGGGTCTCAGCCCCAGGCTCCCTCCACAGCTCCTCTCCCTGCTGAGGTGAGAGGCTCCATGTCCGGGAAGGGAAGCTCTTTTTTTTTTAAGGAACGAAGTCTCACTATGTTGTCCAAGCTAGTCTCAAACTCCTGGGATCAGGCGATCAGCCTCCTGATAGCTGGGACTACAGGCATGTGCCACTACACCCAGCTCCCAAGAAGAGCCCAGTAGCCCCTGGGCCGTCCCGCTGCAAAGCTGAGCTCGGGCCTCTTGCCACGTGCTGCTCTCTGGTTCCAGCTCCCTCTCCTGGGGCTCCTACTGGGGCAGCCCTGGATCCTGGAGGGGTCACAGCTGGTGCCAGGCTTTCCCCTGACCCCGAAGAGCCCTTCCACGCAGCCCTACCTTCAGGCCTGCCCCGTCAGCCTGCCCATCACCCTCGGCTCACAGCCAAGGAGAGGAGCCGACAGGCCCTGCCTCCCACCACCCGGACCCCAGGCCCTGGCATCAGGCCCACGCCTTCTCCTCCCTGACACCCTCCCTCCACCTCCAGGTGTCCGTCTGTGTCTGCTCCTGTCCCCACCTCCGTTCTCATGCCACCTCACTCCTCTCTGTCTTCTTCGCCTGCCTTCCTTCCTGTCTCCTGGTCTGTGTGTCTCTCTGGGATACTGTCTTTCTTTCCATCAGTCTGCTTTGTCTGTGTGTATCTCAGTCACCCTTCCCTCAGTCTGTCTCTGAATCTGTCCATCTCTCTTTCGGCGTATGTGGCTCCGTGTCCCCTCCCCTCTTCTCTATCTCTGTCCCTCTCACTTAGCGTCTCTGCCTGTCGCTCCCTCTGAGCCTCTCTTCTGGGCACTCAGTAGGCTGGTGTCAGAGCAGAGCCTGCCCCACTGACAGGCCACTTTCCCCGGTGGCCCCACCTCTGGCATCACCTCTGGGGTCAGGCTTTCCCCACAGCTGCCAGGCGAGAGCCGGCCTTGTGGCCCCCAGCCCTGCCCCAAGAGTGGAGTCCTGGGGGCCTCCAACCCACCTTCATGCAGCACCTGCCGAGGGCTTCTTTCTCTCCGTCCCTCCTCCTCTCCTGGACTTACACTCAGTGCCCTGCGTCCCCTGCCCCCGACCCTGGTTGTGAGCCCAGCACCACTCAGAGCTCCACGGGCGCACAGCTGCAGGGACTCCACCCTGACACCCTCTGAGGCCGGCTGCGGTGTCCCCACACCCGCACGTGGAAACAGTGTGGATAGCATAGGGCCCAGCGTGGCCACAGATGAAAAATCCCAAAGGGAGACACGAGTCAACACCAGAGTGGTTAGATTCAAGCTGAACAGGACTGCGTCAAGTGGAGAAGGCCACAGAGGACATTCGGATGACAGGACCCTGCCTGGCACAAGCGTCAAGGGCAGAATCATTGAGGGACCCTGAGGGGTAGTGGCTTCAGGGCTGGAATTAAAGTTTGTGCACACCCTTGAGAGTAAAACGCTGAAAAGCTATTCTCATGGAGGGTCGTGGGGGGAGGCAGACGTCTTCAGAAGTGATGATGACATCTAAGTTGGACTCCGAATCCACTCAAAGTGAAGGAGACGGAAAAGGTATTTCAGGCTAGAGAGCCAGCAAGGAGGAAGAGAAGTGCTCAGAGAGGCTGAGAGGTGTTGGGGACACAGGACAGCACCCCAGGGGTCTAGGCTCTGTCTGCCACTGCCAGGGGGGCGTTTTGAGCAGGAAAGTGCCACTGTCCAGTTCTGCTTTTGCTTTTTGATACGTCACTGGCAGCTGTTTGGAAAATGGGTGGGCAGGAAGGGAGACTGAGGCGGGGAGAGCAGTCAGCAGCGACTGCAATGGTCCCGGACAGCCGAAGAGGGGACGGGAGGACGCCTACAGGGCATCTTCCAAGGCAGGCCAGAAAGGGTGGGGCGGAGGAAGTGGGAAGTGTCCAACCCGGGACACTAGGGAGGAGGAGAGGCTTGGAGAAAAAGACTGAGCACCTTGGGCTGAGATGTCCACGGGACTTCCTGGGGTAGAACTGCCGCCCTTCCACTCCTGGCAGCTACACATAAGGTGTGGAGGCCTATAGGTGGCCTGGGTGACAGAGAGAGGTCTAGGAATTGGCTGTTCCTGAGGCCAAACAGAAGCTGAGCTTGGGGTCGGGCGCGGTGGCTCACACCTGTAATCCCAGCACTTTGCGAGGCTGAGGTGAGTGGATCACATGAAGTCAGTTCAAGACCAGTCTGGCCAACATGGTGAAACCCCATCTCTACTACAAATACAAAAATTACCCAGGCGTGGTGGCGTGCACCTGTAATCCCAGCTATTTGGGAGGCTGAGACAGGAGAATTGCTTGAACCCGGGAGGCGGAGGTTGCTATGAGCTGAGATGGTGCCACTGCACTCCAGCCTGGGCAACAGAGCAAGACTCTGTCTCAAAAAAAAAAAAAAAAGCAGCAGCTGAGCTTGAGTCTAATCTATTATGGCTGGTTCCAACTCGAAAGCAAGAAAGGGGTACAAAGTCTCTGGAAAGACACTGCCCGATGCCTGCCCTGAGTCCACTGCCCCAGATTCTTCTCACCCACGGTCCCACCTGCCCACACCGCCCCCCACACTCACACATGCACACATTCGTGCACACACATAGAGAACCGGATCAGCAATGGCACAAATGTTTCAGGCCAACCAACAGATAATTTTGAATGCAAATTCCCTCCTTCCACCCCCACCCGTTCCTCACACAACTGCTCTCCAAGCAGCTGGGGGCAGGGTCTGGGTGGGGGGCGGGGAGGCAAAAATAAATCCCATTTTCTGCTCCTTTTCCATGCTGGGCTGCAATCCCCTACTGCCTCCCCTCCCTCTCCACAGATGGGGGATTAGACTGGCCTCAGGTTGGGCTCTGCCTGTGGGAGGGTGACAGGCAGGGCAGGGTCTGAGCTGGGGAGGGGTGCAAGTGTTCAATGACAAGGCTAAGAATAACAGCTTCCATCAGACACCCTGTCCCACTTGCCACGGCTCAAGTTGTTCCTGCGTGCGGGAGACAGACAGATATGGAGCCATGTGTATCTGTCCACGAGACAAAGGCCAAAGCTGGGGGTGCAGTTGTGGGGGACAAGCTGACAGGCAGATGGCATGGATGTGACTGGGAGAGGCTGGCGACAGAGCGACCCATGTGACAGTGAGATGGCAAAAGAGGGAGAGCATGCTCCGTGTGTGTCAGAGGCTGTGTGCATGCCCTTGTGAGAGAGGCTGCTGCTATGGGGAAGAAAAGGCCAGGCAGGCAGGCAGGGGCGGGCGGGCAAGGAGGGGTCCGAGCCTGCGGGCGTCTCAGGACATCTGTGAGTGGCTGAGGTGGGGCAGCACATCCTGCTTTGCTAGGGCTGGGAGGCCTCTGCACAGGGCAGTCAGGTGGCGGCAGAGAGCACCAGAACGCTGCCTTCTTCTGTCTGCAGTGGAACCGGGGAGGGAAGGTGTGAGGTGTGCGCACGCAGGTATGTCTGAGGGTGGACTCAGTGAACAAGTGTGTGCTGCATACAAGGATGTGTCTTGTATTCATGTTAGCTGTGTGTCTGTGTGAGAGTGTGTGTTAGGGCATGTCTCTCTTTGCATACGTGCGTACAGTTTCTGAGTGTGTGTGTTTATGAGCATCTGTGAATGGCTGTGTGTCTGTGTGTGAGTGTGAACATGAATGGGCACATCTATGTGGAACATGCATGTGTATATATGAATGTGTATCTATGAATGTGTACACGTATGTGTATGTGTGTATACGGATGTGTATGGCTGTGTGTGTCGTGTGTATGTGTGCTTAGAGTGTGTGTGTAGGCCAGGCATGGTGGCTCACACCCATAATCCCAGCACTTTGGGAGGCCGAGGCAAGCGGATCATCTGAGGTCGGGAGTTCGAGACCAGCCTGGCCAACGTGGAGAAACCCCGCCTCTACTAAAAAGACAAAATTAGCCCGGCCTGGTGGCGCATGCCTGTAATCCCAGCTACTCGGGAGGCCAAGGCAGGAGAATCACTTGAACCTAGGAGGCAGAGTTTGCGGTGAGCCGAGATCGCACCATTGCACTCTAGCCTGGGCAACAAGAGTAAAACTCCATCTCAAGAAAAAAAAGAGTGTGTGTGTGTGTGTGTGTGTGTGTGTGTAGGTGTGCTTGAGTGTACATGTGTGCGTGTGTGCTTGAGTGTGCGTGTCTGAGTGTGTGCATATGTGTGTGGGTGTGCTTGTGTGTGGGTGTGCTTGAGTGTGCATGTGTGTATGTGTGTGTGCATGTGTGTGCTTGAATGTGTTGTGTGTGTGTGCATCTGTGCATGTGTGTGTGCTTGAGTGCGTGTGTGTGCATGTGTGTGTAGGCACACGATGGGATCCCAGGCCCTCAGCCTGCCCAGCCACCCTCACTTGCCCGTGGCCCCCAGCAGCTGGCCAGGGACTGTGCAGCTGGGTCTCTAAACCCATCTCCAGGTTTCCAGCATAGAGCGAGTTAAAGATCAGGGCCAGGGGCAGGAGGCTGCCTCATTCTTCCACTTTCCAGGAGGGAACAGGAAGAGCCACTGCCCGTGTTCTGAGCTTGCAGTGAACACACCCGGCCACCTGCCTCAGCCTGCAGTCATTAGCTGGCAGTGTGGCGATGCCTCGGTTTACTGACAGCAGGTGTTGGGGGAGGGGCGGGCCATCTGAATTTCTGTATGTGAATCACAAATGCCACGGGAGACCCTGAACACAGACCCAGACCTCCGACAGACCATTTCTCCTCCAGCCAGCCCTTCATGGAGGGTGCGGCGCCCTGGCCTTGTCCAGGCAGCTGTCTGTGAGGGTGGCTTCTTCCCTGGACTTGCCCAATCGGGACCTCCCGCCTTGACTTCATCAGCCAGTGAGGGTTCACCTCGCAGGTATCTGCCCATCTCTAACCTCGCCTAGAGGGGTTCTTTAATTCAGGACGTTATGAAGCCAACTAAATGGTTCGTTGAGAATGACTAACCTCTACCTTGGAAAGCAAATCATAAACATTTTACTACCTGGCTAAGCCAAGCATGATTACATATGGAAACTATGGACACTACTCAGTGGGATTTTGATATTAATTTCCAATTTCCTCTTCACCGAGGAACTGATGAAAACCCAGTCTCTGCGCTCTCCAGGCTAGAGTCAACATCGTCCACTGTCCATCTAAACTCTGCTGCTTCTCGGCACCCCCACTCCGGCTCCAGGCTGGCTGCTCCTGAGTTCAGCCTTGGCCTTAGTCTCCACGGGCAACTCAGGGTTCACTGCAGTACAACCTCTGCCCAGTGTACGAAGGAGAGCCTCCAGTGGCCAGGCCATTCCGTCCACACGCCAGCCGCCTGCTGTCACCAGGAGTGCCTCCCCCTCAGGCTCCACGCTGAGCCCCTGTGCTCCCCCCTAGTCCTGGCACCTTGCGTGCTGTTTGCGTTTCTGGCCTGTTCTTCCCGCTCCTCATAGGGGTGCCAGGTTCTGCGCCCATGGAATAAAGGCAGACGTGTGTTATTCCCTGCTTGGAGCCAGAGGCTGAAAACAGCTTGCCCCTTGGGCGAGACAAGACATGTCGGAGCTTTCCCCAAGGCATCCCCTCCCTCCGCCCTCTGACTACGGGAGCTGCCAGTCCATGTGCAATGTCAGGGGACCCGCTTCACCTCCGCGTTGCATAAAGCAAGCAGCTCCAGGCAGGACTTAACTCTGGAGAAGGGTCCAGAGCAGGTGGGTACAGGCACACCTCAGTCTGACTCTGCGCCCTGCCACGGTGTCTTTGT
>NW_016107426.1:1456109-1461454 GCF_001604975.1 Cebus imitator | reverse complement strand
GGCTCACTGCAACCTCCTCCTCCCAGGTTCAAGTGATTCTCCAGCCTCAGCCTCCCAAGTAGCTGGGATTACAGGCACCTGCCACCACACCCAGCTAATTTTTGTATTTTTTTGTTGAGACGGGGTTTCACCGTGTTGGCCAGGCTGGTCTCGAACTCCTGACCTCAGGTGATCCTCCCTCATCGGCCTCCCAAAGTGCTGGAATTACAGACGTGAGCCACCACACTGGGCATTCACACCTTTCTCAGGAACAATTCGAGACCATATTAGCAGATAAAGCCCCAGCACCTCGTGGGCATTCAGAAACAGTACTCATGACTGATGCTACTATACTGACTCAGGGGATCCTGGACAGCACCCTGTGTTTTCCAAGTGCTGAATGAAATCAGAGCCATCTGGGACACTGCTTAAAATGCAGATCCTGCGGCTGGGCGCAGTGGCTCACGCCTGTAATCCCAGCACTTTGAGAGGCCCAGGCAGGCGGATCACCTGAGGTCAGGAGATCGAGACCATCCTGGCTAACACGGTGAAACCTCGTTTCTACTAAAAATACAAAAAATTAGCCAATGTGGTGGTAGGCGCCTGTAGCCCCAGATACTGAGGTAGGAGAATCGCTTGAACCTGGGGGGCAGAGGTTGCAATGAGCCGAGATCACGCCATTGCACTCCAGCCTGGGCAACAAGAGCAAAACACCGCCTCAAGAAAAAGAATGCAGATCCCTGGGCCCAAGGCTTTTGTGCCAGTATCCCAGGCCTGAGGCCCTCCATCTGCCCCGGCTGTAGCTGGGTAGCCCCGGCTACCTGTGGAAAGGCTGGGCTACCCCCACCTCCCAGTCCCTTCCTGCAGGTATTTCAGATGTACGGAGGCCTCAACTAGCAGGGGCCTCCGGGGAAGCTGCCGCAGGTGAGGGCCAGATTGAGTCTGACATCCTTTTTGCCAGAAAGCACCCCGGCCGCCGCTTTGGTTTTGATTACCGGCGGCCTGGCACCGGGTAGCGTGGCCTCTTCACCTGAACCGCCGGCATGAGGCACAGATGCTAATTACACGGGTAAGTACTTGCAGATTTCCCAGGGACGACAAAAATAACGGGTTTGCTCTGTGACTTGTGAAGAGGGAAGCTGGGCGCTGGGGACTGGGTGGCTTGTAGATTAGGCCTGTGGCCTTTCACCTCCTCCTGCACTCCCAGCATCGGTGCTAATTAGAAGCAGGAGAAAAAAAGATCCCCTCCTCACTCTCTACCCTCAACGGGCTGGAGGACGTGGGGCAGGGGAGGGGGTCAGCTGAGAGGCTAAGCCAGGCTGTGGATTGTCACAGCGTCCTGCAAGGGCGGCCCCGGGGCTGTGGAGACGGCAGACGGTGAGCAGGATGCAGGGGCCTTCTCTGCCTTCCCCTGAGCACACTCAGCCTTGCTGTCGGTGCCGAAGCACAATGCCAACGAGCATCTTTCTCGGTTCTGTCCTTCTCTAGCTGAGCAGGGCAGGGGAGGGACAAGAAGGGATCACGCACGGGGCTGCTAGGACTAGGGCAGCTGGGACAGGTCCCCCCAGCAGCCCCAGGCGGTGGCCTTCAGGCCAACTATTATGGGGGGTAGAAGTGGCACCCTACCCAGCTGAGAAGGAGGTCAAGCCATCTCCCGGGTGTGAACGGCGCGTGGAAGAGGAAAGTCCTGTGGAAATCAGCCGGAGCCCCTCTGCCCAAGAGCAAGAATCTCTGAGAAGTCAGCCGTCGGGCTGGAAGGACACAGCGTCTCCCTGCTGGCTTCCTCCTGCCTGGGGGAAGGAGGATGGCCGGGCAATTGCCATAATAATTATTCGTGTTGCTATCCCTTATACTTTCATGCGCCGTATGGTTTTTACACACTAACAGTCACTGCTTATCAATGGCCTACCGTGTGCCAGACACAGAAATAGGCGCTGCCCACGTGTGATTCGGCCTGGAGGGTAGAGATCACTAGGTCCATGTTACGGAAGAGGATGCTGATGCCCCGTGAGAGATGCCCAGAGAGAGACTCAGAGAGACACACTCAGAGAGAGACGCTCAGAGAGAGACGCTCAGAGACACTCAGAGAGACGTCCAGAGAGAGACACTCAGAGAGAGACACTCAGAAAGAGAGATGCTCAGAGAGAGACACTCAGAGACACTCAGAGAGACGCCCAGAGAGAGACGCTCTGAGAGAGACGCTCAGAGAGAGACACTCAGAGAGAGATGCTCAGAGAGACGCCCAGAGAGAGATGCTCAGAAAGAGACGCTCAGGGAGAGACTCAGAGAGACACACTCAGAGAGAGACACTCAGAGAGAGACGCTCAGAGACACTCAGAGAGACGCCCAGAGAGAGACTCAGAGAGACACACTCAGAGAGAGAGATGCTCAGAGAGAGACACTCAGAGACACTCAGAGAGACGCCCAGAGAGAGACGCTCTGAGAGAGACGCTCAGAGAGAGACACTCAGAGAGAGATGCTCAGAGAGACGCCCAGAGAGAGATGCTCAGAAAGAGACGCTCAGGGAGAGACTCAGAGAAACACACTCAGAGAGAGAGAGACGCTCAGAGAGAGAGACGCTCAGAGGAGACGCCCAGAGAGAGACGCGCAGAGAGAGACACCCAGAGAGAGAGACGCTCAGAGAGAGACGCTCAGAGAGAGACGCTCAGAGAGAGACACTCAGAGAGACGTTCTGAGAGAGACGCTCAGAGAGAGACACTCAGAGAGAGACGCTCAGAGAGAGACGCTCAGAGAGAGACACTCAGAGAGAGATGCTCAGACACCCAGAGAGAGAGACGTTCTGAGAGAGACGCTCAGAGAGAGACACTCAGAGAGAGATGCTCAGAGAGACACCCAGAGAGAGATGCTCGGAGACGCCCAGAGAGAGAGACGCTCAGAGAGAGACACTCAGAGGAGAGGCTCAGTGAGAGTGGGCATCTTGGCTGAGATCACAGAGGAAGATGCAGAACAAGGTGTGTAACCAGAGCCCCTGTCTTTCCCTACTCTCAGGTGACAAGCTGTCCTTGGATGGGCTCTTCCCCAGAGGGCTGCAGGGCCTAAGTCAGAAGGAGAAGGCATCCAAACACAGCTGAGCGGGGGACTCGGGGTGCGTGAGGCTGTGTCCCATAAAGCAGTGCAGTGATGAGCAGGCTTATGGGGCTCCGACCTTATTCTGGGCTGGTGACAACAGCCTGGGAATCAGCTTGCTGTGCTGCAGAGAAGAGCCCTCTCCCTGGGAGTCGCACTGCTCTCTCCCCTCCTTGCCTGCCTGAGGCTGCAGGTGATATGGAGGGGAAATGGAAATTGTCTGTGCAGGGAAGGGACCTGGCCTCCCCCGCTGTGCAGAGCCGGATAATTACACAGGTAAATCTGGGGTCTGGGTGGGTGGGGGACCTGCTCTGCCAGTAAACTGGGGGCAGGGGCGAGTGGATAGAATCACAGTGTGACCCTCCCACCACCAGCTCTCTGTGGCCCAGGATTTACTTTTTTTTTTGAGACAGATGTTTTGCTCTTGTCGCCAGGCTAGCGTGCAGTGGCACGGTCTCGGCTCACTGCAACCTCCGCCTCCTGGCTTCAAGTGGTTCTCCTGCCTCCTGAGTAGCTGGGACTGCAGGCGCGCACCGCCACGCCCAGCTAATTTTTGTATTTTTAGTAGAGACGGGGTTTCGCCATGTTGGTCATGCTAGTCTCAAACTCCTGACCTCGTGAGCCACCTGCCTCAGCCTCCCAAAGTGCTGGGACTACAGGTGTGAGCCACCGCACCCGGCCACCCCCGGACTTACTTTCACACTGAATCCATTTACATCTTTTCATTCTGGTTTCACTAATCAACAGGCCTCTACAACCCCTTCAAAAATGGTTGAAAAGCTACTAGTTGGCCGCGCACAGTGGCTCACGCCTGTAATCCCGCACTTGGGAGGCTAAAGCAGGTGGATCATGAGGTCAAGGGATTGAGACCATCCTGGCTAACGTGGTGAAACCCCATCTCTGCTAAAAATACAAAAATTAGCCAGGCATGGTGGCGCACGCCTGTAGTCCCAGCTACTCGGGAGGCTGAGGTAGGAGAATTGCTTGAACCCGGGAGGTGGAGGTTGTAGTGAGCCAAGATCTCACCACTACACTGTAGCCTGGTGACAGAGCGAGACTCAATCAAAAAAAAAAAAGCTGCTAGTTTTGGAGAATTTGTTCAAGACAAGCCCCAGGCCACCCCCTTCCACCTCTCTCCTTCTGCCCCTGGGCCTAAGACTTTTACCACTCAGCTGTAGAGAAGGAAATCTCTCCTGACATCATTCAGCATGTCTGAGATGACCTGTGTGCTCATATTTGAGTTCCTTCGAATTAAGGCGATTCATTCAACCTCTGGCAGACTTCATTTTTATTCTTCAATAAGAACTTTCAAATAAATACATCCAGCCATGGAAAGAATCGTTTGACAGAGCCATGTGCTAATTCTGGCTTGGGTAATGTGGTTCTCAAGTTGTCAGCTGGGAATGTGCAGGAGAGACCAGGCCTGGCTCCCACCCGCCGCACTGCAGACCTTGTGGGAGGGAATGAGCAGGCTGACCTTGACTCTGGCTACTTGGAGGGATGCAGGGGAGGTCTGGCTCTACCTCCAGGGGCTTAGGAACAGCACCAAGGTCTCAGCAGGCCCCAGGGCCTGGAAGCAGAAGCTCCTTCTTTCCCCTGGGAGTCTGCTTCGGAATGTGCTAAACCCAGCCCCAGCGTACCCTGGAGCTGCCTGCCCAGGGACCACCCCCGGCTGCCATTTCTATTCTGAGCGGGCAGAACCTGCATCACTCCCAGCATCAAGTGTCCACAGAGGAGGCCACATGCTAGTGAAAGCACCTCAACAGAGGCTCCACACACTAGACTCTGTCCCCAGACCTGCTCCATGATGGGCTCTTGGCCACGCCTCTGCCAGTCTCCACATGGAAGACATTTATCAGACCCTTACCATGTCACCAGATTGGCAGTTCTACATCTTCCCGCAACCCTGGCATCCCTGTTTATAGGAGGAGACCGATGCTCAGAGAGATTAAGTGACTTGGCTAAGATCATACAACTGGGCCGGGTGTGGTGGCTCACGCTTGTAATTTCAGCACTTTGGGAGGCTGAGGTGGGCCAGGAGGTCAGGAGTTCGAGACCAGACTGGCCAACATGGGGAAACCCCGTGTCTACTAAAAATACAAAAATTAGCTAGGCATGATGGTGGGCACCTGTAATCTCAGCTACTTGGGAGGCTGAGGCAAGAGAATTGCTTGATCCCCAGGAGGCAGATGTTTCAGTGAGCAGTGATTGTGCCACCGCACTCCAGCCCGGGTGACAGAGCAAGACTCTGTCTTAAGAAAAGAAAGAAAGAAAGAAAA
>NW_016107426.1:1453972-1455215 GCF_001604975.1 Cebus imitator | reverse complement strand
CTATTTCTCCACATCCTCTCCAGCATCTGTTGTCTCCAGATTTTTTAATGATCACCATTCTAACCAGCGTGAGGTGGTATCTCAGTGTGGTTTTGATTTGCATTTCTCTGATGACCAGTGATGATGAGCATATTTTCATATGTTTCTTGGCCTCATGTGTGTCTTCTTTTGTAAAGTGTCTGTTCATATCCTTTGCCCACTTTTGAATGGGTTTGTTTGTTTTTTTCTTGTAAATCTGCTTTAGTTCTTTGTAGATTCTGGATATTAGCCCTTTGTCAGATGGGTAGATTGCAAAAAAAATTTTTCCCATTCTGTTGGCGAATTCAGGACTCTTGGCTCAAAATTCTCTTGAGACCTCAAAGGGAGCCAGTGACAGCATATTATGAACACAAGGTCCTGGCCTGGTGGCTGCTCTTGAAAAAACAAGCAGGGCTCAGGGACTACAGAACCAGCTCTCAGACTTTGAGGGCTGTTGGGAGCACCCAGCATCAGAAAGAGGATTCCACCCAGCCTGCAGCTGAGCAGGTAGTAAATGTCCCGGCCTGCAGAGATCCGAGTCACCAGTTCCGAGAGGCAACTTCAACTCCATCAGGACAGGAATCTGAAGCCCAGGTGCTCTCTGAGCGAGACCGGGCCGGGTGGTGGAGCCTTGCATCTGTTAGGAAGCATTTGACTGCAAGTAACAGAAACTCTGACTAACAAGGGTTTAATCAAATAGGGAGGATCATTACTCATCCTAATTATCAAATAATGATTATCAAATAATCAAATACTTCTCCCACATGAGAAAAACTTGGAGGTTGGTGGTATTGATTTGGCCACTCGAATGGTGACAGCAAGAAACCAGGTTCTTTCTGTCTCCTTTCTGCCACCGTCCTGTGTGGGCATTTTGTGCTAATGCTTGTCCAGCTTTAAAGGCTTCATGTGGCTGCTGCAGCTCCGGGCATCACATCTGCATTCAGGGCAGGAGGAAGAAAGAAAGATGGCATCAGTAACATTTTCCCCTTTAATTGGGGTATTAAAAACCTCAACTTCCTAGTTAAAAGATTTAATAAACCCTTTAAAAACCTGAAAGGAGGCCGGGCGCGGTGGCTCACGCCTATAGTCCCAGCACTTTGGGAGGCTGAGGCGGGTGGATCACGGGGTCAAGAGATCGAGACCATCCTGGTCAACATGGTGAAACCCCGTCTCTACTAAAAATACAAAAATTAGCTGGGCATGGTGGCGCGTGCCTGTAATCCCA
>NW_016107426.1:1427865-1445778 GCF_001604975.1 Cebus imitator | reverse complement strand
AGGCGGGGCGCGGTGGCTCACGCCTGTAATCCCAGCGCTTTGGGAGCCCGAGGAGGGTGGATCACCTGAGGTCAGGGGTTCGAAACCAGCCTGGCCAACTACTAAAAATACAAAATTAGCCCAGCGTGGTGGCGCACGCCTGTAATCCCAGATACTCGGGAGGCTGAAGCAGGAGAATCGCTTGAACCTGGAAGGCAGAGGTTGCAGTGAGCTGAAATTGTGCCATTGCACTCCAGCCTAGGCAACAAGAGGGAAACTCTGTCTCAAAAAAACAAAAACAAAAACAACAAAACAAAACAAAAAACCTGAAAGGAGGGAAAGTAGTCTTCCAAGAGCCCAAAAATGGAGTCACATGGTCACTTTTAGCTGCAAAAGAAGCTGAACAAGAGATTATCTGGCTTTGGCCTTCTGTGGTGGGAGGGTGACATGAGGGAAGGAGATTGTGAATGGCTTCTTGGTTTGCCAACCAGCAGAAGCTGCCGTCAAATTCCACATCTTGGCCTTGTCGTGGTATTCAAAGGATACGTTGCAGAAGTCCGCCCTGGTCAATGCACCTTTGTACATGCTGTTTCCTGGAATTGGGACCCCCATTCAATTCCTATACCTCTCATATTTGCCTAACAAAGCCCTCAGTGTATTCTGAAACTACTTTTAGAAGCAATTTGGCAACATGTTTCAACGGCCATAAAAGTGTTCATAAATTTTGACCCAGTATTTCCACTTCTGAGAATTTATTTGCTCCAAGGAAATAACCTAAAAGGAAAAAGAAAAAGAAAAAAAAACCCTACATACTCCAGGATGTTCATCGCAGCATTAGTAATAAGAAACAACCTGCCCGGACCGGTGGCTCACGCCTGTAATCCCAGCACTTTGGGAGGCCGAGGTGGGTGGATCACGAGGTCAGGTGATCAAGACCAGCCTGGCCAACACGGTAAACCGCATCTCTACTAAAAATACAAAAATTAGCCAGCCATGGTGGTACGCACCTGTAGTCCCAGCTACTCTGGAGGCTGAGGCACAAGAATCACTTGAACTCAGGCGGCAGAGG
This sequence comes from Cebus imitator, assembly GCF_001604975.1. Lineage (NCBI taxonomy): Eukaryota > Metazoa > Chordata > Mammalia > Primates > Cebidae > Cebus > Cebus imitator. Next base: position 1,444,730 of record NW_016107426.1, on the reverse strand, counting down.
CTGCAGTGAGCCAAGGTCACAGCACTGCATTCCAGCCTGGCAACAGAGTAAGACTCCCTCTCAAAAAAAAAAAAAAAAAAAAGAAACTAAGCCCCCAACAAAGAGGAATAGGTCATTAAATCAGAAGCACAATCACTGGATGGCAAATTGCATGGTCATTAACAGCTGCTGATGATAAACATCCCTTAGTAATGCAAAAAGGGGCTGTGATGTAATGCTCCACTAAACAGCAACCAGCAAGCCACAGCAGTGCACACCGGTAATCCCAGCTCCTTAGGAGGCTGAGGCAGGAGGATCACTTGAGCACAGAAGTTTGAATCCAGCCTGGGCAACATAGCAAAACCCTGTCTCTTTAAAAAAAAAAAAAAAGTATATGTATATTTGTAATCAAATGCATTATTTGGATTGCATACTTAAATGATAAGACAAAGAAGCAAAGGGAATTTACAAGAGTCGTTGGGTTACGGCACTGAAATTACAGGCGGAGTTTTTTTCTCTCTATTATTGAGAATTTCTGTGATGGTGTTATGTAGTGTTTAACATGATTGGGGTGGGGTTTAGGATTAAAATTATCCTGCTCTCAAGTCCCAGCTCAAACGCCACCTCCTCTGAAATTTTTTTTTTTTTTTTTTTTTTTTTTTTTTTTTTTTTTTTTTTTTTTTTTTTTTTTTTTTTTTTGAGGCAGAGTTCTACTCTGTCACCCAGGCTGGAGTGCAGCGGCACAATCTTGGCTCACTGCAACCACTGCCTCCTAGGTTCAAGTGATTCTCCTGCCTCAGCCTCCTGAATAGGTAGGATTACAGGCGCCCACCACCACGCCCAGCTAATTGTTTTGTATTTTTAGTAGAGACGGGGTTTCACCATGTTGGCCAGCCTGGTCTCAAACTCCTGACCTCAGGTGATCCACTTGCCTTGACCTCCCAAAATGCTGGGATCCCAGGCATGAGCCACCGCGCCCGGCCTCTGAAGTTCTTCTTTTGCTGGACCATGTACTCTCCTGGGGCTATGACCACGTCCAATTCTCCCTTATTCCTAACCCCTGATGGGCACCAGGAATCAAGAAGGCCACATGTCGCAGGCAAGAACCCAGACTTAGAGCCCAGTATGGGGGAGGCGGCGAGGGGTCAGGGACCTGGACAATCAGGAACCAGGCACAGGATGTAAGTACTGGTCCAGGGCACCGGCAGGGAGCCGGGCTTGAGAAGCAGAGGCATAGAGCTGCCAGGCATTGAGTGACAGCTGGTCTTTCAAGTTATTTTAAATGCATTATTATTATTACATAAGTAAAGCACATATACACACTCACTGGAAAAAATTAAATAGTTCAGGCCAGGCGCAGTGGCTCATGCCTGTAATCTCAGCACTCTGGGAGGCTGAAGCGGGCAAATTACGAGATCAGGAGATTGAGACCATTCTGGCTAACTTGGTGAAACCCCGTCTCTACTAAAAATACAAAAAATGCATGGTGGCTCATGCCTGTAATCCCAGCTACTCAGGAGGCTGAGGCAGGAGAACCACTTGAACCCAGGAGGTGGAGATTGCAGTGAGCTGAGATCACGCCACTGTACTCCAGCCTGGGTGACAGAGCAAGACTCCATCTTAAATAAATACATAAATCATTCAGATAAAGCCCCCCTTGGCTCCCACACAATCCCACTCACCTCCCTAGGGAGTGTCAGTTTGGTAGGAATCTTCCAGAATATCTTTTCTGGTGTACAGTTGTGAAGTGTGCATCCATGTTTATACAAACAGAGCCATATTGTTTTGTGATGTGTTTTTCTCTTATAATGAGACCTTTTCATGTCAGGATGTAAAGGTCTCTCTATTTGCCTGGTCCCCAGAAAATCATTACTAGTGTACACACTCAAAGATGTATTTAGGGCGAAGCATGCTGGCTCACACCAGCACTCTGGGAGGCTGAGAAAGGAGGATCACCTGAGGTCAGGAGTTCAAGACCAGCCTGGCCAAAGTGGTGAAACCCCGTCTATACCAAAAATATGAAAATTAGCTGGGCATGGTGGCCGCATCTGTAATCCCAGCTACTCAGGAGGCTAAGGCAGGAGAACTGCTTGAACCTGGGAAGCGGACGTTGCAGTGAGTCGAGATTGCTCCACTGCGCTCTATCCTGGGCGACAGAGACATGCTTTGTCTCAAAAACAAACAAACAAACAAACAAACAACAAAGATGTACTTGGCCCTTTCTCTACCAAGGAACATTCCGGTTATTTCTGATTGTTCACATTTCCATCACCACCGCCACGACCCCTGGTGATGTGGCCCCTGGTACACTTGGAGCATTTCTCCCAGCAGAGACTTGGAATTACTCTTGTGAAGAGTTTGGGTGTTTTGCGTTTCAGTAGGCACCGCCAGACCACACTCTGAACGTGCCAGGACTATTTCCATTCTTACCAGTGGTGATGAAGTTATTCATCGCCCTTAGATTCTTCCCAATAGTGGCCATTGCAAATCTTTCTTAAATTCTGCAAATCTGACAGGTGAAAAGTGTGAACTCAGTGTAATTTTTACTTGCGTTTCTTTGATGACCAGTGAGGCTGAGATGCTTTCATGTGTTGCTTGCCTGTTTGCAGTTCCTCTGAGGTGAACTGCCTGTTCCCAGCACCCACGTTTTCTTTGGGGTTATCTTCTGCTTGTTGCCATAGGAATTCCTTACAGATCCTGCATATTAATCTTTTTCTGTTGCAGATGTTCTAGATACCTTCTTCCAACCTGTCACTTGTCTTTTAACAGTATTTACAGCATCTTCTGTTATACAGCAGTTTCGAATTTGGGCATAATCAAATTTAGCGATCTTTTCCTTTATGGTTTCTGTGTTTTATGTCTTGCTAAAGAAAGGCTTTCCTACCCCAAGGTTATAAACAAATTCTCCTATATTTTCTTTTAATAGTTTTATAGCTTTGTTTTTTTTTTTTTTTTTTTTTTTTTTTTCATTGAGCTCTCTAATCCATCTGGAATGTATTTCAGCGAATGGTGTGAAGCAGGAATCTAACTTTATGGTTTTTTCCACGAGGATGGCCAATTGTCTCTACCAAACTTGCTGAAGGGTCCCTCTTCTCCTATGGCTTTTTTCTAGCTTTATTGAGGTCTAACTGACAAATAAAAATTGTATAGATTCAAGGTCTACGATGTGATGATTTGATATGCATTCCATTGTGAAATGATAACCACAGTCAAGCTAATTAACACGGTCATCACATAGTTACACACGTGTGTGTGTGGTGAGAACACTTAAGATCTATTTTCTGGCCGGGCATGGTGGCTCATGCCTGTAATCCTAGCACTTTGGGAGGCTGAGGCGGGCTGATCACCCGAGGTCAGGAGTTCAAGACTAGCCTGGCCAACATGGTTGAAACCCCATCTCTACTAAAAATACAAAAATTAGCCAGGCACGGTGGTGCATGCCTGTAGTCCCATATACTCAGGAGGCTGAGGCAGGAGAATCGCTTGAACTCTGAAGGCAGAGGTTACAGTGAGCCAAGGTCGCACCATTGCACTCCAGCCTGGGTGGCAGAGAGAGACTCCATCTCAAAACAAAACAAAACAAAATATATATTTTTTTCTTTGCAAATTTCCAATATGCCATGCAGTGTTATTAACTGTAGTCACCATGCCGTACATTAGATCCCCAGCATTTCTCTTATAACTGAAAGTTTGTTCTGCTGCTTTTATTTATTTATTTATTTTTGAGAAAGAGTCTGGCTCTGTCACCAAGGCTGGAGTGCAGTGGCGCGATCTCGGCTCACCACAGCCTCCGCCTCCCGGGTTCAAGCGATTCTCCTGCCTCAGCTTCTCGGGTAGCTCAGACTACAGGCGCCCACCACCACACCCAGCTAATTTTTTTGGTGTTTTTAGTAGAGATGGGGTTTCACCGTGTTAGCCAGGATGGTCTCAATCTCCTGACCTCGTGATTCTTCCGCCTCAGCCTCCTAAAGTGCTGGGATTACGGGTGTGAGCCACCATGCCTGGCCTGTTCTGTTGCTTTCAAATGCTACTTTATTACATAGTGAATTCCTCTTAATCCAGAGCCGATTTTTCAGCTCTCTGCTCAGTGACACTGATCCATCTTGTCTCAGGCCAGCACACCATTTTAATGAGTACACCTTGGCGATATTTTGATATCTGATAGGGAAGTCTCCTCTCATTGTACTGCTTTTTCAAATATTTCTTGGTTATTCTGAAACAATTATTCTTCCAGATTCGTCTTAGAATGGGCTTGTTCAATCTCTCCCCGCCCTGCCCCAAAACCCTGCTGTGATTTCGGCTGCCATTACTTTTTGAGTTTACAGAATTATTTGGGCAGAACTGACACCTGCACAGTATAAAGTGTTCTCACCTAGGCGGGGCGCGGTGGCTCACGCCTGTAATCCCAGCACTTTGGGAGGCTGAGGCGGGCGGATCATGAGGTCAAGAGATCGAGACTATCCTGGTCAACACGGTGAAACCCCGTCTCTACTAAAAAATACAACAATTAGCTGGGTGTGGTGGTACACGTCTGTAGTCCCAGCTACTCGGGAGGTTGAGGCAGGAGAATCGCTTGAACCTGGGAGGCGGAGGTTGCAGTGAGCCAAGATTGTGTCACTGCACTCCAGCCTGGCACCTGGCGACAGTACGAGATTCTGTCTCAAAAAAAAAAAAAAAAAATAGAGTGTTCTCACCTAACCGCTGCCTGCTTGCTTAGGGCTTATCTTCTGTCTTAGGCCTGAGTCTGACTTGACTTCCCTGAACCCTGGCTCCGTCACCTCTGACACAGGAATGCCATTTCCCATTCCAGAGTTGGCGGAGGATTCAGTGAGACCAAGTGTGGGAAGCGCCCGATGGTGAGCTTCTCGAGGGCAAGCCTCTTCCTGTTTAATTCTGCAATCTGAGACCAGGAGTGCTTTGAACAGCCCTGAGGGGAACACAGTGTTTGTATTTAGGTAGACTCGGGGGCTGTGGGTGGAGGCAGGGGGCACTGGCACGGAAAAAGCAAACAGCTAGCACATCAATTACTGTGTTTGTTACTTGACATATATTATCTCATCACATCATTTGTCCTCAGAACAAGCCTGTGAGGTAGGCACTGTCATCCTCATTTTATGGCTTAGAAAAACAAGACTCAGACAGTGGCCTGTCTGGACTCCGAGTCCAAGGCTCTAACAAGTCGCCACATGCACCCTCTGTCTTGCCTAGTTTGGGAGCTGATGGGAGCTTCTCCTGGTCATAAATGGTCCATAAATGCTGGATGGTCTGCTGCTCCCTGTGTGAAGTCTAACAAGGCTAGAGTAGATTTAGCCCCCAGATACCCACAGGAGCACACCGCACTTAGCACGATGCCCCGCACATATTAGGAGCTTGTTGTATTGGGTGGGGACAAAGTCCAGATGCCATGTGAGTGCTATGGACAGTGCAGTGACTGCTAGCTGCGATCAGAGGAAGGAAAGAGCTCCATGGGCTGGGGAAATCAAGGAAGGCATCCAGGAGGAGGTGGGACTGGAACTCAGCCCTGAGAGATAGAGAGGATTTAGACAAACAAGGAGAGAAGACAGCGTTCTGGAGCCCGAGTTAGTACAACCACGCAGGTGAGCCCATTGGGCTGGAAAGGCAGTGAGAGTAAGCAGACAAAGGCGTTTCCTGAGGACGGAGGGCCGGGCTGGGCTGGGCTGGGCTGGCTGTATCTCCAGGCTGGAGCAAGGCTGGGAGACCTGGTATCTTTGAGGCCCATTTAGCTCCTCTCGGTGTCCTAAGGTGAAGCTTCACTTTCCACATGCAGCCCCCACAGCTGGTTGCCATGACACCAAAACATACAGACCAGCCTGGGAAGTCAGCAGGGAGGGGCAGGAAGGGGCTGCTTTCCTCGTGCCCTTTGCCTGCCCCACATACATCCTGACCCCGTCTCCACCCTGACTTGGTCTCCCCATCCCATGCATCCGTGCATGTATTTGTGCGGGCCCTCGGGCATGTGCTGTGTGCCCTCGGGTGAGTTCCTCAGCCTCTCTGAACCTCAGGATGCACAGGTTTCCAGATCTGTGCATATTCTCCTGGTCACAGGGCAGTCTGCCTTGCTCCCACTGGAGACAGAAACAGCCTCACAGCGTGGCCACTGTTAACACCCACACTCTGAGAAGAAAGAGAAGAACAGTCTCGTAAGTGTCAGATGCTTTACAGACAGGTTGCAGGTTGAGTTTGGAGAGTTAAATATCAAAGCACGTTAGTTCAGGTCCTCTAAGAAGCCAGCCCCAAGACAAGATTAGATATGCAAGAGATTTGTTGGGGAAATATCTGTGAAGGGAAAAGGGAAGAGAGCCAGCAGAGGCAGGAACTGTCAGATAAGGCTGCGGGTCTGACCCTTGCCAGGGAGAGGGAAGGGGGGTTGGTTGAGTGAAGTCTCAGACTCAGCATAGCTCTAGGAAGGTTCTGGTCAAACCAACTGGGAGTCCATGAGCTAAAGATGTCCTCAGCGGGCCAGGTGCAGAGGCTCATACCTGTAATCCCAGCACTTTGGGAGGCCGAGGCAGATGGATCATGAGGTCAGGAGTTCGAGACCAGCCTGATCAATATGGTGAAACTCCATCTCTACTAAAACTACAAAACAAATTAGCCAGGTGTGGTGGTGCAAGCCTCTAGTCCCAGCTTCTCGGGAGGCTGAAGCAGAAGCATCACTTGAACACACATGGTGGAGGTTACAGTGATAGTGGAGGTTGCAGTGAGCTGAGATCATGCCCCTACACTCCAGCCTGGGTGACAGAGCGAGACTCTGTCTCAAAAAAAAAAAAAAAAAAAAAAAGATAGATGCTTGGTGCTGCAAAGAAAAATCAACACTGAGACAAAGGCTTTTTCAGCAATGCAATTTTTACTTCCTGGACTGCAGGAAGGGCACTCTCATTAACCATCTTGCCTTGAGAGTACAAGGAACAAAGGAAAACACACAAATTTATCCTTTAAGCATTTGGGGTTGTCCTTACTGCTGTGTCTGATCTCCCTTGGTTGGAGCCAGACCTCACACTCTAAACTAAAACCTAACTGGCTGACAACTTAAAACATTCCTAAACAGGTCAAAGCAGTGGAGAGCTGGGACATGCCTGTGAGCACGTCCAGCACAGGTATGTTGGTTAAAGTACAAGGACACAGAATGTGCTACATGCCTGTAAGCATGGCATGTCTAACGGCTACATGGGATAGGGCTTCACAAAGTTATTAGTACACTTATTTTTTAACAAGAAAGGAAACTTTAAAAAGGAACCTTTCTACTTCCCACAATGTCCTCAGAGGAGCCCCGCATCTCCCAAGATTGGTCCTGTCTCAGCGCCCCTGCTGTGCTCAGCTTCAGGTGGGAGGAAGCCCATGGGAAGCATAGCCTTGGCAGCTGCAGCCTTGGTCGCATTTTCATGGCTGCCATCCGAAGCAGTGTGTGCCACCGCCTGCTTGATACTAACATGGTTGAAGCCCAAGGGAGGTCAGGGACTGAGGTATAAGATGGTGAGTTTGGGAAGACCAGGTTGTGAGGCTCCTGTTACTGACTATACAATCTTGATCAGGTTTTTTACTAACATGACTTTGAGTTTTTCTATAAAATGGAGCAACGATGCCTTTTTCATGGCTTGTTAAGAAGATAATTGGCTGGGCTCAGTGACTCACGCCTGTAATCTCGGCACTTTGGGAGGCCGAGGCAGGAGGATCATGAGGTCAGGAGTTCAAGATCAGCCTGGCCAACCTGGTGAAACCCCGTCTCTACGACAGATACAAAAACAATTGGCCAGGCGTGGTGGTGTGTGCCTGTAATGCCAGCCGAGGCTGAGGCAGGAGAATCGCTTGAACCCAGGAGGCAGAGGCTGCAGTGAACCAAGACAGCACCAATGCGCTCTAGCCTGGGCGACAGGGCAAGACTCCGTCTCAGGGAGAAGAAAAAAAGGAGATAATCTAGGACCTGAAGCCTTCCCCCCCAGCACCACTGTGGGAAAGCTAGATGGAACTGACTGACTGACAGCCGCAGTCAGAGGCCCAGAGGAGGAAGTCCTTTCCTTTTTCCGAAGGGAGGGCTGAGAGAGCAAGGAGAGAAGCCAGGTGCTCCCTGAGGCGCACTCTAAGCAGACATGGTACGGCCAATGCAGAGAACAGCTACAGACGGGTCTGCACCGCCGTCTGGACTTGAAGTGCTTCACAGTCTCATAAAGATTTGTAGCTTCTACAATTATCCCAAAATAAAAAGTTTACTCACAAAACATATCAATTAAGAGTGCCTTCAGCTGCAAATGTCAGAAAATCCAACTAATTGTGTCTTAAGCAGTAAAGTCATCTAATTATCTCACAAAATGGGAAACTGGAAGGAGGGGGTTCAGACCCTCACTTACGCCAGGGTTCTGGGTCAATGTTTCTGCATTCCTCTTCGCCTCTGCCTCATGGTTACCAGGTGGCTGCTACAACTCCAGACATCACACCATCACACAACAGTGTCCCAAACAAGAGGAAAGAGGAGGCATAAAATGGAGTATTTGCCTGTCGTTTCTTCTTTTCAGGGAGAAAAATCTTTCCTAGAAGATGTCCTCTTAATGTCTCCTTGGCTGAAATGACACCACTCCTCAGCTGATCACTGGCAAAGCTATCTCTAGGCACATGGTTGCTTGGACCAGATCAGGGGCTGTTAGCAAAAAGGACTTCTTGGGTAGGCAGCAAAACTGGCTTGCTCGTTCCTCCCTCCCTCCCTCTCTCTTTCTTTCTTCCTTTCGAGGTGGAGTCTTGCTCTGTTGCCCAGGCTGGAGTACAATGGTGTGATCTCGGCTCACTCCAACCTCCACCTCCCAGGTTCAAGTCATTCTCCTGCCTCAGCCTCCTGAGTAGCTGGGATTACAGGCACCTGCCGCCATGCCCAGCTAATTTATGTATTTTTAGTAGAGACGGGGTTTTACCATGTTGGCCAGGCTGGTATCAAACTCCTGACCTCAGATGATCCACGCATCTCGGCCTCCCAAAGTGTTGGGATTACAGGTGTGAGCCACCACGCCCGGCCTGTCTTGCTTCTTGTCACATAAGACTGATGGTCCCGTTGCACAGTGGAGTACTTCTTGGGTAGGCTCTTGGGTAGGTAGCAAGACTGTCTTCCACAGGAAGAATTTCTGGAAACAAAATGAATCTCTCTGTCCCTCTGAGCATAGCTAAGGGGTTACACAGCTCCATAAACACATACAGTGCAATGGGCACGATGATAAATGACATGCAAGACACAGCAGTCATGTCAAGAAAGGAATCCATTCAGTCGAAGCAAGGCGGGGGTTCCGGGGTGTCGAGAATAGTGGACACAGTCCATTATAGTGCAGCTGACAGACTCTTTGTCCTGGGGGTGGGAACAGGTCAGAGACAGCCTCACACAATCTACATGTGAGCGGAATGCTGCGGATGAGTAGGAGGACACTAGGCAAACTGCGTTGGAGTTGAGGGATTCCAGCCACAGGACTCAGCCCATGAAAAGCTATGTCTGTGCAGGTGAACAAACGATTCAGTCTTCCTAAAGGTGCAAGTTCAAGGGCAGGCAGAGAGGAGGCCAGATCATCCCGGGGCCTGGAATGCGGATAACGGGGAGCCAGTGGGAAGTTTTCATAGGAGACTGATTTAAATAAATACTCACTTTTCAGTGACTGTGGCAACAACATGAAGGACTCTCAGAAACATTTTGCTGAGCAAAAGAATGCAAACTACATGATTCCATTTGTGAGAGTTTCCATAGAAGAGGCAAGACTCATCTAGGGAAGAGATCAGAGGAGAGATTGCCCATGGGAAAGGGGATTGATTGAAAAGGGTCCTCAGGAATATTCACAGATAATGGAAATTTTCTCTATCTTTATTGGGGTGGTGGCTACATGGATGTAATATAATTATTAAAATTCATCAGGCCGGTGCGGTGGCTCACGCCTGTAATCCCAGCACTTTGGGAGGCTGAGGAGGGCAGATCACCGGAGGTCAAGTGTTCGAGACCAGCCTGGTCAACATGGGGAAACCCTGTCTCTACTAAAAATACACAAATTATCCTGGGGTGGGGCCAGGCGCCTGAAATCCCAGCTGCTCTGGAAGCTGAGGTAGAAGAATCACTTGAACCCGGGCAGGGGAGGCTGCAGTGAGCCAAGATTGAGCCACTGCACTCCAGCCTGGGCGACAGAGTGAGACTCCATCTCAAAAACAAAAAAATCATTAAACTGTATGCTTAAAATATGCACATCTTATTGTATTCAAGTAATGCCTCAATTTTTAAAAAGGTATTCTGGTAGATGGACGGTAAGAGAATCTAAAGGTGGAGAACCATTAAGAAGACTGCAGGCATCACCCAGGAGGACCCCACGGCCTGGCTACTGCAGATGTGGGAGCAAAGTGGGCAGGGCTGGCGGAAGGTGCTGGTACCATCGGGAATAGGGCTGCTGAAGGGGCTGGATATGGGGCGGGGGGCAGGAGGGAGAACGAAGACTCAAGACGGCCCCCGGCTTCTGCTTAGGTAACAGGCAGTCACTAAGACAGGGACCCCAAGAGGAAGTAGTTTGGGGGAAGAAAAAGTGAGCTCAGATGTGGCAACATTGAGTTTCTTCGGTTTTTTTTGGGGGGGGAGTCTTGCTCTGTCACCCAGGCTGGAATGCAGTGGCATGATCTCAGCTCACTGCAACCTCTGCCTGCTGGGTTCAAGCAATTCTCCTGCCTCAGCCTCCCGAGTAGCTGGGATTACAGGCACCTGCTACCACACCCAGCTAATTTGTGTAGCTTTAATGGAGACAGGGTTCCACCATGTTGGCCAGGCTGGTCTTGCCCTCCTGACCTCAGGTGATCTTCCCGCCTCCTGGGATTACAGGTGAGAGCCCCCCACCCGGCCACATCGTTGAGTTTCTGAGGGAGGTGATCTTTAGGCCATTGACTATGTGGGTGCAGGTTTCAGGAGAGATGGGCCAGGGAGAGTTTGGACCTCAAATCTATGGGACTAGAAGAGTCATCCAAAGGAAACAAACTGAACATGACAAGGTGGGAGGAGGCAGGGAGGCAGCCAGGGATGGAGCCTGGAGGGTACTGACACCTGAGGGCTGGTCAGGAAAAAGATTCCAGTTCCAGGAAGTAGGATGGAAGGGTAAAATAGGGGAGGACTGCTGGGCTGGGGGAAGAAAAGGGCCTGCATTCGACTCATGCCTTGACCAGGGCACTCTCTATACGTTCAAAACACTGGCTTGAAAGGAACATGGAAGACACAGAAGAGGAATCTACAAAGCCCTTTCTGCGATTTTGTTCGGTCAGTAGGTGCTCTTCATCGAGCTTCCAGGTTTAAATAAGTGCAGGTACAGTTGCATGGAGGAGGACCGTGCAGCTGCTTGGAATCACGGGCTAGAAGTGTGTGTACTTCTGAAGGGTACCCACGCCACCCACCTGTTTTGTAAAAGGAAGTGATCCATCTGGGAGGATACGCATGGAACTGTCGACAAGGTTAACTCTGAGTGACAGGATGATGCATCATGTTTGAAGCAATTTTAACATTTTTACTATTCTGTGCTTTCTAATTTTTCTAGATGTAAGAAATTGAATCTAGAATGTAGCGCTTGCTTAGCTGGATGCTGGGGGAAGAGGAGAGCCTCACCTCGGGGGAGCCCAGGGAAGACTCACAGCCTTCCTATTGTCATAGCCATGGGGGAAAGGAAGGGACCAGGTCCGGAGCCTCCAGTCAGCACTGGCCAGGCTGGATGGAGAAAGCCTTCACTGAAGGCAAGTTTGGAGATGGCAGCAGGTGGCTCTGGGAGCACTGGGCACCCCTGGGGAGGCACTGAGAGGGCGCTTCGCAGAGCCATCTTGACATGATGCATCCAGACCAGTGGAAGGTTGGAAAGACAACAGGCTTTCGTGGGCTATGGAGACTGTTTGCCCGACCTGGCCAGTCCCAGACAGCCCTCCCTGCCTTTGCATGTCCTGTTCTGCCTGGGATGCTCCTCTACGTCCCCTTCCTGACAAACACCTTCCGAAATGTAGACACCCTGTGGGAATATGGCTTCGGAGGAGCAGCTCCTGCGGTAGACCGGCAGAGCACGTTGCTCCCGCACCGCCGTCGTCAGGCACCCCCGTCTACGCCGTTGACCTGATTTCTGTGTGCCTTACCTGGTGGCACACTGCACCAGGCCATTATGGCCCTAACATTCAGGAAGGCTCATCTGCCCCGCGAGCCCACAGCGAGCAGGGCCCCGGACAAACACAGAGGTTCTGGAGGGAATGAGGGGGTCTGAGAACAAACAAATGGGTCTGTGAGTGGAGGGAGCCCCTCTGGTAACCAAACACTCCTGGGAAGTGGCCCCACCCACACTCTGGGCATCAGAGGCCAGATGCAGACGCTGGTCCCCTCCCCATTCTGTTGCTCCGTTTGTGGGGCCTGGGGAGCAGGTGCTGGCCCGGTTTGCTACTCACAAACTGAAGACACTGGGGCAAGAAAGGGAGCACGGAGAAAAGCCACCACCACCTGAGAGAAAGCAAGAAAGGCAGGAACGCAAACCAGACCCAGATTCTGGCCCTTCCTGAACGCGTTCTGTGCCGGGCTTTGAGATCCGAGATGAAACGCACAAAGACGAAGTTTAAGAACCACGGGCACTGTCTAAGGAGAACTGGACATTTCCCCATGTAAGGCAACGCAATTAGGAGAAGAGAATGAAACTACCCTGATGCACAAAGCAGACAAAAGGAGCCCAGCAATTACGTGTTGGTTATGCAGAAAGCTTCCCGGAGAACTAGAGTGATCACGGACATGCCAGAGAAAGTGGAAATCAGGCCAGGTTCCAAAGGAGGGGTACACACAAAGAAATAAAAAAAGGCTGTGGAGGTAAAATCAGAAGAGCCGTTCAGAAAAGAAATGGGATATAACTTGCACAAGGCGGCAAAAGAATGAGAAAAACGTTTGCTAGCTACAGTGGGCCAGAGAGAGGGGAGAAGGAGGTTGTTGGCACGTTTCTTTGCTGGAGAGAGAAAGCTTATAAGCAATGACACTGAAAAAGCAGAGCCTTTTAATTTTTTCTTAGCCTAAAAAGGTCAGCTGTGATCTCAAAACTGAAAGCGGCACTGCGTGGAATCACAGGCGGGCAGGAAGCCAAGCGGATAAGGCAAGAACTCGTGTTTTCCCATCCACAGCCCTGATGACTTACATGCTTAGGTACTTAAGAAATTGGCCCAAGTTGGAGTCCAATCACTAGCTCTCACTCTGAGGGGATTTATGGAGAATGGGTGAGGGGCCTGGAGACAAGAGACCCAGGCAGCCAGTCCCTGCCTCTTTCCAAACCTGGGGGAAAGCAGATGCTTCTGCAAGTGCTGGGCCCATCCACCAAGCTGCTCTAATAGAAAACTACTGGGACACGTCGTCAAAAAATCAATCTGCAAACACTAGGTCATAAGGAATTAGGTAATAACCAGCACTGCTTTCCAAAGAACACATTCTGTCAGAGTAATCCAATTTCCTTCTAGGACAGAATGATGGGGCTGGTAAATCAAGAACGGCAAGAGACACATAATCTTCCTTAACTTCCAGAGCAAGGCATTTCATTTCATCTTCCAGGAGAAGTCTCAAAAGAGACATTGGAGAAATGGGGGTCTGTAGTTGGCCTTTCTGGGGTTGGGCAAATGAAGAGAGGTTGAAGGGTTAGCCCAAATGGCAGTTCTTTATGTTACAGGTGGCGCGGATGGATCGGAATGGACAGAGGCTGGGGTGGGTGGGTACTGCACTGGCGGTGGCTGGACGTGTCAGGGGAGCTAACACGGATGGTGGTGGCAGAAATGGTGGTGATCACGGTCATGAATGGGGTGAGGTAGTTACACCGGTGGAGGTGGTGATCATGGCGGAGATGGCAGTTTTTGGGTGACGACGCCGGCAGTGGTACTGGCGGGGGTAGCTGGTGATGGTGGTAAAGATGGAGGTCGTGGCTGTGATGACGGTGGAGCTGGAGGTGACGGCCGAGGCGGAGAGGATGGTTTTGGGGTGCTGATGGTGGTGGTATGGAGGGGTGTGATGGTGGAGACGGAGAGCGTGGCTGAGATGAAGACGGGGGTGGTAGACATGGAGACAGTGACCATGGGAGAAATGGAAATGTGACCATGATGGCGGTCGGTGGTGGTCGTGGCTGCGGCAGACTGGCAACGGTGAATCCGGGCTTCGCAGCCCTCCTGCCTGCCATCTGTGCTGGCCGCTCACACCAGCCTGCTCTTTCCACGTCTTAGCTGAGAGAAGCGGGCACAAGACTTTGAACCCAGCCTCATTCTGGTGGTCACTATCCAGTTAGTCCTGGGGTCGTGGGCCCCCTCTCTGCCCCCACAGGGTGACCAGATATGGGCCCTGAGAGGCCTGTGTGAGGGAAGAATTTTCTCTAGACCCAATGGGTGGGCCCAACCTGAGTCCCCCATAGCCAAGAAGAGAAGGCCCCTGGGGCTCGGTGGAGGCAGGCTGTCTGCCTAGCCTGGAAGCTCCCGCCCTGTTAGCTGAAGGCTATCCGAGTCCTGCCCCAACCCCCAAGAACTAGGGGGCTGGGAAGGGTGAGCTAAAGACCTTCCGCCAACTTGGCTTCTATCAGGATGTGGCTGTTTCCTTGAGTGAAAATCAGATGAAAACGCCCCTAAGTCTGCGAGCCTCAGTGGCCTTGGGGGCTGGAGAGCCAGTGGGTTGCAGAGTCTGTGGTAGTCTTCATGGAGTGTGTGGTGGAAAAGGGGGTTGCCAACATTGGATAGAACCCCCGAAACATTCCTGAGGCTGGGAACTCAGGTCCAGATGGAAAAACACCTTGCCTACCTCCTTGTCCTCGGCAGGCCCCCCAGCTGGCTGTGTGATCTTGAGGAGGCCCGTGAGCCAAGTCAGCTCCTGCCATTCCCCTGTGTCCTGAAGAACTGGCCGAGATGACCCCTTAGGCCTGCAGGTCCAGTTCCCTACACGCACATCACACCGTGACTCTCCCCACCAGCCCATCGCAGCCAACCCGCCTCACCCACCCTCTCTGCCTGGAGGGCTAGACTCCTTGCCTGCTGTGGCCCTGGCTCAAGGCCCAGCTCAAAGCCAGTTCCGCTGCAAAGCCCTGCTGCACCCAGCAGGCAGAAGTGACCTCTTCCTCTGCTGGACCCCCATAGCCTTTATCTCCCTCTGCCTTGAACCGCCAGGCAGGAAGGTGCCACGCTCAGCACCTTCACCAGCTTAGCCTTGTTCATCTCCTGTCCCCCGCGGCGGCCAGCCCTGCCCTGGCAGAGAGGATGCTGCAAAGTGGCAAAGAGTGAGTGAATTTCGGTGGCTCAAGCCTGTAATCCCAGCACTGTGGGAGGCCGAGGCGGGTGGATCACGAGGTCAAGAGATCGAGACCATCCTGGTCAACATGGTGAAACCCCGTCTCTACTAAAACTACAAAAAATTAGCTGGGCATGGTGGCGCGTGCCTGTAATCCCAGCGACTCAGGAGGCTGGGGCAGGAGAATTGCCTGAACCCAGGAGGCGGAGGTTGCGGTGAGCCGAGATTGCGCCATTGCACTCCAGCCTGGGTAACAACAGTGAAACTCCGTCTAAAAAAAAAAAAAAAAAAAAAGAGTGAGTGAATTTTCACGTGGAGAGGCACAGTGGTCAAGTGGTCAAGGCTAGAACCCAGATCTCCGGATCCCCAGCACCTTGGCGGCCATGGCACTGAAAAGGCTCACACCCACCTAGTTCTTGCTTAGCGTCTCCCAAATCCGTGTGATGAGCAAGCCTCTTGAAAGGAAAAGTGATTCTCTCAGATCCCATCTGTGAATTCCCAAAGTTCACAGACCCATCCTGGAGCAGTGCCAACGTAAGGAGCCGAAGTTCTAGTCTATGAAAATGTTTAACTGCAGAGAGTTCTGTCTGTATAACTGCCAAAATATTTTAACATCATTGAAATTTACATCCAAAATTTAAAACCCTTCAGAGCACTCAGGAACTCTGAAAGCAGATACCCTAGTTTGAGAAACACTGTCCTGGCTGAGAAACCAATTTACAGGAAGGTGTGAATGACTGATACATCCTTTCACCATGTGGCCAGGTCCAAGGGCAATTTGCACTTTTGCATATACCCTTAGAAAGAGCACGCTTCCAGTCTAGACAACATGGCAGGCAAGACCCTTCTACAAAAAATGTACAAACTAGCCAGGTATGGTGGCGCATACCTGTAGCCCCAGCTACTCTAGAGGCTGAGGTGGGAGGATTGCTTAAGCCCAGGAGTTCAAGGCTGCAGTGAGCTATGATAGCAGCAACTGCATTCCAGCCTGGGTCATGGGAGACCCTGTCTCAAAAAATAAAGGAAAAAGACAATGCTTCATTTAACAGGCAGCCCATATCAGGTGGAACGGCAGCCCTTCTTGGGGCGGCCAGTAAGCAGGTGACTTGGAGCTCTTCAAAAGCAGCTCCGTCCAGGATACCAACCCATGCTTCACATAAGCTGGAGGTGGCTGTGGAGCGGATGGGGGTGGAGAGAAGTTCTAGGTTCCTGTAACAAAAGGGATGGCTTCCCCAGGCCCCTCCCCCAAACTGCCACTGCTTCCCAATCAGCCCTGCTGATAGAGGGGAGATGGTCTCTCCACAGCACTGCATAGAGCCCACTGTTCCTCTTTGCCCCGCCCTGCCCCACCCCGCCCCGTGTGTGCGTGCGCGGACACACACACACACACACACACACACACACTGCTCAGATGCTTCCTCCAGGCTGCACTCACAGACACTCATCTCTACAGGAAAGAGCCATTTTTGGCGGGTTGACTATTCTGTGGTTCTGTGATTTCTCCCCTCATGTTGCAAAAGACCCTGTGGTGATATTGAAGGGGCAGGGGCTTTTGATTCATGCGGATCTGAGTGCAAAGTCTGGCTCAGCTTCTTTTTTTTTTTTTTTTTTTTTT
>NW_016107426.1:1424253-1425385 GCF_001604975.1 Cebus imitator | reverse complement strand
TTTTGAAATGGAGTTTCGCTCTTATCGCCCAGGCTGGAGTGCAATGACGCGATCTTGACTCACTACAACCTCTGTCTCCCAGGTTCAAGCAATTCTCCTGCCTCAGTCTCCCGAGTACTGGGATTACAGGTGCATGCCACCACGCCTGGCTCATTTTGTAATTTTGGTAGAGACGGGGTTTCACTCTGTTGGCCAGACTGGTCTCGAACTCCTGACCTCAAGCGATTCACCTGCCTCAGCCTCGCAAAGTGCTGGGATTACAGGCTCTAGCCACTGCAGCCGGCATCAACTTCTTTTTATGTGGGTGATCTTAGTCAAGGTACTCAGCCTCTGTGAACCTCACTTTTCTCATCTATAAATTTAGGGTACCACCTTCTAGTTCAAGGTGTTGTAAGCATTAGAGACAAAGAGTTAAGTGTCCCTGGTCCACTCTTAATTAATGGTAGTTATCATCCTGTTGGCTAAGGAGGGCTGTGAAAAGCCACATGCATGGTGGTTGGAAGTGTGGACTCTGAAGCCTCACGGCCTGGGTCTGAATCCCAGCTTGGCCACTTTCTAGCTCCGTGACGTTGGGAAAGCAACTTCAGCCTATGCCTCCCAGTCCTCATCTAGGAAATGGGGTCATAATTACAGTTATCTCACAGAACTGTTAAAAGGATGAGATCACTCAACACCTGGAAACCCGCAAAGCAGTGTCTAACACAGTAAGCACTCAAAAGTATCAGCCACGTTATCATCATCAATAGGCTGCGGTGAACGTGGCTACAGGATGCGGGGTGCGGCCGCCGCTGCCCGGTCGCGCCTTTGCTAAGCTTAGTTCGGCATCCTATTCCCTCCCATCTGCCACCTCCTCAGAGTACTGACCCTCCCGTTTTCATTTAGCGCCCAGGGCCAGCCTCCCCCCTGTGGTGACCCTCATCTTCCCTGGCTCTTTCGGAAAGCTGAACCCATTCCTCTGCCCGCCCTGAAAACTGCCGTCTTGGCTGGGCGCGGTGGCTTGCACCTGTAATCCCAGCACTTTGGGAGGCCAAGGCGGGTGGATCACAAGGTCAAGAGATCAAGACCATCCTGGCCAACATGGTGAAACTCTGTCTCTACTAAAACTACAAAAAATTAGCTGGGCATGGTGGCG
>NW_016107426.1:1407582-1422076 GCF_001604975.1 Cebus imitator | reverse complement strand
CTCTCTGTCGCCCAGGCTGGAGTGCAGTGGTGTGATCTCGGCTCACTGCAACCTCCACCTCCCAAGTTCAAGCGATTCTCCTGCCTCAGCCTCCCAAGTAGCTGGCACTATAGGCGAGCACTGCCATACCTGGCTAATTTTTGCATTTTTAGTAGGAATGGGGTTTCTCCGTGTTGGCCAGGCTGGTCACGATCTCCTGACCTCAGGTGATCCATCCACCTCCACCTCCCAAAGTGCTATTACAGGCATGAGCCACTGCGCCCAGCCCAGATGTGCTCTTGCTTCTTTTAGTCTGTGAACAACACTGAGGCCTCCTCCAATTCTGAGCTGAGTTGAGTTGAGTAAGGCCAATGGAGGGTGTTCCCTCCCTTCAAAATATCCTGGCTTTCCCCCTGCCTTCCTCCTCCTGCTTCCAGCCTGTCTCCTGCTTCTTCCAACCTGCCCCTGCCTGGTTCCCACCCACTAGGCCATCTTCAGGACTTGACTCCATCAGTCACCTCCCTTTTCTCTCCTTGGCATCCTCAACCCATCCCTCCCCTCCACCCCAACCCTATGATTAAGCTCAAGTCGGTCCCACCATAGAGTCCCCAGTCCTCTCCAGCCCTCCCCACCCATCTCCCATTTTCCTTCACAGCGGAGCACCTCCTGACGCTCCCTCCACGATCCGAGGGCCTCGGTTCGCCTCTCTGCTGCCCAGGCCGCCCCCAGGACTCCGTCCCGTGACCCACACCTCCTGCAAGCCGGTCCGTTCGCTCTCTATCCTTCGAGAGCCACCTGAGTGAGGGTGGCCTGCCCTCCATGTTGTTGCTGACAGAGTGGCTGAGCTTGGGAAGAAACTTGATCCTTGTTCTCACTTTTTCAGAGGAGGAAACGAAGCTCCTCAGCGAACCTCAGCAACTTCCCCAAGGCCACACAGCGGGCGAGCATGAGACCGGGGGTTGACTTTTATCATGGAATCTAGTGCTTCCGGAGGGTTCCTGCTCTCCGGAACTTCTTCCCTTCCACTCGACACTCTTTCTCGGCCCGCAGAAAAGCGCAGCCAGGTGCATATTAGCATAAAAACGTCCCGTCCCTAATTAGTAGCTATTTCCTCTTGCGTGGGTCAGAGCCCTCTGCCTGGGTCCCCGCCTGCAGCCCCAGCGCCCCCACCCTCTCATCCTCGGGCCCGGGAGTCTCCGAGCACCTTCCCCGAGAGGGGGCGGGAGGCACCGGCCCCCCGGGGCCAGACCCGGGCCCACCCTAGCCCGGCCCAGCCGAGGACGCCCCCCTCCGGCCCCGGTCCCCGCTGCCCCCGCGCACGCAGCGCGCGCTTCCCGAGCGTGGGAGGGTTTGATTGACCTTGGCAAGGGGCGGCAGCGCCCTCGAAGGCCTCGGCCCCTCGCGGTCGCCTCGGCCCCTCGCGGTCGCCCCGGCGCGGGGGCTCCAGTTTCTTCCGCAGCCATCATCTCTGTTTCTCGCCCAGCCAGGGCTCGGGGAGGGGCGCTGGGAGCGGACGGGTCCGACCCCCGGCAGCAGCGCTGGGCGGCGGGAGCCGAGATCTGATGAGAATGTCCTCCTGCACACGAAGCCTCGGGGCTCTCCTGCCCGGGCCGGCGGCAAGCCCGGAGCACCGCGAGCCGGGGATGGGAGGCGACGCGGGGCGGGGGCGCAGCGGCAGCAAGGCCTCCGCACCCTCCTCCGCTCCCCGCGCCCTCCTTCCGCCTGCACCAAGGGTCTGGCCGGCTTGGAGTGGGAGGCTGGAGCCCACCTCCGTCTGCCTCCCAGAAAGAGTGGCCGCTGTGTCCTCCGCGGCCCAGGTCCAACTACCCAACCTTTCCGAGATGAGTGGCTTACCCAACCAAGCTGGGAGAAACCCCCAGCCCCCAGAGCGCTAGAAGCGAGACCCTGGGCTCCAGTCCGCTTTGCGGTCCTTACACAGTTGCTTCCCGGTTTCCCTTAAGTGTGAAACAGGACCACTGGACCCTTTTCGTTTGGTTGTAGTGAGGCTTCACGAAGCATCCGCGCAGTAAGTCCAGGGTCACACACAGCACCAACCCAAGGTTTCAGGAGCTCTAGGACTCCCAAGCCCCTCAACCCATTGTTTGCAAATGTTGCCTATGTTTGCGTTTTTCTGCGAAAAGCCTTCACCCTTAGATAAGAGGGGTCAGCGATGGGTGCCAGAGCTTCAAGTGAATTTGGAGGAGGTCGACTTTTGGAACACAGCTCTATCCTGGAAAATCGGAGTCCGAGATTTTCTCCAGGAAAACAAAAGGCAACTGCCTTCATGAAAGACCACAGTGTTTCAATATTGTTTAATAACTATTATTATGTCCATTTTATAGATGATGGAACTGAGGCTCAACTGACTCCTGGAGGTGGCAGAACGGTTTCAGCAGTGGCGTTAGCGGCTGAATCCAGCTCCTTGCATTCCAAACTCTATGCTCTTTGCTGCTCTGCTGCTGCCCTCCGACTTGACTATTCTGTGCTATTTATAGCTTCTGAGCTTATCACTTTTTTTCTTAGTATTGGTGATTTTTTTAAGGGACTCCGGCCTGTTTTAACTGCACTCACCGAGGATAAAGAGGAAAGTGTTTGTCTGCATTTATGCGGAGTTTCTAAATACCAGGCGCGATGGGGATGGGTGGAGTGTTGGGGAAGGAGTCTCCAGGGAGGGTGAGATTCGACCAGCTGGAGTGGAAAGGTGTCTAGGAGGCCCCCAGGGATCCCCTCTGGCTCTAGTCATGGAGAGCCTGAAACACAGCTCTCCCACACTTCCCACGTGCAGGGTCCGGAGTCAGCCCTCCTGTGCCCAGTCAAAAGCCTGCCCAGCTCAGCGGGAAAGGGTGCTTGGTCCGGAGGTGGCCGGCAATAGGTCTGCTCCCCTGGGGGGATCTGCCTGGCAGCCAGGGGAGGACGCACCTCGGGGAGGACAGACAAGCATTCAGAGGCAAAGGTAGGGGGGAAGCACGAGAATGAGAGGGAGAGACAGGAACACAGACAGGGAACAAGGGAGCTATTCAGACAGTCAGAAAGAGAGGGGAGGCCGCTAGGCAGAGAGAAAAGACAGAAAGAGGGGCGAAAAGAGAGGCAGGCAGGCAAGGGGATGCTGGGCAAGAGAGGGAGGAGAGCTGGGGGAGAGAGAGGCGGGAGCGAGAAAGCTGAGCAGAAACGAGAGAAGAAACGGGAGAACGGGGAGAGGGAGAGGGAAAACACAGGCGAGGAGAAAGGAGGAAGAATCAAAAAGGGAGGAAAGGGAGAGAAGAGAAGCCCCGGAGCTGGAAGGCCGAGGCATGCCAGGAGCTGGAGAGAGGGAGAGATGAGGGACGACCAGGAGGACCGAGGGGCCGTGGGTGGGACCGTGTACTAAGCCTTTTCTTTCTCCTTTTAGGGGTAGGCGGTGGATCTCCGCCGAGATAACCCAGTCAAGCCCCCTGCCCCCAGTCCCAGCGAGGGGCCGCAGCTGTATAAATACCGAGGGTGGGGGAGCCGGGCTGCCGCCCAGGGGTCAGCGACACCGGAGAAGGCTTTGCTGTCATTAGCTAATTGAGTCCCAGATGTTAAGAAAAGGTTACGTCCTCCTCCGGAGAGTTTTTCTTTTTAAACACTTTACACAGATTCCCCGGCCAAAATGGCCAGGAGGGGCCCACCGCCCCCAGCCTCCCCTCCCGCCCCGCCCGCGGGTCCCAGCCCCGGGGCTCCCTGAAGCCGCTGGCCGCGGCTGCAGCCCGTGTAATCCAAGTGGCCTTCCCGGAGGTGCGGCCGCCAGGAGCGGCAGGGACCACCGGCGGCGGAGCCGGCCCCCAGCCCGGGCCGCAGACTGGGAGGTCAGCCCGGAGGAAGGGCGTCGGGGAGCGGGGGACCCCGGGGAGCGGGGCTCTCAGGTTCTTAATCCCCCTGAAGGTTGCAGATCAAAGGCTCCTGTACCGGGCTGAGGCCGGGCGGGTGGGGCGGGGGCTGGCTCGGGCCGCAGCCTTCCCCTTGCTCTGCGGGCTGGGGCTCCCGGGCCAAGGACCCCAGACCGCCAGCCCACGGGAGGTGGCTCCGGCTGCGGCGAGGACCGTGGGCCTCTCTGGCTCGGGTCCGCCTGCGGGCAGGTGGCCAAGGCGGCCCCACGGGCCTGCGTGGAACTTCCCTCGCCCGGGGAAGTTCCCTTGCCTGCCTCCCCCCACCCAGAACAGAACGCTGCAGTGCCAGACGCTTGACAGATATTCTTTCATTTAATCCTCACTGCGATCTAATGGGTTCTTAAAAAATTGTTATTATTAGCTCATAAAGGAGGAAGCAGGTAGGTTAAAGCAGCTTTGCCCAAGGACACACACCGCTAGAAAGAGGCAGCGCTGGAGTTCCCTGAGGCGCAAGACCCCGCCTTTCCCACCTGGCTACCCCTGCAGCCCCTGCGCTCTTCCCTCTTCTTCCCCACCCTCTTCCTCCTTCCTCCCAGGCCCCTCCAGCCCCACAGGATCGGAGCCACCCACCTGTGGCCCTGGCGAGTGAGGTGGGGGCGGGGGGAGCAGCGCGGTGCCAAGGGCGCGGCCGTGTGGCAACAGCTACAGGCTAAATGTGAGGGATGGGGCTGGCGAGCAAGTGCCTGGGTTGAATCTCCGCTGAAAGAATGTCCTCCTCCCCAGAGGTGGGGCTCCCTGCTCAGAATAGAACTGAGCAAGTCAGAGCTGGAAGGGGCCTTCAAGACTGTGGGAGCCAACCTTGTTTTTGAGATGAAGCTGAGACCAGGAGAGGTGATGAGTCCTGCCCAAAGTCACACAGCCAGTTGGTGAGAGCAGCAGCAAGAGGCCAGGGAATGAGTGAACGCCAGGCACTGGGAGACTGCCTCACTGCAAGGTGGGCATCACCCTCTCCGTTCTAGAGATGAAGAAACTGAGGCCAGGAGAGGCTGAGTGGACCCAGGGTCTCCCAGCTAGAGCTGGTTTTGCACCCAGATCTTTGTGACTCCAAAACAACTTCACTTTGCACTACCTCAAGAACGCTGGGCTAAGGAGTGGAGCCTGGTTGAGAGTGGGGCATGCGCAGAGCAGCTCCAGAGACAGGAGCGGAAGGGGATGCAAGCCGAGAACGTCCGTCCTGCAACTGCAGTCATCAGGCCCCTTCACGGCCTCCCTGAAATGGCCAAATATTGAGCTCCTTCAGGAATCCCCTCTTGAGAGGATCAGTGGGAGGGGAGAAGGGGCTGGCTGGTGGCTCTTCTGGGTTGCAGAAGTCTGGAGATGCGAGAGAGGCGTAATCCACAGGCTTCCTCTGATTCCTGACCTGCAGGAGGCCACAGTTTAGCTCCAGACGGGTGAAGAGGCCTTACAGCTTCCTTAAAGCTTAGCTTCTTCATCCCAGAACCACACCTGGCTTCCCAGGGCCCACTGAGAATGCAGTGTCCCTGTTCTCTGTCCCCGTTGGGCATGCCCTCCCAGCCCAGCTCCATCCACAGACTCTGGAAGCTTCATCCTCATGCTCCTCCTGCTTCCCAGCCTTCTCCCGTAGTCCTGTCTACCTCTTCTCAGCTTCCTGCTGATACCATTTCACTCATTCGTCCATAAATGCATTCCACAGAGTTTATCAGGGATCTGTGCTGTGTGTCAGCGGTGTGTGGTGCACTGGGCATACAGCAGAAAGCTGACTGTCCTTTTGGAGCTTGCAGCATGGGGGAGGGCAGAATTAACCAAGAAAATATGTGTGTAAGTGAATAATAACAAACTGGTACTGGACACAGTGGCTCATGCCTGTAATCCCATCACTTTGGGAGGCCAAGGTGGGAAGATCACCTGAGATCGGGAGTTCGAGACCAGCCTGACCAGCATGGAGAAACTCCATCTCTACTAAACATGCAAAATAGCTGGGCATGGTGGCGAGTGCCTGTAGTCCCAGCTACTCGGGAGGCTGAGGCAGAAGAATTGCTTGAACCCGGGAGGCGGAGGTTGCGATGAGCCAAGATTGTGCCATTGCACTCCAGCCTGGGCAACAAGAGTGAAACTTCATCCAAAAAAAACCTGGTAAGTACTGTGAAGGAAAGTGCCCAGTGGCTTGAGAAGTTATATCAGTAAGGACACTGTGTGTATCGGATGATTATTGAGACTACAGAGGCTAAGCATGACTATTACTAATAATTACCCAAATAGTGGGGCCAAGGCATCCCACGCGTAATCGTGCCCACACACCATCTGTGATTCCACGGTGGGTCTCCAGCCTTCCCCCAACTGCCCAGTCTGTCCTGGAGGTCCCAGCTGTTATGGGCAAAAGTGGGGTGATCTCATGGTGGCTTCCATGCCAACAGTCCCCTCCAATAGCCAGGGCAGGGTTTGGGCTGGCCTGGTCCAGAAGTGATAAGGTGGCTGAGGGAGACAATCTTCACCCAGGTAGCAGAACAGGGCTCAGGCTTGTGACAGGAGGACAGGGTGCGGGGCGGGGCTGGGGGGTGCAGCTGGAATGGGCAACGGTGTCGTGCGCCCACCTTGTGCGTGATTGGCATTGTCACTCAAGGAGAAATTACTCCCTGCACGGCTTCCACCCAGATCCTCCTGTCCACCCTCGCACGGACACATAGGCCTAAATACTGAGGTCCTGCCCAGCATGGTGAGCAGACCTTAGCGTGGACATCAGACAGCCTTGGGCTTAAGTCCCAATTCAGCCAGCTCCCGACCGTGTATCCCTGAGCCTCTCTGTTCCTCTGTGTTCTGTGAGATGACATTAGCCTGCCATCGCCGTATGTGGCGTAAGCATTTGATGAATCCTGGGTGAAAAGCACCAAATACCTGGCCCATGGCTGGCCACTAATAAATGACAGCTGTCACTCTGATTATAGAACAGGATAATTCATATAGCATGGTAATAAAAGAAACCTCACTCGTGCCCTCTGGGCTCCCACCCGGTTCCCCTGGCCTCTCTGGGAGGCCACTTCCACAGCTGACCTCTTGTGAGAGGGAGTTTTACAGATCTGTGAAAATTGTCTGGGCTGCCCCAGAACCTCTTGTAATAAAGGCAGGAGAGTCTGGGAGACCTCCGCCTGTGCTGCTGGGGATGTGGACAGCGCCTCCTGATTTGGAACCCAAGGCTTTCTGAGCACAAGGCTGACATCCGTCCCACCAGACTGAGTAGGGCCTGATCCAACTCTGCAGTTTTCATAGGCTGGTGGGCTGGGCTAGAGAGGACTGGGTCTTCTCAGCCAGTCGGGCAAAGTCACAGCCGCCACCACGGCTGCCGGCTCAGCCTCTGCAGGGCACAGAGCACACCTGGAACCCATTAGGCTTGGCCAGGAGCTTGTTCCCTCTCAGCATACACAGAGTGAGTGCAGTTTGCTTTGAGTACTTTAAATTATGCAGATTTTAGGGCCTGAGAATTGGAAGCCCCCAGTGCTCTGATGGACAAACAGAACGACAGACAGAGGGCCGAGGCAGCAGGGAGAGTCCAGCCCAGCTAGTTCCTTGTCACCTTCTGCTTAGCTGGGCCTGTGGTCATTAAGCCCGCTGCCACTCTTCATGGAGTGCGTGCTGTGCGCATGATGCATGCTCACGGGCTTTTCTTTTCTTTTTTTTTTTTTGAGATGGTGTTTCGCTCTGTTGCCCAGGCTGGAGTGCAATGGCGCCATCTCGGCTCACCGAAACCTCTGTCTCCTGGGTTCAAGCAATTCTCCTGCCTCAGCCTCCTGAGTAGCTGGGATTATAGGAACGCGTCACCACACCTGGCTAACTTTGTATTTTTAGTAAAGGTGGGGTTTCTCCATGTTGGTCAGGCTGGTCTTGAACTCCCAACCTCAGGTGATCCGCCCACCTCGGCCTCCCAAAGTGCTGGGATTACAGGCGTGAGCCACTGCGCCCAGCCTTCCCAGCAACCTTGCAAGGTAGAAATTAGAGTCACTGACTTCCAGATGAGGAGGGGCAACAACTTGCCCAAGGTCATTTGGCCTTTAAGTGGCAGGTCCGGATTCCATACGAGACCTGCCTGATGCCGAGGCCAGGGGGGGTCTTTCCAGGGACCACCAAGGCGGTGTGGGGGAGAGAGCTCTGGGTCACTGTCAGGAACACAAGCCACACGGAGCTGCTGTCGCTCAGACCCTGACCCCAGCCCAGAGGACAGGAGTCTGTACGTCTGTGCTGGGCTCCTTCTCAACCAAGTCGCCAGTGCCTGACCTCAGCCGCCCCAGGCAGCCGTGCCCCCCAGGTCAGGATCGGGTTGACCTTGGCAGGAGGGAGAGCCTGTGGGCCCTGGGCTGCTGCCAAGACCTCTTGAAATGAAAGGGAACCTTGTCCCGTCCCACACAGGGCTCATTCTCTGAGCACTCTCAAGCCAGCCCAGCCCAGCGGACCAAGGCTGATCCCCCTGAGCCAGCTATTCATAGACTCACGGAAGAGCATCCGTCGCCAGGGGCAGGGCCCTTAGAAGTCCCCACGCCCAGCCCCCAAAGTTTATACTTGTGGAAACTGAGGCCCAAGGAGGAGAAGGACTCCCTTAAGGCCACACGATGAGTTAATGGTAGCGCAGAGACTCAAACTCCATCCCTGGCTTCCTAGGCCTGAGCCTTTTCCCCAGGATCCCGGGCTTCACCCGGAACAGGCAGCCCTGCCCCACCCCCTCCCTCATGGTGGCATCCGCAGCTGTGCTCCCTGACCCCCTCTTCCCTCCCACAGAGGGACCAGCAATAAATGCTTGTAGTCTCAACTTTAAACTCTTCAGTCATCCCAGCTACCCCACCAAGAGGGGGCTGCCTCGGAAGGTCACGAGTACCCCATCCCTGGGAGTGGCCAAGCGGAGTCTGGGTGCCATCTGTCATGGGGGTTGGAGAGGGGCTTTCTGCCCCTGGGAGAATAGTGGGGATGCCACTGTCAGAGAAATAGTCTCTCTGGACCTTGCCAGCTGGCCTGACGAGGTTCCTCACAGCCCTGGGACAATAGGTGAGACCCAGAGGCCCAAAGTGCCACCACCGCGTAATGTACGGACTCCATCCTTGAGGGACGGCTATGTGGTGCGCGAGAGAAACTCGGAAAGGTTCCGTTTGGGAACCTGTGCGCTGCCCACTCTCCTCCGGGGGCTTCTCACACCTCACAGTTGAAAGCCCACACCTTCAAACTATGGCAGTCTGGCCAGTACAGGAGCCGCCCAGCATGGTCTTCGCTCTCCAAGGCCTCTGATGCCATCATCTCTTGCATCCTGGGCCATGCATCCTTGGGGCTGCATCAGTGCGTGGAAATCCAGGAGGCAGACAAGATTTCCTGGGAAATGAGACCCTAGCTAGAGGTTTCAGGGGGGATAGACCAGCCCCACCTAATTCCCCCCAGGCTGTGCCCCAGGCTTGGTCCTGCGCACTGACTTTGCTCAAACTCAAGAGTAGGAACCTGGCTGGGCACAGTGGCTCACGCCTGTAATCCCGGCACTTAGGGAGTCCAAGGCAGGTGGATCACCTGAGGTCAGGGGTTCAAATCCAGCCTGGCCAATATGGTAAAACCCCTCTCTACTGAAAATACAAAAATTAGCTAGGCGTGGTGGCGGGTGCCCGTAGTCCCAGCTATGCAGGAGGCTGAAGCAGGAGAATTGCTTGAACCTGGGGGCCGAGTTTGCAGTGAGCCGAGATCGTGCCACTGCATCCAGCCTGGGCCACAGCTCGAGACTCCGTCTCAAAAAACAAAAGAGAAGAGACCTGGAGTGGCCCAACTCCATGCCTCCTCACTCCCTAATCACCCAGATACCACCCTAGGGATTTCCCATGAAGAAAGAGCCTGAGGCCTAGAGAAGAAGGCGAGCCTTCAGGCGGACGGGAGGCGCAGCAGAGATGGAGAGGCTCCTTGCAGGGGAGGGCTTGGTCAAAGTCACACAATGTAGTTGTGAGAAAACATTATTACCCAGGAAATGAACTGCTACCCTTCAGCATCCCCTCAGAGGAACAGAACACACCGCCAGTCAGCCCCTTCTGCTGGTTGAAGTTTCTCAGTGTACTCGAATGGGGATCTGGCTGAAACCAGGTGTGTCCTGGGCTTAGCAGGGACAGGAGGGCAGTACAAAGGGGTGCCGGGTGGTTCGGTCAAAAGCCACAGGAGCCTGGGTGGGGAAGGAGTGAGGGGCAGGAATGGGACATTGGGAGGGGAGGCTAGAGGGGGAGGGCGCAGGAAAGGGTCCGCCATGGCCCTTTGTGGGAGCAAGGCCAGCAGCTGGTGAGACACGGGGGTTGGAACAGCAGTGGCAGTGAATGTTCAAATGCTAGTTGTCCGCAGCACTGTTCTGGCTGCATCCTTCTTCCATGGCACAGACCTTGGCGATGGCCAGCTAGAGCACATCCCAGGGCTCACGTGTCCCCTGGAGCAGTGGCCAAGTGGGGAACACTTGGTGCAGGAAGATACCAGTCATGGCAGGAAGGATGAGTGGACTCAGGAGGAGCATCTCCAGACTCTTGGAAATACTGAGGGAGCGGCTTGCAAGGGTTTTCTCTGCCACTGGTTTGGGAGCTGCATCTGCTTAATTAGCATCGGTAAAGGACAGAGGGGATCTCTGGATGCTGCGAACACCCTAGAGGCAGACACAAAATAAACAATGGCCTTCCGCTGAGAATCTGCACTTCCCTCACTGGCATGGTAGCCCTGCCAGCGAACAAATATTATGCCCATTTCACAGATGCTGAAGCTGAGGATCTGAGAAGTTCTACGACCTGCGCATGGCCACAGTGACTAAATGGTGGAGCCTAGATGCTTCACTGCTGTCGCTGTCCCACCAGCTCCAGAACAATACTCTTTCCTCTGCCAAGCATTGAGAGGGGCTGTGGTGTCCATCAGAGGAGGCCAAAGTGAGATGGGACCTCCGTAAACACCCACTTCCAGCCGACGGGATGGAGACCCAGGCTGGAGAGGTGAATTAACTTGTCTGAAGTCGCATGGTTCCCCAGGAGTTGAACCAGGCCTCCATCCATGGCAATAAAAGTGTTCTGAATTGTAGACAAGTGGGGCCCCCTTCCCCATCGATGTGTCACAGCCTCAGAGGCTGGGCTCCCGTGGTTTTCAGGTTGTTTTCTCAGACCCCTCCCCCGCCACACACACACCTGTTGTTTTGGGGGGCTGCAGGCAGAACCCTCTGGACAGGACGCTGCCCCTCGGTTCAGCCTTTGCTCTCCTGAAGCCCATCCGATGGTCTGCGCCCCTCCCCACACTGGCCCCCAAGGCACCCTGGGTCTCTGGTTTTTGTCAGGCCTGAGACGCTGGTGGGATTGATTTATGAGAGGGGCCCCAGCCCCCCTCACCCTTAGCCCTTGGTCCTCCTCCCCCTTCTCCTCCTCTTCCTCTTCCCACTCCTCCTCCTCCGCCTGACTGCCTGCTCAGTTTTCCACAGAGTCAGGATTTCCCTGGGGCTGGGGGCTCCAAGCCAAGAACAACAGAAGACCGGTTCCCCCACCTCTCCTGCCCCTCCCACCCCCTCCGGCTCCCTCCCCCGCCCCAGCAGGCCCCCCCTCCATTGAGAGGAGGGGTTGATAGTGGAGGTCCAAGGCCAGCCTGATCCTCAAGGAAGGGACAGAAGGGAGTCCCCTCTCAGCAGGCGCCAGGGCTGGCCCCCCACTGTAGCCTGAGAAGCGCCCTTCTTCCTGGCTCCCCTGGGAAGCCCACGCTGGGGTGTGGAGAATCCTGAGAGCTCGCTGAGGTGGGGCAGGGGCTGCTGAGAGCAGTGAACCAGACGGAGACCCATGGTGGGGCAGGTCAGAGAAGATCCTGGGAATCCACATGGTGGGGAGCAGAGAGGATTCTGGAAGCCTCCATTGGGGCTGGGAGGGGGAAGGTAGAGGCCTCTGAGACCCCACACTGGGGGTGGGTGGGAAATAAGTTCCCTCTGGACGCTCTGTGGACACAGAGAAGACTGAGAAGGGGGTCCCGACCAGTGTCTGGGTCCCTCTCCAAGGGATGAGACTTGAGTCAAAGGAAAGGCTATGGGGACAGAAGGTGGGACGCCTGTCATGGAAACGGGCAGAAGCCAGCACCGCGAGGGCGGTGTTTAAGGAACGGTGTGCCAGACAGACCCCAGGACTCGGTGGAGAGAGGGAAGGGTCGGGCAGGAAGGCGGAGGTCACGGCATGTGTCTGAGTTCTGCTTCTGTCTGGCCCTGAGGCTTGAATTTGGCCCTTCAGTCTAGAAGAGAAAGTGTGGGGGCTGGGTGGCCAAGGAACCCTGTTTCCTCCCTGAGAAAAGGCCCAGACACTCAGACCACTACAGGCAGGCAGACGGAGCTGCTCCCTGGAAAGCCTCCCTGGGGCTCCGCCCGCCTGCAGTGGCCAGCTGGCCGGGAAGCTGGTCCTGGCCGAGGAGCCTACTGTCCTGCGCCTGGCCACTCCCCTCTCAGTCAGGCCGTCCCCAGCTGCCTCCACCGCCCTCCCTCAGCGCAGACCTGCATCCCTCTCAGCAGTGTGAACCTCGGTGACTCTCCAAGGTCGCCTTTCTCACTCAGCAGCTCCTTTGATGGGTCTCTGAAGGCCCGGCCCCGCAGTGGACCCCAAGTGCCCACCGTCCCCAGTGCGTGATCCAGGCCTGTCTCAGCTCTGACTAGGGAGGAGAGGGATTCCCCCAGCAACCCTGCGAGAGGCCCCCAGACACCCAGACACCCGGCTGGTTAGGACAAGGAGTGAGAACGCATTTGTTAAGGCCTACCCGGAAGCCTCAGAGATTCACCCCTGCCTCCCCAGCCCCCAGCTCCGGGGCAGTTCATCCCTGGAGCTGCTGGCATGGGACTTAGAAGGGAAACAGAAAAGTGAGAATGAATACTTGCTAAGCTGGGGAGCCACAGGGCCCCCTCTGCTCCAGAAAAGAATCAGGGCAGGGACAGGGCTGTGGCAGGGTCGCAGCTGGGAGCCAGCCCCAGAAGGTGTCAGTGATGGGCTCGATCCCGTCGCTCCAGGACAGGCCGGGGGTGGCTGGGCGCCTGGCAGCTCCCTCCTAGGTCGCCCAGGCAGCCCACAGAGCGGCAGGAAGAACAGGGATCACTGCCCCCTTTTTCCCATCACAACCCAAGCCACGCGTCAGAGTCTTGTCCAGCCCTCCCCCGCTCAGCCAGGGCCCAACCTCCTCCACTCCCGGTGCTCCGGCCCCAGGCCAAATCTGGCCAATTTGTTCTGAGACAGGGTTCTGGTTTCATAGCACCATTTGAATGATTTCCAACCAGAATTCCTGCCTCCTCCTTTGCAAAGCCCTGCCCTCCCCTCCCCCCAGCGCCCTTCTGCCTGAGCTGCTGCCTCAGCCTAGGCTAGTGTGGAAGGAGAAGGGATGACCCCCCACACACACTTGAAATAACACCACTATCCCCCCACCCCTTCCTGGGCACTTCAGCCTCTGCACAACTGACAGCCCCAGAAGAGAGGCCCCTGCCGGCTGGCCGCTGGCGCTGTCTGCCTTGGCCCCCCCCCCGAATTCTAGCACCTCAGTCACCCTCCTGTGCCAGGTTCAGTGACCTACAGCTGAGCCCAGCATCCAGCGTCAACCACAGGAGAGTTTAGCTGCCACAGCAGAGCTGATCACTGTGCCACCAGCCATCCCCGCCTGCCCCTTCACACACCCTCTATTCCTGCAAGAGCAGAAATCGCTGTTTCACGTCCCGCAACAATGCTGTCAAGAGGACGCAGCCCCTGTGCACAGGCAGAGCTGTGAAAAAAATTCCAGGCAGCCCCCAGGGTGCGGTTCTGTGCTTCCTGACACTCCTTACCAATGGGCAGACCACACGGCGTCCCCGTTCCCCCACCTCTTCCCAGAGCCCGGGTTCTGACCCACAGTTAGAGCCCCATGGGGGAGGAGGTGTCTTCCTCTAGGCCCTTCGCCCAGAAGGTAGACAGAACACATTTTCTCCTTTTGTTGAAGAAGAGGAGTATGAGGCCCAGAGACCTTTAGCGAATTGTCTAAGGTCACACATCAGGACCTGACCCACAGGCCCACGTGCCCGCCACTCTACATGGCAGGCTCTGGGCCGGCACGGAGGGCTCTCCTCCCGGGCCTCCTCCCTGCTGGGGGCTGCTGAGCTGCCATCTGCAAACCCCTCCCCTGGGAGCTGATCCTGGAGACGGGTCCAACAATCTGCTCTGCATTCAGGTATGTCATTTCCTGAGCCCTCAGGTGGGGGCTGGGGCTGGGTATGGCCCTGCTGGCACCACTTCAGCATCTTCATTTTGCACAGAGAGCTGGGGTTCCCGGCACAGAGTTGCAGGCAGAGCCAGGAGTCCTGCCGCGGAGTCAAACCAACAGTGCCCGAGAGCCCCTCGCTCGCTCTTTCAGACCCCCGTGGGGTCCCTGCCCTCAAGGCCCTCTGTCTAAGGTGCCACTCTAGTCAGGAGTCAGACCCCTGGGGTCCTATCTGGGTTTTAACCCTTACCAGACATGTGACCTCGGGTAAGTTACTTCCCTGAGCCTCAGTTTTCTTGTCTGCAAAATGGAGGTGGCTGGGCATGGTGGCTCACGCCTGTAATCCCAGCCCTTTGGGAGGCCGATGGGGCTTGATCGCTTGAGCTCAGGAGCTCGAGACCAGCCTGGGCAACATGGTGAAACCCTGCCTCTACTAAAAA
>NW_016107426.1:1386282-1407242 GCF_001604975.1 Cebus imitator | reverse complement strand
CCAGCCTGGCGACAGAGCAAGACTGTCTCGAAAAAAAAAAAAAAGAAAGAAAGAAAAAGAAATTACATAAAAAGTCTAGCACAGTCTTTCTCCACTATCCTATGTTCAAGGTCAGCACAGGCCAGTTTAGGAGGAGAAAATGCCTCCATCAGAGTCAAAAGTCCAGGTGTTGAATATCAATGATAATCTGCAAGACTTAAGGCAAGCTTCCCAGCCTCTGTTCTTCCATCTGAAAACCTGTCAACGTGATGGAGAGAAAATGGAAGAAAGGAGGTGAAAGAAAGCAGTGGAAAGGAGAAAGGTACAAATCCCAGGTCCTGGCTCCTTTAATCCACATGCTCCACAGCGAGGCCCAGCTGTGGGAGAAGTCCTGTTCCTGGGGATGGTCTGGGGGAAGAGACCTCTCCCCACTTCCTCCCAGGGCCATTCTGGGGTCTCCGTGACTCATCCTCCACAACAAGCAGCTCTTTTTTTGTTTCATACAGAGCTGGGTGCCCTGCCTGCTGGCACCTGGCCCAGAGAGGGAGGGTCGGGTAGAGGGAGGGGCTCCAGTGCTAGCTCCTGCCCCCCTCAGATGCTACTTCCTCCTGCTCTGGCCTTGGAAATCTCCAAGGACCTGAGCCTGCAGGAGCCAGAAACAGGAGGGGGCTTCTCAAGGAGAACCCTAAGAGGCTGTGCTAATACCCAGAGGCCACAAGGACCCTAGACCGCAATGCCATCATCCCCCCCACACCAAACGCACACTTCTTCCTGAACAGACACAACGTGAGGCTTCCTTAGTTCATCTTCCCCCCACCAAAAATGAAATCTACATATTTTATTACTTCTTGAAGGCAATTGTGCTTTCTTTGCATGATCTTGTTTCATTCTCAGTGACCATGGGAGGTGAATGTTGCTGGTTCATTTTACAAATGAGGAAAGTCAGAAAGGGTAAGTGAGAGTGCCCGAGGTCACACGGTTCCTGGGTAGTGGAACTGAATTGAAGACCTGCAACTGGGCCTGTCAGACTAAGAGTTGGGGATTGCCACCACTTCTCCAGATGCCTTTGGAGGTAGGTCTGTCTTTTAACTCAGCAAGGCCTCACTGCTTCCTGCCTGCCCGAATACTACTTCCTAAAGCCACTTTTCTACCTGGGAATAGATAACGGCTGTCCTGCCAGCCCCACAAAACACTCCTCCTTCCCCTGACACTTTCTGTGATGCTGTAAGTTTCCCATTCCAATCACAACCCTCCAAACCTGGGGCTGGGTCCTGGGGTTTCAGGATCAGGACTATTAAAGAGGTTATAACAGGGGACAGAGGGAGACGCGGTCCACACATCCATCCATCCATCCATTTACTCATCCACTCGTCCATCGAACCATTCATTCGTCTAGCCATCCTGCTAGTCATCCAGTTATCCATTCATCCATCTTTCCTTTTCATCCACACACCCATCGTCTATCCATTCATCCATCATCTTTCCTTTTCATCCACACACCCATCGTCTATCCATTCATCCATCCTGCCATTCATTCATCTTTCCATCCACCCATTTATCTCCTCACCCATCCGTTCATCCCTTCATCTAATTATCTGTCTTCTCACTTACGCTTGCGTATGGATTTATTTTTCATTTCTCCATCCATCCTTCTTTCTACTCATCCATTCTTCCATCGGTTCATGTATTTCCCTACCCATCCATCCGTCTGTCCATCCATGCATTCTCTCATCCACACACCTGCTTGTCTGTTCTTTTATGCATCCTACCATTCATTCACACCTCCATCCATTCACATGTCCGTTTCTCTGTCCACTCACCTATCCATCATCCATCCAGCCAATTATTCATCATTCATACCTAGTTTGTCTATCTACTCCTCTATCCATCGTTCCATTTATCTTCTGACCCACCCCTCCCTTCACCCATCCGTTTACCTACTTGTCCATTGTACGTCAACATGTACGTATTTCACTCATCCATCCATCCAAGTGCTATACCCTCACATACACTCATTCGTTCATCTATTAATTCATTTATGTCAAATGGAATAACCTAGTGAGGTTCTTCACACAGTGCCTGACGCAGCAAGCGTTCAGCAATGGTAATTGTAGTTGTTCTTATTCAAAGATGGCATTTGAGAAGCTGATGGTGTGGGAGTAGACAAACAGGAACACTTACAATGCGGTGTGGCAAGTGCTCTCGGAGAGGCGTGAACGGTGCCTGCAGGAGCAGCCAGGAGGCGTTCCCTCATACCCACCTCAGCCTCCGCTCTTCCCTCCACAGCTCTCCCAGGCAGTCCTTCCCACTATCCCTATTTCATCCCGGGCTTCCATGCTGTGCCTGGTGACTCCAGCTCAGATACTCAGTGGCTTACGGGGCGTCTCTCCTTGCAAGCCTCAAACTGAACTCGTTCTTCTCCTTCACACATACCACTCCTCCTGTATTTTCTGGATCCACAAGTGGGGCCAAAGTATGCCCTGCTGCCAGTCCCCCAAATCACCCACACTCAAACATCTATTACCTCTCCCCTTCCACGCCCCATCAGTCACCAAGCGTGCTACTTACCTTTGCAGGATCATTCACACCTGTCACCTTGGCGGCACCTCCTCCTCACCCCGTCTCCAGCCAGGACCTTCTCACCCTTCACCTAGCCTGTGACATCCTTCTCTGCCTTCCTGCCGCTCTCTCTACATCCTCCAGCCCCTCCCACGCCTGCCTCCCCCCACTTCCCTAAACATTGTCCTCATGACGGCACTGTCCTCAAAATCCATCCGCGATACCTGGAATATGCCGACATCACCCTGTCACGTTTCTTTCTCCTCCACTGGACTGTGGGTTCCTTGAGGGAGCTCACTTATCTTCAGTGCCTGGCAAAGAAGTCTCGGTGAGTGTTTGTTGAGAGGCTGCATTATTTTAGTGCATTGGAAGGTGAGAAACTGCTGAGAATGGAGGAAGGTGTGACTGGGGCTCGGGTAATATAGAAAAGCCCATGCCAGCTGCTGTGGGGGAACGTTCCTGGAAATCAGCAAAACAAGGAGAGAATTATTCAGAGAGACGGTGCTGGGGATGTTTGGGAGTGAGAGTAATCCAGGTTGGGCTGGGAGAGAGGCGCATCTCCGAAGGTCCACAGGTGGGGAAAAGAAGGGGTTTGGGGACCAGGTTTTGAAACTAGGCAGAGAGGAGGAATGGGTGAGCACCTGCAATATCTGACTTGCAGTCTTGGAGGAGATGGCTCAGTGGCAATCAGGCTCAAAGCATAGCCTGACGTGCTGAGAGGAGGCCAGCTAGGAACGGAGGACGTCACAGCAGGTGAGAGGTCAGCATCTGGGTAGGGAAGCCCAGAGGCTGGAGCCAAGAAGAATCTGGGTCAGCCAGGTACCAAGTCTCAGAAGCCCGAGTGTGGGCTGACTGGGCTCGGAAAGGCCGTGGGAGGTGAGGCTGGGAAGAAGGCGGTGACAGGGAGGAGAAGGGAAGAGCTCCGTAACAGAGGGGGCTGGAAAGGAAGCGCAGGGGTTGTCTGGAGAACAAGGGCTGGGGGCTGTGGGAAGGAGTGGCAGGGGGTGTGGGAGGCAGTGGTGTCTGGCCAAAGCCACTTCCAGTACCCCTCTCGTTCCCATGGACACACCCTTTCTGGTCCCTTCAGGCAAATGCCACCTTTCTTACCTGTCCCAAGTTCAGTGCCCCAGAAGGGAGAGGGGTTCAGGGAGAGTTGACTCTTGCCTTCCTCATTCTCTCTGCCAGGCCAGGACAAAGTAGGGAAGGAGATCTCTTCAGCCCCCGGTAGTCACGGTCAGGGCAACCACCTCTGGGCTGATGTCGCCGCAGGCCTCCAGCCAGATCCTGAGTCTGTTTTCATTCCTGCTTTGTGAGATGGGGATAATGAATGAGAAACAGAGGGGCAGGGAGGGACACGGAGGAGAGAGCCCCTTGCCCCCCTGCCCCACCCCCAAGCTAGAACCTGAGCTGTGGTCCCAACAAGTGCCTTCAGTGCCCAGCTTCCCTCCCCCGCCTCCCCTTCCCTCTCTGAAAAAAAGAACTTGGAGGCGGCCTTACTATGTGTGCAACTGCGGGGCAGGAGGTACCACTCGGAAGTGGCCAGGAAGGGCCTGAGTGTGTCATTCAAGTGCAGCACTTCTGGGTTCCCTGGGGCCCCCTTCCGAGGTATCCTGATGGACGGGGAAGAATACAGGACTGGGGACAGGCTTGCTGGGATCTGGATTTTGTCTTTGCCAGGGACTGTCTCTGTGGTCTTCAGCAAGTCATTTAACTTCTCTGCCCTTCCTTAAAAACAGACATAGCATGCCCCACGTATTCAGAAACGCTTGCAGACGGATGCGCCTTGCAGCAAAGAAGAGGTGGGGCAGAGGGCTGAGGAAGCAGCAACATAGAGAGTTCCCGAGGAACCCAGTGGAACCGAGAACCGCTGGGGCCAGAAGCCCAAGACTGCCCCTCTGAGCTGTGAGAAGCGGTGGCCCCCAGCTGGGGATGGCTTATGGAAAAGAAAAAGCATGGGCAATATCATGTGTTCATGACCCTGTTCCCTCCTCCTCCTCTGAGTTGGAATGAGGGCCCCTAGCCTGCGCTGCTCTCATGGGCCCCAGAGCCTCTGCGAATACCACTCCCTTCTCTCTTCTTGCTAACTGCAGCACAGCTGCCAAGACTGAATTCAAGAATTAGGCCAGGCGCAGTGGCTGATGCCTGTAATCCCAGCACTTTGGGAGGCCGAGGCAGGCAGATCACTTGAGGCCGGGAGTTCGAGACCAGCCTGACCAACATGGAGAAACCCTGTCTCTACTAAAAATACAAAAATTAGCCATTTGTGGTGGCACATGCCTGCAATCCCAGCTACTCAGGAGGCTGAGGCAGGAGAATCGTTTGAACCCAGGAGGCAGAGGTTGCAGTGAGCCAAAAGTACATCACTGCACTCTAGCCTGGGCGACAGAGCTAGACTCTGTCTCAAAGAGGAAAAAAAAAAAAGAAGAATCACGGTCTTGGACATCCCTTTTTGACAGTATTCTCGCCTAGGTCCGTTCCTTGCAGCACACGGAAGTGCTTACCCAGGTATAGCACTTACCCTGTGGCACTTACCACATTGTATTAGTTGGTTTCTGTATCAGGGACCCTCTCAGCTGTGCACGGCTCCAGGGGGTGGCGGCTGTAAGCTGGTGGATCTCCTTACATGGGACTGGTCTATAGAACGCCCCAGTGAAAGTATGTTGAATAAATGAATGGTCGGGGGAATGAATGAAGATAGGCTCAGGATCAGATACCAAAAGGTTAAAAGGACTTGGAGGGTAATGGGGGTCCCAGCTCCCTCTGCTGGGCATCAAATCACTGGTTAGAGAGCCCCCAGGCCTGTCCAAGACTAGCTGAGGTCCCTAGAGCTGGGATTTAGTTCCACAACACTCAGCTTGGCTTCTGTAACATTTTCCTCGACGTGTAATTAGAGACAATTGTCTGCATGTCTATTGGAATCACATCCCTGTCCCCTACTGGACTTGAAGCTCTTTGAGGCATCTGTCTCCTCTGTTCTCGCTCGTCACAGTACCCTAGTGCCTGGCACACAGGAGTTCTCTAGTACACACTTGAAGAATGACTATTGCAGGGAAGCAGTTCCATCCCCGCAAGCAGGCCCAGCATCAGTGTGCAGAGAAAAAGGCAGAAGCCACGAGCACGCTTGTCCTCCCAGCCATGTGCCGCATTCCCACGGCCTCCAAACCACCCAGCCCCAGCAGCCCTGGCCAGGCCTGCAGCAAAGGGCCTAGGAGCCCTGTGGGCGGGACCTGTTTCTCCGCCCCTTTAGCCTCCTCATCCTCTTCCCTCCAGAGACCTGAATGGAGTTGGTAGATTTCTCCAAGTGTCTGGGTTCATTCCATCTCTGCAATCTGCTAATCACTGTTCAGCGTTTTCCTGTCTGCTTCTATACTTTATTTAAACTTCATACAAATAAAAAATAGCTAAAATTTTTAAGCACTTACTATAATCCTGGCACATACTTTACATGTATTAACTGGATATCCATCTCAGGATATAGAAATGATAACTATACCTTTTTTTTTTGAGACGGAGTCTTGCTCTGTTGCCCAGGCTGGCAGTGGCGCAATCTTGACTCACTGCAACCTCCGCCTCCCAGGCTCAAGGGATTCTCCTGCCTCAGCCTCCTGAGTAGCTGGGCCTACAGGTGCATGCCACCACGCCTGGCTAGTTTTTGTATTATTAGTAGAGACCGGGTTTCACCGTGTTAGCCAGAATGGTCTCTATCTTCTGACCTTGTGGTCCTCCCATCTTGGCCTCCCAAAGTGCTGGCATTACAGGCATGAGCCACCGCGCTCGGCCAACATACCTTTTTATCACTGAGAGCATTGAGGCAGAGAGGTATGAGAAACAAGCGATCTAGGCTTTGAACCCCAGTCTGCCTGTACCCTAGATAGGCAGCCCTTCCCATGGCACTACCCACATTTTCTGGGTTCCAATCCAGGGTCTGGCCACTCAGGCTTAGGTATAGGGCTGCTGTCCAGGTCCCTTTCCCTAGGGCCACCTAGACGAGGGGACATGGTCAGGGGCTGAGCACAGACTGTAGCAGCTTAGCTCCCTAGCTGTTCCTACTCTCTGAGCTCAGGCACAGAGAGGGCAAGAAGGGGCTCCTTTGGGACCACAACTGCCCCCATGGGGCAAGTGGAATGAGGGAATCAACGGGGAGCAGCCCCTTTGAAGCCTCAACAACCCCCACCCCCACCGGCTTCCTTGTAGCCCTAACTCCGGAGATCTAATTTTCTGCCCCTAGAAAGTGTCTAAGTAACCAGGCCTACTAAGATCTCATTCCCTCTCACTCCTTATCTGTCCCCAGAAGAGCCAGACAGCTCCTGAGGCGCCCTCTCTCTTCCCTCTCTTCCTCTGCTTCAATCAGAGCCCACCCTCCTCACAAGCCTGCTGGGGAGTCTGAGGACTCCTCCCAGCCCTTTCCAGGGAGACACAGGTTAGCGAGGTTCAGCGGTGCGGGAAGGAAGTGAGCCGGGGGCGGGGGACGCCCTCCGGAGGGCGAATGGCTTTTCTTCTTTCCCCCTCTGCAGCCCTTCCCCTACCTGTTCTCAGTCAGGGAGGCTCTTAGGGCGTGTGGGCCTGGAAGGTGGGGCCGGGAGGGCCCAGTGACTGAGGACCAATGAGCGTGAGTGAGGGAGTAAGGGCTATGGTGTGGTGTAGCGTGGGTCAGTGTAGTGTGGCCGTCAGCTGTGTCCGCGGGCAGGTGGCAGGAGAGGCTACCTGGATACAGGAGGAGCCAGGTCTGCGTGGTGGCTGCACCGGGCACAGCGAGAGAGTGCCTTACTCCCCTGTGACCTCTGGGCTCACGACGTCCCTGGAGATCCTCAGCCCGCGGCGCACAGTGCGAGAGTCCCCCTGATTGGCTCCCAGGGCCCCTCCCCCCTTGGCGCTAAACGACCACGATCTTTCCCTCCCTGCGGACCCAGTAGAGGGCGATGTCACACCTCTGCGGGTGGAGCCCCCACCTCCTACCTCCGCGCTCTCCACCCAGACTCCCGCTATAAAGCTCGGGGCGAGGGAACAGGATGGCGCGGAGGCTGGGCGGGAGTCAGCGACCGCGGATCCCTCCCCATCCCCTGGCCTCGGGAGTAGGAAGTGGACACTTGAGCCGCAGCTCGGCGCACCCCCTCCGCGTTATTTGCGCCTGCAGCCGGGAAACGCGGAGCGGCGGTGCCAGAGGCCCCTCGGCACCGCGTCCCCTCCCCCGGCCGCCCGCCACACCTCGCCCCGTTGACAGCTCCGGCGCCTGATCCAAGGGCCACCTCAGGCCCCCGCCCCCGCCGAGCCCCTCCCCGCCTTACCCCAGGAGGAAGAGGCCTCGCCGAGAGGCTGCGTCCGCTCCCGGCCCTCCCCTCCCGCGCCCGCCCCGGGGGACGCCGAGAGCCGAGCCGTGCGGGGCGCCCCTCCCCTGGCCCGCTGCGGCGGCGCGGCTGGGCTCCGTGGGGGGAATACTAAGGAACCCGCGCCGCCGAGCAGCCCCCACGCGGGAGCGCGCGGAAGGGACCGGGGCGCCCTGGGGAGCCGCGCCGCCGCCTTCCGTGCCGGGGCCGCTCCCGGGCTCCTGCGACCGCCGCCGGGAGTGCGCCACGAAGCCGACCCCGCAGCCTCCGCGCGGCCCCCCCGGGCCTCCACCCCAGCGCCTGAAATCGCGGTCGCACGCTTCCAGGCCGGCAGCCCTGCCGACCCCTCGCTGCAGCCCCTCGCTTAGATTTCCCCAAGGAAGCTCCGCGCTGCCTAGAGGGGTCCAGGGAGAGGTGCGAGGCGGCGACAAGACAGCCGCTCATCCACATGGCGCAGTGTCTGTCCATGCCTCTGTGCCTGCCCAGGGACCCTCTACTTCAGGGTGTGCGGGCCTCTCGGAAAGCGCAAAGGTTTGCTGGCCAAGGATCCCTCCCGGCCCTGGAAACACGCCTGCATTCCTCTCCTCACTGGCCTGTTTCAGCGTCCGAGGAGCCTCTGGGCGCCCCCCACCACGCTTTCTCCTTTGACGTTTCCAGAAGCTGTTTTCCTAACCCTCTCCCCGGTTCTTGTTATTTATCCTCTGAACCTTTCAAGTGTGCAGGCAGTCTCTGGGTGGGAATCCCAGCCGCGGGCCTCACTTACTGGCTCAGCGACTTTGGGCAAGTTATTTAACCTCTCCTTTTCCTCTTCTGTAAAAAGAAGATAAAAATACCTCCTCGCCTGGCTGGGTTTGTTGTGAGATTAAATAAGATCCATGTATAAATGGGGCATTTCACCCAGCGCCTGGGCAAGGGAAGCCTTGGTGAGGAGTAGCCGTACTTCGGGCCTCTGCCTCTCAACACCAGTAGCTCTCCTTCCCTTTGTCCTTGGTCACTTGACCCTGGGAACTGATCAACCCCCTCTACCCTTAGCTCCCTTAAAGACAATGGCTGGGAACCAACTCAGTAAAACACCGTCCAGCAAGAGCCTGCCCCCGTCCCAGGAAGGCCTCTGGCCTTAGAAGGAAGGAACTCCAGGGTAGTTTGTTCTCCACTGTCACTGTCCCACTTCCAAGAAGTCTGTTAGATGCTTAAAGCAGTGAGGTCCAGGGACAAAGGGGAAACTGAGCCTGGATGGGCCCCGATCTGGTTTCCCAATGCCTCCAGGGAGTTGTGAAGGGTTGGCAGCCTGGGACTGTGAACCTGGAAGCAGGGAA
Source organism: Cebus imitator (assembly GCF_001604975.1). NCBI lineage: Eukaryota > Metazoa > Chordata > Mammalia > Primates > Cebidae > Cebus > Cebus imitator. The sequence continues at coordinate 1,398,064 of NW_016107426.1, read as the reverse complement.
TCATGCTTCAGGAGGAGAAATAAGAAGGGGCAGGAGAATCATCTTATTGCCTTTATTCTGCTGTCGGCCCAGCTGGACCCACTGCAGGGCACAGGGCCAAGCTTTTACACGCTCACCCATGCTCTCTGTGCAGGCCAGTGCGTGCACACAAACACACGCGCGCATACACACACACACACGCACTCACACATCCCGTCTCTGGCTTCGAGAGTCAGTCTCTGGGGGGCAAAGGGCAACTCCTTGGCCTGCCCCTGCCTGCCCTTTTATGACAGCACCAAGGGCGGGGGTGGGGCAGGGCCCTCAGGCCCCCAGAACAAATCCCTGTGCAAACTGGAGGTGCCGGCTGGCTTCAGGATGGGGATGTCACATTTCCACATTCCTGGAGTCCCCTCCTCCAGTTCCTGAGGGAGGGACTGCTCTCCACCTACCTGGGGGGCCAGACCCCTGCCAGGGCTGGGCCCTGTGGAACCCCGGCTTACCCCCACCTGACCCTGCCAGGACTTCCAGCATTGAAGAACAGACAAGTGTGAGGTTGTGGGGATCCCCCGCTGGAGAGCAGGAAGGTCTGGCCCTGAGGGGCTTGGGGAGGGGTCATCACCCCCTCTCCTAATCCATCTTCAATATGAAGAGGTTTGGGGCACTCTTCCTGGGGAGGGAGCACAGGCCTGGAGAAGTCCCAGCTTGGGCCCTTCCCAGTCTTCCATCTTCTGGGCCACAGCCTAAGGCCAGGCATCCAAAAGTCCAAGAGTCCAAAAGTCCAGCCGGCTGCTCGGCATCCCTGCGCAGTCCTCAGGGTCCCCCGTGGGAGCTGGTGTCAGACCTGCACAGGCAGCGTCTGGTTCATCTGCAGCCGCATGTCCTGGATACTGCTCAGGATCTTCTTCTGGTGGCCGGCCAGGGTGACCCCGATGCGGAGCAGGTCTCTGCAGATGAAGCAAAAGCAAGATCAGTCCCTCTCCTCCTGCCCTCAACTCGGGGCCCAGCCCAGGGCCCCCTGCCCTGCTCCTCCGAATCTGAGGCATACTTACTCTGCGGTCATCTGGGCCACCAAGTCAAAGGATGCAAACCCTGCACTGACGAAGCTCTCCTTGTACCGCCCCATCTTGATGGCCTCCAGCCAATCACCAACTGTCGTGAAGGTTGTGTAATCTGGGACCGTGCGGTCCAGGAGGGGCTGTGACATGCTATGGGAAGAAGAGAAGGACCTGTTGAGTCTTGAGGGCAGGAGGTAGGGCTACTGGCTGGGCGGGAGCAGGGGCAGAGGTACTGACCCAGACTGAGCACTGGCTATGACCTTGAGGCTGGCAGCATTGCGGATGAGCTTGTCCAAGGTATTGACGATCTGGGAGAATTTGGGCCTGAGGTTCCGGTCCCGCACCCAGCAGTCCAGCATGAGCTGGTGCAGTGCTGTGGGGCAGTCCATGGGCGGTGGCAGCCGGTAGTCCTGCTCCACAGCATTGATGACCTAGGCCGAGGGCCGGGAAAGCCAGAGTGAGCCACCGCCACCATCCCTAGCCAGCACCCACCCGCCCAACTGCACTGGCTTGGCCCCACTCACATCCTGGTTGCTCATGTCCCAGTAGGGTCGCTCTCCATAGCTCATGACCTCCCACATGACAATTCCGTAGCTCCAGACATCACTAGCAGAAGTGAACTTCCGATAGGCAATGGCCTCCGGGGCCGTCCAGCGGATGGGGATCTTTCCGCCCTGGTGAGAGGGGCACAGGCCCTTCACCCTGTGACTCCGAGCTGCCCCCCAGGCCGGAGCCCCTGCCTGACAGGCCCCGTCCCCAGTCTCCCTCCCAGTGACTTCCTGTACCAGGGAGCTGGTGTAGGTGGGATCGGAGGGGTCATCCTCCAGGAAGCGGGAGAGGCCGAAGTCTGAGACTTTGCAGACCAGGTTGCTGTTGACAAGGATGTTGCGGGCAGCCAGGTCTCGGTGCACATAGTTCATCTCAGACAGGTACTTCATGCCAGCAGCAATGCCCCGCAACATGCCCACCAGCTGGATGACCGTGAACTGCCCATCGTTGAGCTGCAGGCAACAAGCAGGCTCAGGTGTGCCCACCGCCCCATCTCGGTCCATGGCCTGCCCACCTGCCTCCCTCCCCAAGTACTCAGACTATGCAACCATGTCCAGAGTGCCCTGAGGGTAAGTGAGCTGCCCTACTGTGTGTCAAGTACTCGTAGACAACATCCCAATGAATCCCCATGAGGACCCACTAGCTCTTGGCACCCCCATTCTACAACCAGGCAGCTGGGACTCAGAGAGGTTAAGTCACTTGCCTGAGGTCACACAGGCAGTAAGGAACAGAGTCGAGATGTGAACTCCTATACTTCTGAAGGCCTGCTATTTCCCTGCACCCTGCCACCTCAGTAAATGCTATGGACTTGAATAGGGGCTATCTGACTTGCGTGTGGTAGGGGGTTAGCCCAACCCAACTCTCTGGGGGAGGGAGAGGCCCGGGCGCTGGCTCTTACCCGGAGGAAGGCGTCCAGGGCGCAGTTCTCCATGAACTCCGTGAGGATCATGACTGGCCGGCTTTTGGTGACCACGCCCTCAAGCCGGATTATATTGGGGTGATCAAACTGGCCCATGATGGAGGCCTCGCTTAGGAAGTCCCGCCGCTGCCGCTCGGTGTAGCCCACCTTCAGCGTCTTGATGGCCACAAACACCTCCCGGCGGCCAGGCTGTTTCAGTCGGCCCCGGCACACTTCCCCAAACTCCCCTGCAGGGCACAGGGCACCAGCTATGACCCACCCCGCTACCCAGCCCGCCCCAGCGTCTCACCTCTACTGTGCCCCAGGAGACTCACCAGCTCCGATCACCTCCTCAATCTTGACACAGGAGACGTCGATCTCCTTGGCAAACTCCCGAACGGCCTCATTAGGGTCCTCGTAGGTAAAAGGGTCGATATAAACTTTCATTCCAGGAGCAGCTGGAGGGAGAAGAGGTGGGCATGAGAAAGGAACAGGTCTTCAAGCCAGCCTCTCCCCGCGAAGGGCGCAGCTCCAGCAGCCTCCCCACTGAGCCTGGCCCCATATTCCACCCCCCCCACCCCCGCCCCCGGTGTTGCTGCCCTAACCTTCCAGCCCCCGTGAGAAAGCCTGGTGATCATAAAGGCTAGACACCTAGGACTCTACTCCTAGTTCTCTCATCTCTCAGCACATCCAGACCTCTCTCAGGTTCATCCCTCCCCTGGTTCTCACCGCCCTGACCTTGCCCAGGCCTTCCACACTCAGACTATTGCAATAGCCTCCCAGCTGGGCTCTCTGCCTCTGGACTTTTCCCACCGAGCTATCCTGCATTCCGCTGTCTTCCTAAAACAATCTGTTCATTGTGTTACGCCCCAGCTTGAGAGCCTTTCCAATTACCTATGATGGAGTCAAGTCCAAACTCTTCTGCCTGCCTTTCACGACCCTCTGCGGGCTGGCGACGACTACCCAGCCTGGCTTCCTAGCAGCTGTCAAACCAGTCTTCTGGCTGCCCCCACAGTTGGGCTCCCTCCCCACCCCGCCCACTACCTTCCAGAGGCTCCTCTGGCCAGGAATGCTCTCCCTCACCTCCCAAAACCCTGCTTATCCCGCCTGGCTCAGCTCCAGTCCACCTCCTCCAGGAAGCCTTCCTCTTCTCTAAACTCTCATGCCTTTTACAACAGGAGCACCCGGCTCAGTGCTTAATTGTTCTCTGATTGTTTCCTGTGTGTATGCTTACTGTCTTCCCCATAGGACTAACTGCCTCTGCGGGGAGGGGTCAGACCTCCGTCATCTCTGGGGCTAGCTGGCCGAAGTGAGTGGGGGCACAGGGTACCCGGAGAGAGATAGGGGTCAGGAAATGGCACTTGACTGGAAGCAGGAGGGGGCATTCAGGGTTTATCTATAAGGAATGAAGTCCCAGGCAGGGAGAAGGGTGTCTGTGAGCCCTGGGGGGGGCCAGGAGAGCTTAGGGAGGGTGTGGGGGGGCAGACGGGGGTCCAACTCACTGTACTGCTGCAGCTTCTCCGTGTACTCCGAGTCCGAGCCGTGCCGCTGCTTCCTGGAGGGGGCAGGGTGGAGGGCAGGCCTGAGACCAGCCCTATGGCTCCCTTGTTCAGGAGACCCTTGGGCTCACAGAAGGGGCAGAGAGGACACAGCGGATGGCCTGGGGCCAAGTGCCACACTTGGTGGTCACAGCAGCCTCTGGCGCTCTGGGCAAGGGGCTTCATGGACTCAGTCCCTAGGAAACCTGCCCAGAGATTCAGGGGATGGGGTGTGGACAAAGGGCAGGATGGGGACACAGGCAGGGATGGGAGAGGGCTTCCCCAGCGACGGCTGGCACCAGGAGGGCAAAGGCCCTGGGTCTGAGGGAGGTGGTGGCGGCTTGTCTCTGTGGCATGAGGGGCCCCAGGGTGTTAAGGGCAGTTCCGGTCAGCCCAGAGAGCAACAGGGCCTAGGAGTACCTGAGGCAGACGATGGCGATGACCACGACGGCCACCACGAAGACAAGGCCAGCTGTCGCAGAGCCCACGATGAGGGGGAGCTGCTCCTGGAGCTGCTGGGCCCCGGAGCCTGGAGACAGAGAAGGGGCTGCTGAGTGGAGGGACAGACAGTGAGGGCCATGATGGGGACAGGTGCGGGGGCTGCTAACCTCTGTCACTTGTGGTCTCAAACTCGGCGGGCCGGCTGTACTTCCCGTAGCCAGCGACTGTGCGGGCCCGGACCTGGACCACATAGCGGGCGTCGGGCCGCAGCCCGTCCAGCTGCACGGAGTTCATCTGGCTGGTCACTGTGGAGGCGATGCCCTCACTCTGCAATGCCAGGAGGCAGGGGGCATCCTCAGGTGGGTCCTGAGGCCAACTGCCCTGTTCACACCCAGGCCTGCCGCATGCCCCCTCCAAACCCAAGGCCTTGCTCCCAAGGGCCCGACCCCCTGTGGGGGTAATTTTCTCAGCCCAGCTCAGCCCAAGGCCTCCTCCTGCCCCTTGAGGCTCTGACCTTCTCAAAGTACTTCATCTCATAGTCCAGGATGACTCCGTTGGGCCGCTCCGGGGGCGCCCAGGACAGGGTCAGGCTGCTGCCTGAGCTGCTGTGCAGGCGTAGAGTGGGCACTTCGGACGGGGCTGGGAAGAGCAGGGGGCTCACCAGGGGCTCTCCGGACCCTGGCGTCCTTCCCAAAGACCCGCTTTCCATGGGACCCCCAGTGGTCCCTTGGCAGGCCCTGGGACACCTCAGCTCGATCCAGGGGAAAGTGAGCCAGGCCCTACCCGCCCGTGTCCCCTCCTCACCAGCCTGGTTGGTGGTGATATTCACAGCCGCATAGCGGGGCGGCAGAGGGCTCTTCCCCGAGACGCCGTTGACTGCCTGCACCTCAAAGGTGTAGCGCGTGTGGGCCAGCAGATGGCTGATGTGGACCCGGCGCTCTGTCAGGCCCAGCTGCCGAGGCACAAACTCCACGTTGTCATCACAGCGTGAGCAGGCTGAGGGCCCCCCAGCCCCAGGGCCTCCATGGCACTTCTTGCAGATGACATTGTACAGGAGGTCATCCCGGCCACCCAGGTCCCGGGGCTCACTCCACTCGAGGATCAGTGAGGTTTCATTCACATTGGAGATCACGCCTCGGGGCGGAGATGGCACGGCTGTGGGGGACATGGAGGTGAAGGTAGTGAGCGCGGGGCTGTGGGACCACCATTCTGCCCAGAGTTCCTGCACACTCCAACCTGCCTTGCCTCTGCTTTGATAAACAGAATAACTTTCCTACATTTCTTCACTAGGCAGACTCCTATTTATCCTTCAAGACCCAACTTGTGATGTCACTTCCTCTTGGAAGGCTTCCTTGATTGATCCACACCCTACACTCTGCATGTACATAAAAGAATTCCTAGACAAACTTCTAGCCCAGCTCTTAGAACATTATGGTAATTATCTGTTTTTATACCTATTTTGCCCAGCAGATTTTGAGCTCCTTTAGAACAATGACTATGTTATTCACTCCATACCCTCAACACCCGGCACAACGCCTGGCACACCAAAGGCCAGAGCAGGGAGGAGGTGGGGCACAAGGCCACGCTCAGGATGTGAGGCCCCCTTCGTGGATAGAGCGGGGCTGGGGAGAGGCACTTCTGTGCAGAGGGAGGGGCGATGGGCTAGAGGGCCTCCAGCTGCCAAGCTTCCAGCCAGTTCCTCATCGTGGCCAGGAGCTAGGAGGTGCTTAGCAGGTGCTGGCGGAGGGGTGAGCTGGCTGACCTGGATTCTGGCTCAGGGGCAGTCACCTCCCAGCTGTGCCATCTTGAATGCAACATCTAACTTCCCGAGCCTCAGCTGCTCCTCTGGAAAGTGGGGCTATTCATAGTGACTGCCTAGGCATCCCAGGAGGGCCCCCCAGAGGGAAGGCCAGCGGGGGGCGGGGGCGCCCGTTCACTCACTGGTACAGGCACTGTCCGCGGAGTCCGAGTCTGCGCGGTAGAAGTTATTGTGGCAGGTGCAGATGCTGGCGGCCGTCGAGGTGGTCCGGCTGTTGGGAGGACAGGGGAGGCAGGGCCCCTCTCCCTGCTTTGCCTTGTAGCTCCCAGGGGGACAGGCTGTGGGGGAGAAGAGGTTGGATGGGGCTCACCTCCCTTCCCCGCAGACACCGGACCACCACAGCTCCGTGAGAACCTGGCTCCTCCCCAGCCTAGGCCCTAGCCCCCCCAGACTAGACTGTGGGGCAACGCTGGGATGGCCTCACTCCAGCTGCAGCTACAAAAGGCCCTGTTGCCCCATGGAAAGCCCACGTCAGCGGATTCCTCCCGCCCCTGCCCCCTCGCCCCAACCCCGGGGCCTCACGGACGAAGACGTCAGCCCGTCACCTGGATGGCCTGGGCTTGTTGAGGCAGGGAAGACAGAGAAAGGGGGAGGAAGAGGCGGGGATGGGAAGGGACCACCTTCGGGGCCAGCAGCACCCATACCGTTCCCTGTTCTGTGGGGATGCCCCGCCCCTCCGGAGGCTCCAGGAAGACCATTCTGAGGACCCTGAAGGGCACCCTAGAACAGCCAGGAGGGGAGGCCTTGACACTGAAGCTCTCCCCCCACCCACCAGAGCCAGCAGCAGCTCCTTTCTGCCCTTGGGCAGGGACGGGGGTGAGGGCGGGTGAGAGGAGAGAAAGAAAGCAGGCAGGAAGGCTGGGGTCACCTGGAGTTCAGAGGCCTCGTGTCCACAAGGGGGCTGCCCCCAGAGCAAGCCCAGGGCCCAGGACCTGAGCATCCTAATCCCCAGTGGCCCTCCTGCCATCTGCCCTTGATCCCCGGACACAGGCCCTGTGGATCTAGGTGGCTGTATCATGCATTCTTCACACTGGAGCATTTGCTAGTCAAAGGGGGCACCAGTAATGGCTGAGTTAGGAAAACGGGTATATAGCAAGACCCTCAGGCGGCCGCCGCCTCTCCATGACCGCCTCTGGCGGGGGCACCATGGGGGACAATGTCCAGTGCCGGGCTTGCCCTTTCCTGGGGTTTCATCTCCCCTGACCAAGGTGATATTCCATCCTAGCTCTTTTGAGCCAGCGGGAGAGGGGGCAGAGGCCAGGCCAGCCTGGTTGCTATGGGAACCAGCATGCATTTCCTGCCAGGGACCTGCAGAGTGTTAGCCCCTCTTCAGGCTGTCAGGCTCATCACCCCACCCCCTTTCTCCACTTAGCAAGAGGAAATCTCAGGACAGGTTCCCATCGAGAAGTGGAGAGGGCCCGGAATGGCGCCGTTCACCTTCCCATGAGAACACTGGGCCTCGCAGCCAGCCTCATGCTGCCAAGCCCTCACACCCAGGGTGCGGTAAGAGCCATCGCTACCCCTCAGCACTGCAGGCTGTGCGCCCCAGAGAAGAGAATCGGGCAGTGGGAGCGAAAGATAAGGCCCTCAGCACACCATCCTGCATGGCAAGGCACAGGAGGAGGCTTCGTGCCAGCTTCCACATCCTCAGCTACGAGGCCGGAGTTCAGAGCCTCTCCAAGACTCAGTTTCCTTACTGGCGAAACAGGGAGATGACAGGAATCTACCTCACGGGGAGTGGTGAGGCTCCATGAGAGACCCCTAGGTGGACAGGTTTGACACCTGAGAAGCTTAGTACGGAAGTCTTAGCAAGCCATCAGAGGCCAGCAGATCACCTGAGGTCGGGAGTTCAAGACCAGCCTGACCAAGGTGAAGAAACCCCGTCTCTACTAAAAATACAAAATTAGCTGGGTCTGGTGGCGAATGCCTGTAGTCCCAGCTACCATGAAGGCCGAGGTAGGAGAATCACTTGAACCTGGGAGGCGGAGGTTGCAGTGAGCCCAGTTGGTGCCATTGCACTCCAGCCTGGGTAGCAGAGCAAAACTCCATCTCAAAAAATAATAGTAATAATAATGGAAGAACACCCCAGCTCTCATGGATCCCAGGGCTCTGCAGACTCAAGGCCAACACTGAGCTGGTGGCTGTGCTCCCATGTGGCAGACACTGTCCTAAGGGCAAATTGCTGCTCACGTGAGCCTCACTACAGCCCTACGAAGGAACCTCATGATCGTCCTCATCTTGCACATGAGGAAACCGAGGTTCAAACAGTTAAGTAACTTGCCCAGGACTGGGCACGGTGGCTCACGCCTGTAATCCCAGCACTTTGGGAGGCCAAGGCAGGCGGATCACTTTAGATCAGGAGTTTGAGACAGCCTGACCAGCATGGTGAAACCCCGTCTCTACTAAAAATACAAAATTAGCCGGACGTGGTGGTGCGTGCCTGTAATCCCAGCTACTCAGGAGGCTGAGGCAGGAGAATCACTTGAACCTGGGAAGTGGAGGTTGTGGTGAGCTGAGATCACGCCACTGCACTCCAGCCTGGGCAACAAGAGTGAAACTCCATCTCAAAAAAAAAAAAAGTAACTTGCCCAAGGTCACGTAAGTGGTAGGTGGCAGTCAGGACTGGACTTCAGTACTGGGCCCTCACCACTGTGTGATTTATATGCTGCCTCCCAAGGGGCAGAGGAGAGCCCAGGTTTTTTAAAAGGCCATGCACAAGGTGCCCACAGCCCCTGTGCCCTCAGCCCTGGGGCCGACCTACCACTTGCAGGGTGAAGCACAGACTCAAAGCAGGACTAAGCGGGCATCTCTGCCAGCCTCCTGGGCCTCTGACTGGGCCCTCCAGCGGCCTGCCTGCCGAAGGTTCTCCGCGTCTCTCTTCCTCTGTCTTTCATTTCATTTTTGCTTTTCCTATCCTTGTGTCTCTCTGCATTTTCTCTCTCAGCTCCCTCTTGTGCACCCCCTTCTCTGCATCTGATCCCCCACTCTTCCTTTTCCTGCCTCCACTGCAGAGCTGCTGCCAGACCTCCTGGTCAGACAGCAAGCAGGAGCTGGGGCACGTATGTAGCCATGGCCCAGGCCCTCCCCACAACCCTTTCCCAGGCCGGTCCCCACTCACGGCGGCACTGGGACTCCTTGGCAGCTGGCTCATGGCCGGTGGCACAGGTGCAGGCACCCACGGGCACCATCCACTCCCCGTCGCCGTTGCAGTAGAGCTTGAGTGGCACCGACACCTCCACGGCGTTAGGGATGCAGGTGCCAGGAGCGATGACCAGCGAGGTGGGCTCCGCCCCAGTGAGAGTCTCGGGGAAGAGCGCGAAGCCTGCGGTGGTGGATGCACACTTCTTGTAGAAGGCGCGCACGGAGATGAGTGACATGCAGGCGCCCTGGTCTTGGAAGGCCAGGTAGAAGCCAGCCTTGGAAAGTGGCCCAAAGCTGCGCACCTTGGTGTTGACGCGGCCGGCGTCGAGGCGCGAGAAACTCTCATCAGGGGCGATGGTGTCCACTTTCACGTAGGGGTTCTCCATCCAGAAGGGGGAGGAGGCGGAGGCCACATCGCTGTCGGCCTCGTAGTAGAAGAGGTTGAAGGTCTCCTTGCAGGAGCCGGGGATGTTGGGGATGCTGTTGCAGTCGCGCACCGTGAACTTGAGCTCCACGTAGACCCGCTGCACGTCCCGCCGCCAGATGAACCCCGTGCGGAGCCAGTTGTTCTGGCTTGACTCGCGCACGTTACACACCTGGTACGTGCGGATGGGATTCATGGCCTCATCATAGCCACTCACCTCTTCCCACTGTGCAGGGACCAACGAAAAAGAGAGCGTGAAGCTGGCACGTGCCCAGCGCTTCCCCCACGCCCAGACTGCTCTATTTACTTCACAGGGATGCTTCTACGGTGTAGTGGCTGAGCATAGAGCCTACATGGGTTCAAATTCCAGCTCTCTGCTTGCTGTGTGATTATGGGTAAGTCAGTTAATCGCCACGTGCCTCAGTTTCCCCATCTGTAACATGGGGAGAATAAAGCTGTGTAAGGAATAGACTTTAACTGGATAAAACATTTAGGACAGGACTAGGAACATTAGCTATAATATTTGTGATCTTTATGCGTCAGTTTCATCACCTGTAAGATGGGGCCTAATGGAACTGAACGAGGCTGTGAGGAATTACATCAGGCTGATAAACGTGATGGGCTTGTAACAGCGCAAGCACTTCTTTACTGGCCGTCACTATTAGCATCGCATTTAATCTTCACAACTCCATGAGGAGCCGCATCTGCTGTCTTGATGTTTAGAGATGGGGAAGCCAAGGCTCGTAGGGGGAGTTGTGCCCAAGGTCACAGTCAGGCTGGGTGACTGCAGGGCCTGTGGTGCCATCCTACTCCAGGGTTCTAGAGCTTAGAGCAGCCATGAAGGCCATCTAGGGAGGTTAATTCGAATATCTGAGAGACGTTCAGACTGCAGGAATTTAGCAGTCAAGGTGTGGTGGTCCAGAGGGGTAAACGGCCTTGCCGAAGGTCACACAGCAGGTTAGAGATCTGGAACTAAGGTTTACAAGCCAATGCTCTCTCCAGGGACCCAGGGCTGAGGGAGATGGTGGGGATGGACACGCGGAGGGCTGTCAGAAGCAGAGGGAGTGGGGCTGGGAGGCAGGCAGAGGAGTGAGAGGTAGAAATGCCCACAGAGAAGGACCACGAGGTGCTTCAGAGGGTGACAAGTGAGGAGGATGGGGACAGCAAAGGAAGTGAGGGTGACGGGCAGAGGGGCATGCAGGCTGGAAGCGGGGGGCAGCCTAATGGCAACCAACGCTCAGGAGAATGACGGGAAAGTCTCACCCCAGTTTCTGGATGAGATGTCCACGCCAACTCAGATGTCACCCATTTTGTGTCCATGAGGGTCTCTGGGGAGATAACGGAGGAAAAGTTCAGGGACTAATTTCAGGAGGAGGAGAAAGAAGAGATTGCAGCTGGTGCAGGGACGCGGGGACTCACGCCTGGAATCCCAGCACTTTGGGAGGCTGAGGCGGGTGGATCACTTGAGGTCAGGAGTTCAAGACCAGCCTGACCAACATGTTGAAACCCCATCTCTACTAAATATACAAAATTTAGCCGGGTGTGGTGGCACACGCCTGTAATCCCATCTCCTCAGGAGGCTGAGGCAGGAGAATCACTTGAACCCAGGAGGCAGAGGTTGCAGCGAGCCGAGATTGCACTACTGCAGTCCAAATTGGGCAACTAGAGTGAAACTCCATCTAAAAAAAAAGGAAAAAAGAAAAAAGAAGGCCGGGCGCGGTGGCTCAAGCCTGGAATCCCAGCACTGTGGGAGGCCGAGGCGGGTGGATCACGAGGTCAAGAGATCGAGACCATCCTGGTCAACATAGTGAAACCCCGTCTCTACTAAAACTACAAAAAAAATTAGCTGGGCATGGTGGCGCGTGCCTGTAATCCCAGCGACTCAGGAGGCTGGGGCAGGAGAATTGCCTGAACCCGGGAGGCGGAGGTTGCGGTGAG
>NW_016107426.1:1357096-1386197 GCF_001604975.1 Cebus imitator | reverse complement strand
AAAAAAAAAAAAAGAAAAAAGAGATCACTGAGGAAAAGAATTCCCACCAGGCTCCACTCTGCACAAGTCCCCAAAGCCCCCCATTTCCCCACTACCCAAGAGGAGACCCTGCGGCCATCCCAGAGATGTCACAGCCTCAAAGATGTCAGGTCGGGCAGCTAGGGGTGGGTGCCCTGACCCCAGGCCTGGGTTAATGAGGCAGGAACAGAGGCCGGTCCACACACCTACAGGCTCTGCTAATCTCCACACAAAGGGGCCGGCAGGGCCTTTATCCTGGAACAAAGGACTGTGTGCTTCAGACCCTGGCCCTGGCCTCCCCCGACTCCATTCCCAACAAAGGCCCAGCCCCACACTCGGCCCAGGGGAAGGGGAGGGCGGTGACGGGCCAGAGCCAGCTCCCACCCAGCTACCTACAGGTGATGATGGGGCAGGGATGCGCCATGAGGGTGGAGAGGGAATCACCAAAGCCCCAAACCAGCTCCTAGTTCAATTCTTCCTGTGATCCTTGGAAGAAGGTACCGATGATGTGTCCCTTTTACAGAAGAGAAAACCAATGCCCAGACAAAGAAAAGACACTCCTTAAGGTAAAGTGGCTAGGACTTGGGGTGAGGTGGCAAGGGTGGCTCAGATTCATGTCTGACCCTATAATCAATTCCTTGCACTCTGACTGCAATATGCCCCTCTGAAAGGAAGGGATGAAAGAAAGCCTAGAAAACTGCCTAATTTAAGTCCCAACAGAGCTGTTGCCTCCTCCAGGAAGGCTTCCGTCAACCTCCAAGTCAAGGTAAGATGCATCAGGGGCCAGGGGCTTTTTCAGAGTGCCCTTCCTGTGTTCTGAGCTGGTTTCTTGTCTGTTTCACCTCGCTGGCTCACAGGAGGGACCCATTAATGTTTCTGACATACATTGCTCCCTTGGGAACCTGGTTTGGGGATCTGACTGGATGACACCACTCTCTGAAAGACAGTGTGACCCCCAGATTAGACCTGGGGCAGGAAAGGAAGGAAAGAGATGCCAGCTCCTTCCCCGTGACCTGGAGGGCAGTACGGCCACCATTGTGTTCCCTCGGCTGTGAAGCTGGAATGGGGCATGGTTACCCCAGGACCTCTGAAGGCCTCTAACAGCAACAGCGGGGCAGCTGGCGGGGCCCAGGTGGGGAAAGATCCAAACTCCACGGCCACCGGCTTGCGGTCTTCACTGGTTTCCTGGAGCCTAGGTCTGAGCTGAGGACGGCTGAGGACACCATGGGTGGACAAGGCAGCTGTGACCCCAGACCCCGGTGTCAAGCAAAGGGGCTGCAGGCAGCAGCCAATCACTGCAGGGCGGGAGGCTCCTCTGGCCGCAGCCCCTGGTCCCCTGAGGGGCCGGCTGCAGGGGGAGCGATCCCGGCCTCTGACAGGCAGACAAGCAGGCAGGCAGGCAGACAGACAGACAGACAGACAGATGCAGACATTCGCCGGGGAGAAAGGCGGGCGGGGCAGGACTCGGCCGGGCGGCGGTGGGCGGTGGGCGGTGGGCGGCCCCGAGCCTGAGGCCGTGCGGAGCCTGCTGGCGGGGATCAGACCGCGGGGCGGCCGGCGGGGGACTACAAAGACCGGGGACGGAGAGACGCGGAGGCCCGAGCAGGCAGAGGCAGAGGGAGGTTGCCAGGCGGCCTCGTACCCAGCCGGCTGCCCGAAGGTCCGTCCCGGGAGCGCGCCCTGCCCCCGCAGCCAGTCCTCCCTCGGGTCCGCCCGCCGCTGCCCGCCCGCCGCTGCCCGCCGGAGCAGGCCGGGGCTCCCGCCGCTGCCTCGCGCGGCCTCCCTCCTCCCTCTCCCTCACTTCCTTCTGCTCAGCCCGTGCCAAACCCATCTGGAACTGTTTAAACCCAAATATTCAGCCCCTCCCCCTCCAGCCAGATTCCTCCACAGTTTAAAACAAGCCCTGCGCTGGCTCCGGGAGGAGGGAGCGGAGGGAGGGGGCGGCGGGGAGGCGGCGGCGGGAGGGGGGAGCGAGGGAGGCAGGGAGGCTCTTTATTTCTGTTTAATTTCTGGGGAGCGAGAGTGGGAGGGAGGGGCTCGGCCCTTGGCCATCACTCAGCCTTGGCCATCGCTCAATCTCGGCACATTTTTCCCATTAATGAGGAGGGGACTTGGGTTTCGAGTCCTATGTGCCTGAGGAAGGGCTCCGGTCACTCCGGCGGGGAGGGGGCCGCGCGCTCTCGGTTTCCCCGCTTCTCAGGGGGAGAGGAGGAGCTTGCTGCCTTCAGCCTGCGCGGGCACAGGGGACAGAGCAGAGCCCTCCTCGGCGCTGAGGTGCCCGGTCCCAGCCTCCGGCAGGAGGTGAAGGGGGTGTGAGGGGGGCACAGAACTCATCTGTCCGTGGCATTGGGAGGAGGAGGCCCAGCCCACCTTCTCTGCGCTGTGTGTGCGGCGTGTGCATGTGTGTGCACGTGTGTGTGCGCGCGTGTGTGTGTGCGTGCGCTCGCGCGCGGGTGCATACACCCGCTGGGACGGGGGTTTGAGGGGCAGTGGGTAAAGGCAAAAGAGGAGCGAGTGAGCAAGCTCCCAACTCCCCACCTGCCTGCGGCCCCCCACCCCTGGCTGCCCCACCATGTGTCTGCAGGAGGCAGAAGAGAGAAGAGGCTGGCCCACTCCAGACGCTGGGCTCTGTCAGGCAGGAAACCACAACTGTCCCGCAAAGTCACCAGGGAGGTAGGCACCAGGCCCGGGGTCTTTCGCGGACTGGAGCTTTGATGCTCAGGAGGGAGGCAACACCTCTTTCAGGTTTCTGCAGGCCACGGAGAGCGGCCACGTGGCAGCAGCTGTGTGGCCCCCGCCCACGCACACACACACACAGATGCACGGGCAGCATCCAGTCCTGGGGGCTGAGCTCACTCCCCACTACCGGGCTAAAGAGCGACAAGTCAACACATATGGTGGACAAAAACACACAAAGCCACAGCCGCCCACAAACATACACCCAGCTTCACACAGAGCCACGGTCTGTCTTTCTCAGACACACGGATGCATATGGTACAAACAGATTAGTCTTCTTTAGACATTCATATACAGCGAATCTTTCTTACACAGAGATCTGGCTTGCCTTAGGCAGACCCATGCTTACAGCCTGCCTGTGTGCAGATTTCCTGAAACATATGTGCATACAGAGGGCACGCACACCCAACCCTGCAGTGTGTTCTCCTTACACACCCAATTACACATGCTATCACCAGCTGCAAGTCACACAGGCTTCAGTGTAAAGTGCAAACACAGACACCAGTTTCCCCGTATAGACTTGGTGACATGCGCTTACCCAGTCACACAAACTACAATCAGCTGCAAAGTCACAGATGCCCAATGACACTGGAAGATGCCACAGCCCCTGCAAAGGAGCATCCTGACATGGCCTAAGTATAAATACCTAGATTTGTGTAGCGCGTCAGAGGTGCAGCCTCCATGGGCCTGCAACACACACACACACACACACACACACACACACACACACACACCCTGTGAGCATGGTTCTCTTTATGGATGTCTGCCAGGGAGGTAGAGGGCAGTACCCCCATCCTGCCCCTAATACTCTGGTGCCTCTTGTTCAGGCAGGGCAGCCACACGGGCCACTCTCGCAAGGGAAGCAGAGGCGCTGGGGCAGCCTTCTCCAGAGGTACAGGGAAAGAGCCACAGCCCTGCTTCCTGCTGTCCTGGCTTGGGCAGGAGCTGTCAGTCAGGTCACGAGGCTGGGGTGGGGCAGGGGCATAGAGATGATTCTGGGTGTGGCTGGGTGCGGCCTCCCCAGGTATAGCCCCTGCCCAAATAACACGCCACTTCTCTGCCAGCACAATGGCACTGTCTCAAGGGCCTCTGAGCCCTTGGTAGAGGGTAGCTCTGTGAAGAGATCTGGCTTCAGAAGCTCTGGGCAAACTCTTCCGCTGCATGTCAAGGACCCTGAGCAAGACAGGAGTAGGGCATCATGGGCACCCTAGCCTGTGGGAGGGGCACCACCTTTGAGCCTGCCACCTGCCCCAGTGAAGGGCCAGGCCTCCTAGCACCCTGGGAGCAAGAGTGTTGTTAAGAACCAGGAAACAAACAGACAACAGAAAACAAAACACAAGCAGAAAAAGCAGGTAAAGACAGAAGCAGCCAGCCTTCAGCCCAAATTCCAGGCTGGGGACTTAGAGATGGAAGGAAAGGGAACGCACCAGGGTTGGGCGGGCAGAGTGGGCAGCGGGCAGGAGGGCAGGGGGCCAGGGTCTGCGCAGGGAGGAAAGTGCCATGCCACCCTTGTTGGACACCCTCCCCCTCTTTATGGAGTCCCTCGGCCACCAAGCTGAAGGATCTGGCTCCCCTCCCACGGGTCAGGATGTGTACACATGTGTGCCAGCCTACGCACACAGGGCAGTCAGCGTGGGGAGCAAGGGGTCTTGAGGGGAGCCTGCCACGGGCCTGGAGAAGATAATGTTGTGGGAAGCGTGGCTCACCCAGGGCCGCGGCCTCCTTTCCTGCCACAGCCCCTAGGCCCCATGTCTGGGATGGAGGGGAGGGGAACATCTCAGAACAGAGAACACATTTTGTTTTTCATTCTTACCCTCAGTTGATGGGGGTTTATAATTAAATAAACCTGAGAGGGAGGAAAAGGGAGAAGAAACCCAGGACGGGGAGCCCGAAGGCCTCAGCGATCATCTGCGCCCCCACCCCACTGGTGGCCCTGCCGGGAGCCAGAAGGACGGGTGGACAGCGAGCCCTTCCCTGAGCCCTTCCGCACTTCCCCAGATGCTAGCCACGCCGGGTCTGGCCAGGAGGCTGGGGGCAGAAGGCAAATGGAGCCCTGGCACCAGGGCTGGCTGTTGGGCAGGGGGCCTTGCCCACCCCATCACATGCCCAGCTGTACCCACTCTCCCTCCACCCCTCACCCCCACCAGCTGCCCAATCCCGACAAACCAGTTTGACTCAGCACAACAGGCAGAGCTACAATTTTCAAACTATGCAGGCCTGGTGATTCAGCCTCTTCATGCTGTTTAATTAGTGGAAGGCCGTGTGGCAGAGGCCTTGCCCACGGCAGCTTCGGCTTCAGCTCAGAGCTCACACGGAGGCCGCGGCGGCGGCTCTGGGTAAAGACAGGGCAGTGCCCAGCAAACTGGTTCCTCCGAGTACCCCTGGCCCCGGCAGCCGCTCTGAAGACCAGTGCCTGGGAGACAGGGAGGAGGCTTGGGGGTGCCACAGGCAACTCCAACAAGTGAGCAAGCCCCCCAAATCCCAGCCCGCTGTCCCATCTCAGTTCCCACATTCTCAGGGGTCACTCGTGTGGAGGAGGTGGGCTTCATGCTGCCTTGTTCCCCTAGGGACAGGTTCCACAGCAGTGACAGCTCAGCTACCATGGCTTGGCTGGAGGGGGATGTGTGGCACCTCCCCCTGCGATCTGGTAACTGTTTCTCTTTTCTCAAAAGGATCTCTTCCCAGCAGGGATCTCACCATCCTATCCCAGGTACAGGGGCGCTGGGGTCCAGACACCATTCCTCATCCCATTCCTAGTCTGCTCCCCACTGGACCCCACTCCCAGGCCTGCTGATGGCCCGCCCTCAGGGGAGAATAATCTTGGCTTTGGGGAACCGGGGAACGCTACTCAAAAGGTGAGTGGGTGACAAGATGGCCCGTTTCCCTGTGGCTGTGGGTAAAGCCCAGGGCAGTTTGCACAGGGGAAGGGGCAGTCAATCAGAAGGCAAAGGAGGGCGTGTTTTCAACCACGAGGACAAGCTGGGACACAGGCTCCGTCCGCATGGAAAACTGATGGCAGCCTTGGATGCAGAGTCTCGGCGACCCCCAAGTGTGCAGGGAGGGAAGACGAACCAGGCGCTAGTGGGTACACGAGAGGCAGAGGCAGCGCCATAGCTCAGGGACCCTGGGCCTAAGTAAATGTTATGCCCCAGACACAGAGCACCACCGGGCCAAGGGCAGACCAAATCCTGATGAGGCCAGATGGAAGGCTGGACCCCCACCTGGCAGGATGGAGGGGCTGAGGAGATCCTCAGTGCTATGGATGCCACAAATCCCTGCCCTGGTCACAGCCCAGGACCTGGAAGTCCACCCATCCACATGCCAAGCCCCAGAACAGGGGAGGGAGGGCAAGGACAGGCAGAAAACAGCTACCCACTGAGCCAGCTCTCCCCATTCCTTCCCTCCTCAGAGCTGCAGGGAGATGTGGGGGGAGACAGCCCACCCCCAGCCCCTGCACCAATCTTCCCTTTCATCTTTCCTCCCTCTAACCTCCCTCCCGCAGAAGGGCACACACTCAATTCACTCCTGAAGCTCCCTAGGAGCAGACCCCAGGGTAATAATAACAGCTAATCCTTGAATAACAATGCCTATGTGCTAAGCACTTTGCACACATTAACAATTCAGTTCTCAGAACAACCCTGCGAGGCTGGTGCCGTTCCCATCCTGTCTCCCAGTCAGGGGGGACCAGAGGGTGGCAGGTGCAAGGTGTGCGCTGGAGTCGGCACCTTGCATTTGTTCCCTCATTCTCCCATGCGCGAACTGAAGGCCCGAGGGTCTGAGGGACTGCAAACGTGAAGGAATTGGTGAAGCCACCCTGCTTCCCAGGGGCACCCCATGCTGGCCTGGCCTCCCAGCTGGGGAGCAGCCCTAGCTCCCACCTCACAGCAGAGGGGAGGTGGGCAGGTGGGGAATGAGGGGCTCTGCTGCCCCCTCTTCCTGGGGTGCCTAGCCCATCAGGACTCTGCCCCCTCTTCCTGGGGTGCCCAGCATGTCAGGACTCTGCCTCCTGGACAGCCCTCCAGCTGCTTGGTCTGGAGGCTTGGAAGCTTGGGCTCCCACTAGGACCTGCCTCAGAGGGTCCCTGATGAGGGTTGAAAGAGAGAGAGGAAGGGAAGGAGGGAGGGAGAAGTGAGCCTCCCCAGGTAGCCCCTGGGCTGACCCAAACCACACCCCTACTCCACTCTGCACTAGCTCCCACCACACCCACAACAAGGGCCTTGTGGCCGGACATACACAGGTGACACAGCCCCATCAACGCGTGAGTGTGTATGTACCAATGTCGCCTCGCCTGGGCTACGACACAGAGGCCCAGACACAGACCTGGCAACTTGAACAGGCTCCCCGGCTCACACCCTCCAGGCAATCAACAACAAAGCCCAGCCGGATTCTCACGCCCGCGATCCTATCACACACGTGTGGGTGAGTGTGTGTGCGTGTGGGCGAGACCGCGGTGTGTTGGGCTGAATTTGTTTGTGTCCACCCGTGGGACTGGACCTGTCAGCACAGTGGGCTGTAGATGAAGGGGTGGGGAATCATAGGAAGTCTTGCCCCTGGAGAACGAGAACACAGCAGAGGATGCCTTTCTCTCTCAACTGTGTTCCTGTTTCTTCCCAACCTTTAAGTTTACCGACTGTGAACAGAACAAGGCAAGTTCCCCCGAATTCGTGTTTTTGTTCCTAAACTAAGAAAGTGACTAGATCTGTTAAAGATGCCCCCAATAAGTACTGCCTTTATTCCAACTGCCCTCGAATTTCTGTGGCGTCCCTCACTCCACTTTATGGAAGGTTTTGACCCCCTCTCATTGAATGACTCCGAAATTCTTGGAAACGGGGTGTGAGTGTGTGTGGGCCTCCCTATTGTTTGTGGGGCCTCTGTCCGCGGCAGGCTTGTGTCAAGTGGCCTGCGTGTGAGCTCTCCTGCCAGGGCCAACAACGCAGGCTGTTCATCCAAGTACAATCATTTGGAAGTTGGAGCTGCCCCCCACAGCAGTCTTGGCAGGTTTCACAGAACCCATTGAGAAGCCGGGCTTTTTCCCACCGGCTACTGAGGAAGGTGCCCGGCTCTGGTGCTACCTGGGGCGAACCCCGCAACTTCAGGGGTTCGGTGAAGACTCGAGCACTCGGGCTGCCCTGCTAGAAGGCGAAGAGGGAGCCTCCGAAAAGGGTGCGGGGCGGCGCACACAACACCTCGGGTGGTAGCTGGCGCCCGGTAAACCATAAACAATAACAGGTCCCCGCCTGTCCGCCCCCGCATTGGGCCCCTGACAAAGCGGGGTGTTCGCACTCACACTCTCACAGTTAACTCCAACGGGCTCCTGATCAGCGTCCCCCAACCCGGGAGTCCCGCTTCGCCCCCACCCGCCACAGCCCCGCGGCCCTCGCCTGGCCTGGGGGGGAGTAGCCCACACGTCCTCGACTTCAGGGGGGTGCCGGGGGGCTCCGCTTCTCTGCCATGAGTGTCGGGGACTCCCACGAAAGCTCACGGCATGGCCAGGACTTTTGGGGACGCTCGTCCCGAGTCGAGCACCCCGCGATCCCCCGGCCCACCGGCTGCCTGCCTCCGAGCCAGCTCCAGCCTCCGAGCTCCCAGCGCCCGCTCCCGGGGCTGCCTCCCCACCCCATCCCTGGGCCCCGGAGCGGGTGGCGGAGCCTCCTCCGACGTGCGCTCAGCCCGGGTCGGACCCGCGCAGCCGGCCCGCAGCCCCGCGACCCCCGGCACGTCGTTCCGGGGCGCGCCCCCCGACGCCGCTCACCTTCCAGCGCCCGGCAGCCGGCGGGCAGCAGCAGCGGCAGCAGCAGCAGCGGAGGGAGCAGCGGCAGGAGCCCCGGCGGCGGCGGCGGCGGCGGCGGCGGCGGGCGGGCTCTGGCCATGGCCGGGTGGCTCTGGGAACCGAGCCGGGCCGCGCCGGGCCGGGCCGCGCCGCGCCGGCGGACTGCAGGCGCCCGAGAGAGGGTGCGCTCAGCGGGCTCCGGGGCAGGCTCGCGTCGGGCCCCGGGAGGTCCAGGCGAAGAGGGAGTGCAGTCCAGGCGGGCGGCTCCGGGGCCAGGCGGCGCGCCGAGCCCAGCGATCCGGGGATGCGGACAGCTCGGTCCCGCGGGAATCTGGACGGACCGGTCCAGGAGGATCCGGGGCGCCGGCCGGGGCGGGAGGGTGCAGGCGGTGGTGGTTCGGGGTGCACAGTAACCCGGCGGTCCGCCGCGGGCCCGACCGGGATCCGGGGCTTCGGGGGCGCGCGCCGTCCGGGGTCCGAGCCAGGATCTCGCTGCGCCGCTCGCGTACTCACTTCTGCGGTCCCCGGCGCTGGCGCGGCCGCTCTGGGCGAGAGGGGCGGGACGGCCTGCCTGCCCGTCAACGCGTAAGCCCCGCCCCCGGCGGCTGCCCGCCCACTCACAGACCGCCGGGCCCGCTGGTTCGGCCTCGGCAGCACTCAGCTGGCGTTCAGTTGGCGGCGTCTCCGCCAGGCCCACCCTCGGGGGTCTCCGGGGCCCGGAGTCGGGCGGGGCTAAGGAAAAGATGAATTAGATTGGGCGGAGCGAAGCTGTCCATCAGAGGGAGAACTCCGCCCCCTGCCGCCCATTGGCGATTAATAACCGAACCTGAGTCCAGGGAGGTGCCAACGAGCTAAGACGGAGCGGGGGCGCCCCCAAGTGGCCCGCGCCGGCCCTGCGACGCCCTCCCGTGGCCGTGGCTTAGCTCTACCGGGGGGACGCCCACCGCCACGCGCCCCGTGACCTGGGCCTGCTGCACCTCTCCATCCTTTCATTGGGCTGCGTGTTGAATCATTCGTTCAGCAGATCTTTGCGAGCGCCCACGACGTGTCAGGCTCCAGCACCTGCGGGTGCCGCCGCGGTGGACGAGACAGCGGAGCGGTGGAGGAAGGGGGACTAAGTCATCGCTGCAGCGTGTCAGGAGCGTTGCTGCAGAGGAGGAAGCGTTCCCCAGGGGCGGCACGGAGGGCGGCGGCCGCGGTCCGGCCCTGAGGAACTGCCGCTCAAGCCGAAATAGGAAGGATGAGTGGGGAGGGAAGGACGTGTGCTGGCGGGTGGGGACGAGCCAGCGCTCCGTGTGTGAAGACCCGGGGCAAGAGAAGCTCTGATTCACCAAGGAATCCGAAAGCAGCTCAGAGCAGCTCGAGTGTACGAGGGACTCACGACAAGGCCTTCCTGAGAGCTGGGGTTTGAAGTAGGGGCATGGCCTTGGTTGCTCTGGGGAGGGCGCATGGACAGAGGCCGGGTGGACGCAGGGAGCCCCGCGAGGGGGCTGTGCGGTGGGCGGGCAGGGGAAGATGCGGGTGGCTGTGAGGCTGGAGAGAAGCCGGCAGGTGTGAGGCGCATGTGAAAGGTGGCGTTCACGGGGGATGGTGATTGGTTGGTGGAGAGACGTGGGGGGTGAGGGCGTCGAGGAGAACACTAGGTTTCTGGTTTGGGCAAATGGACCTCTGCCCCGGTCATTCCACAAACATCGCAAAGTGCAAGCCACACGCTGAAACAATGGCTGGAACTTACTGGGTTATTTTATACAGCAGCATGTTACAGACAACACTGACATCCAGAGAGGCTTAGTGACTTTCTCAAGTCACATCCCTAAAAAGTGACAGAGGTGGGATTTGAACCCAGCTTTATATCTTTTAAAAACATTTCATCAGAGACCTACAGAGGACCTAGTGCTTGTTAAAAGTTCAGAATCCTAAGCCATCCTCTCCTACCTCAAATCTGGGAAGTCAGAACCTCTGGGGTTTGGGGCCCAGGATTCTGCACTTTGCACAAGCAGGTGATTCTGGTGCACCTGCGTTCTGAGAATCACCATCATCATGCAGCTCTCCCACCCTAACGGGGGAAAGTTCCCTCCATGGTCCCTCAGGGCCTTCACCAGCTACCCTGATTTCTGCAGGCAGGGAGTGAGGAGTTAGATTCTGAACGACCTCAGAAGCAAGACAGGCACACTTCATCCTCTGACCATGAAGTGCCAGCAAGTTCCATGAGAGTGAATGAGGTCATAAATCCAGGGCTCAAGGACATTCTCTGAAAGAGGTCAGTCCTGCTGATCAGAGACAGAGGCATGCGTGGGTACATGGGGCTCGGGTCCGAGACTGTCATGAGTCAGAGGCCTGGCTTCCAACCCCGCACCACCCCCAGCACTTCTGCCTCCCAGATCCGTCCTCAAGCCCTAGGGGCTTTCAGAAACATCACTCAGGGCTCCAGACCACCGAAGGGCTCTTGGAGATCATCTTGTCCAACTCCCATTGCAGAGCGGAGAAGCCTAAGTCTCAGAGATGGACCACCTTGCCCTGCAGTCCCCCATGCCCTGGAGTGCTGGCTGGGGTTGGGCACGGTGACATTTCGGCAGGTGGCCTGGCAGCAACACATCCCAGCTAAAGCTCCGCTCGTAGTAAGGCGGATCTGTGAGGCCGCACTTCTGTTTGCTCAGCATCTGTGCCAGGCAGGGCCTCACCTTGGACAAACACAGCCAGCCAGGCGGCAGGCACCGAGCTCCTTTGTTCTTGGGTTTGATAGCAGAGGCAGCAGGGCCAGCAGGTAACAGAGGGCCTGTCCTCACCGGATGTTGGCACTGTGGTTCCCACGGGAATCCTTCCTGATCAAGAAGCCGCCAGGCTGGAGAGGACTGGGATTCTGGCTGTAACAGCCCAGTGGACGAAGGTGACCACCTGGCAAAAGAGGGACTTGGAAGGGGGCAGTTGGAAGGATGAGGGCTGGAAGCCAGGCAAGATAAGGAGAGCTGGGTGCCTCATTTCTTTGGGGATAGGTGGGCAGAAGGTCCTACCCCTCCTGTTTCCAGGCTGGGGCGGTCTCCAGGAGCCCAGGGAGCAGGCTCTGCCCTTTGATTTTGGCATAAAAGGGAAACATCTAGACGGAGACTGAGGTGTCTGCTTCTGAGCCCATCATTCTGTGCCCATCTGAGTCTAGGAGGAAACTTGGTGCAGAAGTAAGAGCCTGGGCTTTGGCACCAGAGAGACCCAAGTCCAAATTTTGGCTCAGCCACTTACCAGCTCTGGGATTTCTGCTAAGAAGCTGAACACTTCTGAGTCTAAATCTCAGCATGAATGAAAGTGGAATGATAATCACGCCGTCCCTGCAGGGCGATTGTGATGCTCTGGCCAGGGAGCCAGGAGCACTGCAGGGGCCTGATGACCGGCCCTGTGATCATGAATACCCAGTGCTCGTATCCACGCTGGGAACACTGTCTGTTTGGGGACAGATAGAGGAACGTGTGTGAGTTGAATCAGTGCTCACCAATCTGGAGTTTCCAGATTCTCTTTTTAAAAAGATGATACAGTATCTGCCCCTGGGTTCGTGGGTTCGGGATAGTAGCAAAAAAGACAAAACTGGGAGGAAGAGCGCTTTGGGGCACGAGGCGAGGAGGGGATTGGTTTGATGAGTGCTTTGGGGGCCTCTGTTGAGGATTGGGGGAGGCTGCAGGAGAGAGTTGATGGTGACATGGCCAGGGCTGTGGCACAGTGGACCCACCGGTAGGGAGGGCAAAGATGTCCTTTGCTGGGAAGGGAGGGGAAAGACCTGGGAGGAGCAGGTTTTGCTGTATATGAAATGGGCGATGGGGGTGGGGACTGAGATTGTGCTGCTGGACTGGCTAATTTGGGGAGGCCTGTCAGACATCCAAACGGTCACACTGAGAGACAGCTGGTTTCTCACTGCTCCCACCCCCTCCACCGGCCCCTTGCTTGATCTCTAAGCAGCCTTAACTCTGGTCTGTCTCTTGGACAGTCTTTGCATTGGCTGTTCTCTCTGCCGGGATGCTGTTCCTCCAGCTCTTCACGGGAGGCCTCCTTCTCAGTGACCAGGTCTCATCCTAAACATTGAGTCATGGCTGCCTGGATCTCCTCCCCTCCCTCCCACACCACCACCGCCTGCCCCATTGCACTATTTCATTTTCCTTACACTTCTTTTTTTTTTCCGAGATAGAGTTTTGCTCTGTCGTCAGGCTGGAGTACCGTGGCGTGATCTTGGCTCACTACAACCTCCGCCTCCCAGGTTCAAGCAGTTCTCCTGCCTCAGCCTTCCAAGTAGCTGGGATTACAGGCACGCGCCACCATGCCCAGCTGATTTTTTGTACTTTTAGTAGAGATGGAGTTTCACCATGTTGACCAGGATGGTCTCGATCTCTTGACCTCGTGATCCACCCGCCTCGGCCTCCCAAAGTGCTGGGATTACAGGCATGAGCCACCACGGCCAGCCTATTTTCCTTATGCTTCTTAGCACTAGCTGAGATGATATCATTTAGTCATTTGCTCACATGTATATTGTCTCCCTTCTAAAATGGAAACTTCCTGAGGGCAGGAGTTGCTCTTATTTACCACTGAATCTCCAGTATGAGGACCAGTGCCCTACATGAAGGAGGCTCTCCATAACAATTTAGTAAATAATTAGTCATTGCAGTAAATACGTGGTGGTCATGCTTCCATTTCCTATTCCCAGGCGTGTGGCAGACATTCTAATAGATCAGGGACTCTCTCATCTACGTGATGCTCCCAACAGCCCTTGCCCATCTATCAGAGCTGGGCATGAAGTTAAATGGACCTGCCATCCCTGTGGGAGAGAAAGCTTCCATGCCGCTACCTGTGTGACCTTGCGTGAGTGTTTTAAAGCTCTTTGGTCCTTGATTTCCTTGTGTGATCACTCATATAAGATGTAGGGTAGACCTGCCACCCCCCTTTATGCCTGAGACCCCCGTCTAGAGCCCGGATGCCCCATCCCTCAGACAGGGGCTCAGTGCCTGTCTCTGAGTTACAGCCACTCCCGGGCCTTCCTTTCCTGCTTCCCTGTTTTCTCACCAGCCCCAGAAGACAAGGCTAGAAGAGACCTTTGATATCTGATCCAAAAGACCCCTATTTTCAGATGAGGAAACTGAGCTCAGAAGAAAAGTCAATGGAACCAGAAACTCAGCAAACACCGCTTGTCCACACCCAGCGTCTCAGCAGGTCCCCCAGCCCTCCACACCTCCTCTGAGTAATGGGGAGACGGGGGCTGCGGCTCCTAATACCTGGGCACATTCCCAAACCCCAGAAGGTCAGCAGCCTGGCTTCCCTCCAGGCCGCAGGCAGCTGGCCGGAGAAGGATGCCCAGTGGATCCCTGGCCTTTTTTCCCACTTCCGAGCTGCCCATTCAAAGGAGGTGAGAAAGGAGCAGGCCTCTTCCTCCACAGTGGCTTTCGGGAATTGCCTCAGGGCTTTTGGGCCAGGGCGAGGCTCTTGGCTGTTCCAAAGCCAATGACTGCCCTGTCGGCCGCCTCTCGCCTTCATCTTCTTCCGATCCAGCATGTCCCGTCGCCTCTCCGTTCCTGAGGCTCCTGTGCAGCCGGCACCCTCTCTGACAGGCGCTCAGTCCTGGCTTCCCGTTAGGAAGGGTGGAGGAGGAAATGGATGAGTATTGACTAAGCGTCTCTGTGATGTTAAACGAAGGTGCTTTAAACATCTCCGGAGAGGGAGCCACGTGAGTTGCCTTTGAGCTGCCTGTGCGGCGCTCTTGTTTGCAAACTGTCTTTTCTTGTGGAGAAGCCGAGCTTCCTTTTTGAGGAGCTATTTGGGGAAACACTAACGTTTGCGGGAACAGAGAGCCAGCTCCCTGCTCAGGAGGATGGGGAGGACCCAGAGGGATTCAAAGGCGCTAACTAAGGGCCAATATCCATAGACTCTTGGGAAAGTTGAAAAGTGGGAAAGGCTCTCTTCTGTGTTTAATTAGGAAGGTGGTAAGATCAGGAACTAGGGGAAATTTTGGGGAAGACAGATGTTAACTTGATACCTAACATTTCAGCCCACGTATTGAATGGTCATCGTGTGTCAGGTGCAGAATGCAACTGTGAACCTCTAGACAACGCCCCTGTCCCCAGGGAGATCACAGTCATGGGGAGAAAGGTGAGTCGCAGGGTGTCAGGGGAACCAGGCGCAGACGGGCCACCCAGCCCATTGTGCCAAATACGACTGGGAGAGGGGTCAGGGAGGGCTTCCTCTGGAACAGACACTGCGCAGAGACCTGGCTGAGGCCTGGCGAATGGGAGGACTTGGCCAGGAGAAGATGGTGGAGAAGGCCGGGCGGCAGGGGGCTCAGCCCTAGACACACACGGAGTCACGGGGGGAGGTTTGTAGGAAGAAGGATGCCGGAGATACTGGCACGCAGCAGGGCCGGGCACGGGTGCGTTTTCAAAGCTCCCAGGGTGGTTCTGAGGTTGGTAGGCAGGGGAGGGGAAGTCCGAGGCACCAACTGCATCATAAGATACATGCTGGAGACAGGGGCAGTCCCGGTGGGGTCAGCAGCGGCCACCGCGTGCAGGCCGTTATTAGCTGTGTTAGGCATTTCCAGTTCAGCCCGAGGGGGACACCAACTCCTTGATGGGTTTTAAGGTTTCACGCAGAGGCCTCAGTCACAATGCTTCAGAAAACAAAACCTTTTGGGAAAATCTCGGCTACCTCTTTCTTCTCCCTCCCTCTCCCACTGCTGATGTAGAAGGATCCCGAGAGAGGTTCACTCAGGGCCACCAGGGTCAGTGGGACCTTCAGGGTCCCCTGGCTCATCTCCTTGCCAAAGGAGGCCTCCTCAGGCCACCTCCTTTCCTCTCCAGAGCTAAGGCCTTTGCCAGGCCCTGTCCTGTGTCTCTGGGCAGTGTGCGTCCTTTGCACCTGCTGCTGGTGGGAAGGGGCCATCTGAACTCCAGCCCCCCCCCTTTCTCCCACTCTGCCCATGTCCTAGATCTGCCAGTTTCCCCCTGGGTTTCTTTTTCTTTTTCTTTTTTTGAGATGGAGTTTCGCTCTTGTCGCCCAGGCTGGAGTGCAGTGGCGTGAGCTCCGGTCGCTGCAACCTCTGCCTCCCAGATTCAAGCAATTCTCCTGCCTTGGCCTCCCGAGTAGCTGGGACTACAGGCGCCTGCCACCACACCCAGCTGATTTTTATATTTTTAGGAACGATGGGGCTTCACTATGTTGGCCAGGCTGGTCTCGAACTCCTGACCTCAGGTGATCCCCCACCTCGGTCCCCCAAAGTGCTGGGATTACAGGTGTGAGCCACTGCGCCTGGCCATCCCCTGGGTTTCCTTCCTAGAACAGCCAGAAGTGGCTGGCACGTGACCTGCCGCAGCACGCAGTACAAGCAAGGCAATCCCTTTACCTGGTTTCCGAAGCCCCCACTCCTGGGCCAGGCCTAACAGCCTTTTCCATCAGAATGCCTTTTGTTGGGCCTGTCTGGGTCCCTCCTGCTGCACGCAGAATCCTCGCTGCACCTCCTGCCACCAGATGGAAGGAGAACAGCGCAGTGAAAGGAAGAAGGCCCTAGAGACCGACCTGGGGTGAATCTTGACCTCAGTTCCCCGTTAGCTTTGTGAACTCTAGCACGTCACTCACGCTCTCATTCAGTTTCGTCATTGGTAAAATAATAGCACCAACCTCATGGGACAGCTGAGGAGAATGAGTGAGAGAAACGTGAAAGCCTGAGTGGAGTACCTAGCACATAGTAGGTCTTCAATCAAGGGTAGCGCCATCCACTGTCATTCATTACTGTTCATTATTATTCTTACTTGTGCTGGGAGCTCTGCCAATGACAGGAATTCTTTGAGCTTGCGTCCCCTTCTGTAAAATAAGGTGTGCCACCCAGCGTGTAGGGCTGATGTGAATACCACCAGCATGTAGGCAGTTTCAGAGACATTTGACTAGATCTGGAGGCTACTCATGGGCCAAAAAAATGCTGAATATCCAACAGACCCGGCAGATGTTCCAACCTGCGCTTAGCTTTTATTTTTATTTTTTGAGCCCGAGTCTCACTCTGCCGCCCAGGCTGGAGTGTAGTGACATGGTCTCTGCTCACTGCAACCTCTGCCTCCTGGGTTCAAGCAATGCTTCTGCCTTTACCTCCCAAGCAGCTGGGATCTCAGGCACCCGCCACCATGCCTGGCTAATTTTTATATTTTTAGCGGAGATGGGGTTTCACTGTGTTGGCCAGGTTGGTCTCGAACTCCTGACCTCAAGTGATCCACCCTCACTGGCCTCCCAAAGTGCTGGGATTGCAGGCGTGAGCCTCCGTGCCCAGCCCGACCTGTGCTTAGGCTGCAGAGGCCTCCACCACTGCCTGACTGGCAGATTGACAGAGGAGCCTCCCAAATGCATGGGGGAAGCCTGGGAACCACTGTAACAGGTGCCATATGGTATCTGAATGGCCTAGGACCAGATCTTCCCAGGCAGACGTCCATAAAGGATCATGACTGCACAGTCGAAGCTCTGCATTGTCCATCTCTTTCCTCCATTCACTGAGCAGGAGGGGCAGGAAGGAAAGGGTCTATTCAATGGGATTTTGCCAGAGGACCTGGGAACCGTCAAATCTTGGCCTCTAGCGATCCCTCTTTCCATAAAGCTCTCACAGCTGTGAGGATAGAAGTAAATGAGAAACCAAGCTGCCCCTTGGTTACAGGTTTGGGAGAGGTGACTGGGTGATTCCCTAAGGCAGGCTGCTTTTGGCACGGGGGCGGGGGGCATGTGCTTCAGCCTCACAGCCCAGATTGGGCCTTACCAAGGGCTGCTGGCCCGAATGAGGAGCCTGCCAAGTGCCCAGGCACTCTGTGGGAAGACAAGAGAGAGAAGATGCCAGCTTCCGAGGGAGCCCAGGCTGTCTTCCTGACCCACTGGGCCTGACGAAGGAAGCTGAAGAAGGACGACAGGATCATGGGCCAGCTCAATATGCGGATGGGGATTCTGTGCCCGTCTGCACCCTGGAAACTGACCCAGTCAGTCCGCATCCTGGAAAAGGTGGGGCACAGCAAGTGAGTGAGAAGGGGAGTTTCTCCACTCCCACAGGGAGACAGCAGTGAGCATGGCAGGCACGCCCCCGTTTCCAGGGAGCTTAGGGTCCAGCAGGGCGGTTGTCACTGACGCAGTCTGGTTATTGCAAGGTAAGAAGTCCTGTGCAGGAAAAGGGTGGGAGCCTGTGAAAGCATGCTCAGGAGGCCAGGCAAGGCTAGTGCGAGGAACTGCTGTGGACGCTGAAATGTTAACAATGACTTACCCTGGCCTGGCGCGGTGTCGCGCGCCTGTAATCCCAGCTACTCAGGAGGCTGAGGCAGGAGAATCACTTGAACCTGGGAGGCAGAGGTTGCAGCAAGCCAAGATCATGCCACTGCACTCCAGCCTGAGCAACAAGAGCAAAACTCTGTCTCAAAATAAATAAAGAATGACTTACCCAGGCAAGGCAAAGTGAGGGGAGTGGACAGGGAAGGAAGAGGCAAACAGAATCAGACTCATGCAAGGAAAGAATGAGATACTGATGCTTCCTCGCCCGAGAAGCCCTCCCTGCCTCTGAATGCCGCGATGCCGAGGCTCTGTCCTCAGGCCTTTGCCAGCCTCGCACTATACCGTGCTGCTGGGGGGCACCAGCTTCACCTCAGGCTCTTTCCCGTGCTCCACGCCCCATGCACCCACTGCACACTGGGCATTTCCACTTCGGTGTCAAACCCAACATTTCCAAAATGAAACTCCTCTCCCCCCCACCCCCACTGCCACCACTTCCTCCTGGGCTTTGCACCCCAGTAAAGGACAGTTCCACCCACCCAGTGCCCAAACCAGAAGCTTGAGGCCGGTGCAGACCCCTCCCTTCTCCCTTCACAGCCCTGCGAGTTCTCAATCATAACGAATTTCTTTTCACACTGTCTCCACGTCTCTTCGTTCATGTCCTCCTGTCATCCCAGCTACTGCCTTAGTACAGGTTAGTCCTTTCCTCTCTGCCTGCCTGTAGTGACCATCTAACGGGTCCCCACACTCTTAACCACTAGGTTATTCTGTTAAATTACGATTTGAGACCAAGCGAAGTATCCCCACCAGGCACCCATCCCTGGCTGGGTGGGGAGCAAACACAGTGATTAAGAATGTGGGTGCTGTGGCCGGGCACGGTGGCTCACACCTGTAATCCCAGCACTTTGGGAGGCCGAGGTAGGCAGATCATGAGGTCAGGAGATCGAGACCAGCCTGGCCAACATGGTGAAACTCCATCTCTACTAATATACAAAATATTAGCCCAGCGTGATAGTGCACGCCTGTAGTCCCAGCTACTCTGGAGGCTGAGGCAGGAGAGTTGCTTGAACCTGGGAGATGGAGGTGGCAGTGAGCCGAGATCATGCCATTGCACTCCAGCCTGGGCAACAGAGTGAGACCCCATCTCTAAATAATAATAATAATAATAATGTGGGTGCTGCAGTCAAGCTGGTTGGGCCGAAGTCCCGTCCCTCACTGTCACTGTGATATTGACAAGTCCTGCCCCTCCCTAAGCCTGTCTCCTCACCGGGAAAAGGGAGCTGGTGGGGCCTGAGGGCTGCTGGTTTTCTGTCCACAGAGTTTCCCTCCTTGACCTTCCTTTCAGTGAGCGGCCCCCCGCTCAGCGCTGCACTGTGGGTGGTCAATCACAGAACCTGATCCCTGATCCCAGGGGCAGAATCAGCCGCGTTAGTCCTGGGAACTGGACTTCTGGGGGCAGTCCCAGGACTGAAGGGAGCTGGCCCTGGGTCAGCAGAGCAGCAGGCCTGTGTCCTGCCCCATCTCCCAGAGTGGCTGTTCATCTTCTCCTGCAAGTCTGCAAGCTGTCCTGCGTCCTTCCAACACCTTCTCTCTGCCTCCCTTTCTCTCCGCAGTCTCTCCTCTTCTCTTTCCCTCCCTCCCTCTCTCTCTCTTTCTCTGCCTAATTAAGGGCCTGTTTCTGATTCTAAATGTTGAAATCTGCAGGATAGCACTGTTGGCAGGAGGCAATGGGGCAGTTCATGGAGCCTGGTTCCAAGAATGTTAGCCACTGCTGCAAGGGCCACCACCCGGTCATCCCAGAGTCAGCCTGATGGGAGGGGCCCTCTGGGGGGCTGCTTAGTGGACCATGGCCCCCAGCAGATGAGCGGGGGTTGGCCACTGACTCCCGGTCCTGTGCGGGATCTGGCCTCTGGGGGTCTCCAGTAAGCGTCCATTAGCGGCTGCCTTATGCCCAGAGCCTGCAGATCCACGGCCTGCAGTCCTTTCTGAGGGCTGGTCCTTGCAAACCGTCCGGCCCAAGCTCCTCAGCCTGTGGTTGGTGGAGCTTTCAGTCTTCCTCTCTTGGGAGCTCCCCAGGTCTGCAGGTCAGAATCTGTCTGCCTAGAGGTCCCTCAAGCTTCCGTGCTTTTCTCCCAGATGTCTGCTGTCTTTGTCTCTTCAGTGCCCACTCAGTCGCCCCACTTTGGGGACCTGCTGTACTCCGGCCCAATCACGGCATGCTAGTGGGCCCTCGCCATTACACCCCACCCCGTGGCCATGGAGGGGATCAAGGGATGGGGAGAGACCACGGAGCTGCCTTGACTTCCAGAGCTGCAGGGTTGCCAGTGGGGATTGATTGGCCATCTCCCCAATCTGGAGAACATTCATCTACAGCAACAGAGAAGAAAAGAAACAGCAGAACGCAGGAGGCACAGAGACCAGGCGGCATCATCTGAACACCTCCGCCCAGTCTGCTTCTGGGGCCAGCTACCTCCAGGTGAAAGACTGCCTCAGTTCGTCTCACAAGCTTTTACGCAGCTCCCGGTGCAGGAAGGAGAACACGGAAGAGTCAGGCAGAGTCACTGTTCTTGGGGGAGCAATCGCACTGTGACCGACATGTGTACATGTGCACGTATGCAGACACACACAGGCATACGCTCACCGGGGTAACGGGGGCACCAAAGCAAGAGCGTGCAAAGCTCATCTGGGCCGACATCCGGGGCGGGGCAGCTCCAAAGACTTCATGGAGTTGGCGGCCCCAGAGAAGTCTTCAAACCCCGTTGGCAAGAGTGATTCCCAATGGGCCTGCCCTTCCAAGTAAGAGCCTGCTCAGCTGAAAACCCTTTGTGGACCTGGTGCTAAGAATGAGCCCTTGTCACATGAGCATGCTGCCGGGCTGAAGCCCTTCTCTCGGAGATGGCACAGTACTGGACGGGAACCACCGACGCCCGAAGCTGTCACCCCCACAGACCTCCCATTGTGTCCCTCATTTCCTCCGGAAGTTTCGACATTGGAAGGCCGCCCTGACCTACCCCTTCAGGTTGAACAAATGGCCCAATTATCTATGTAGGGTCCCAGATTAACTGGAACTGAATGGATGGGAATGGGGTGGGGGCTGTCCTGAAAAGAAAATGCCAGAGGGAGGCCAGCCACCCACAAGCTGTTAGCTGGAGCCATGGCCCACAAAGGATCCCTTTGTGATTCCAGGAGGTGTTGTCACAGGAGCTTGGCGACGGCTCTCCAGGCACATCCAGGAACTGTTCTAGTGAGCGCTGGCAGGGAGCTCTGTCTGCTGTCCTGGAACAGATTCTAATCATGAGGACACTGGGAGGGGTAACACCGCCAACCTGCCCAGCACCACCTGCCCCAGAGCTGGCTGTCCCGTGGGCAGTGACCAGGGAGCATGGCCAGCCCTCCGCAGTGATGGGGCCAGATCCTCTCAGGAAAGGGCTTCTGAGTTTCTGGCCAGCTTCTCTGAAAGTTTCCAAGGCTTCTACTTCCATCTGAAACAATTGTGGGACATATCAGCCGTGGTGGCTCACGCCTGTAATCCCAGCAGTTTAGGAGGCCGAGGCAGGTGGATCACAAGGTCAAGAGATCTAGACCATCCTGGCCAACATGGTGAAACCCTGTCTCTACTAAAAGTACAAAAATTAGCCAGGCGTGGTGGCGTGGGCCTGTAATCCCAGCTACTCCGGAGGCTGAGGCAGGAGAATTGCTTGAACTCGGGAGGTAGAGATTGCTCAGCTGAGATCGTGCCACTGCACTCCAGCCTGGCGACTGGGCGATACTCCATCTCAATAATACTGGACGGGATTACTAAAATACAAAAAATTAGCCTGGCATGACAGTGCACAGGATAATTATTATTATCATGCTGGGACAACTGGCCTGAACTGGGACCACCCCGGGTAAATCTAGGAGTTTGGGCTCCCTACTTATTCCCTCAAACAAAGGTCAAGACAAAAAGATGATGCCTTGAGTCAGATCGGCTGTGGAGATGGCCAAGAAGCCTTTCCAAAGACCTCTTCTGCTTCACGTCTTTCACTCCAGGTTTTGCAGCAGGCTGTTCTGAATCAGCCATAGCACAGCTCGCCTCCGTGACCTCCATCCAGATTTTGCTGAGGATGTCATGGCCAAGACACGGTCTAGCGGCGGATCTCTGCTCGACTCTTCTCCCAAAAGGTTGCTAGGCACAGTATAAAGAATAGAGGCTGTGGCCGGGTGCAGTGGCTCACGCTTGGAATCCCAGCACTTTGGGAGGCTGAGGCAGAGGCCAAGGCTCCTAACGTCAGGAGTTTAAGACTAGCCTGGCCGACATGGTGAAACCCTGTCTCTACTAAAAAAATACAAAAATTATCTGGGCATGGTGGTGGGTGCCTGTAATCCCAGCTACTCGGGAGGCTGAGACAGGAGAATCTCTTGAACCTGGGAAACAGAGGTTACAGTGAGCTGAGACCACGCCACTGCACTCCAATCTGGGTGACAGAGTGAGACTCCATTTCAAAAAAAAAAAAAGGATATAGGCTTGTACATGTAAAATGTGGCAATACCAAGTGTGGGTGAGGGCACAGCGCAATGGAAACTGACACACACTGGCATGAGGGTAACCCGCACAACAGATGGGAAAAGCACGATACCCTCAGCCCAGTAACTCCACCCCAGGCATACACCTTTGGGAAAGTCTCATGCACGTGCAGGATACCAGCACAAAAACGGTTGTAGCCGCATTATCTATAACAGTAAAACATGGGAAGCAACCTGAAACTTCATCAGTAGAACCGTGGGCTTGGAAAAGCAGTAACAACACGCAAATCAGAGATGGGTGTATTCACATGGATAAATGTCACAGACATCTTAAGAGACAAAAGCAAGACACAGGAGGATTTCTTTCCTACGATGTCTCTGCAAGTCTCCCAAAAGCACGCAGCCGGATGCGATGTACTGAGTGTGGAATCTTGCACATATGGCAAAGGCCCATTGGATGAACACGATAACACGAATTCAGGACAGCGGTTGCGGGGGGAGGTGAAGAGGCTTAGGAGGGGGCACAGACAGCCGCACTGTCATCGTTTCCGTTCGCTTGGTAGTGGAGATGCAGGACCCACTCCAGGCTTCTGTGTGACACAGGTCTGCATTCTAGTTCCAGTCCAGTCCTTCCCTTCAGGTGGCCTCAGACATTCCACATAATCGTTTCCTCCTCTGCAATGGGGTAACATTCCCACTTCATAGGGTGGGGGCAAAAATCCTTTCTCTCTCTCTCCCTCTTTTTTTTTTTTTTTTTTGAGGGAGTCTCACACTGTCGCCCAGGCTGGAGTGCAGTGGCGCCATCTCAGCTCACTGCAACCTCCGCCTCCCAGGTTAAAGCAATTCTCCTGCCTTAACCTTCTGAGTAGCTTAGATTACAGGTGCCCGCCACCACGCCTGACTAATGTTTTTGTATTTTAAATAGAGAGAGGGTTTCACTATGTTGGCCAGACTGGTCTTGAACTCCTGACCTCAGGTGATCCGCCCACCTCGGCCTCCCAAAGTGCTGGGATTACAGGCATGAGCCGCCGCGCCCGGGCTCTTTCATGTTTTATAAGGATTTACTTTGCTCCCTGCGTCAAGGTGTGATCTTGGCTCCTTCTGCAATAAACCATGACAGCAGGTGCTCCGCAAAGGAAGACGACTGAGCGGGTCCCGCAGCTGCGCTGGTGGCCTGGTGTGTTGTGGTGCAGCTGTGCCTGGTGTCATGTGGCCATTTGCAAAGACACCCTCAGCCCCGCCCTGCTGCTCTGTGGCCAGGTGCACTGCCCAAGCTATTTCTCCCCCTTTCCCTCTCTCTCCCTCCCTCCTTCCTGTTTTTTCTCCTGCTTGTTCACAGGACTACAGAGCACAGACGGGATTCGAATCCAGGTGTCTCAGAGATGAATCACTGCCCAGCTAGGCCAGGGCCCACGACCTTGGCCACCTCACAACTACCTGGGGATCTTTAAGAAACACTGAAACCTGGGCCTTGCCCTCACAACCTCCAGATACGATGGCCATGTGGGTGTGGGAGTGTTCAGAGCTCCCTGGGTGACGGTGATGCCCAGCCAGGGTTGAGGCCTCTGAGTGCCTGCATGCTCTGCCCTTTGCATTCCCTGTCATCCTTGTGGGCCTCCTGTGAACTTCTTTTTTTTTTTTTTTTTTGAGATGGAGTCGCCCAGGCTGGAGTGCAATGGTGAGAGCTTGGCTCATGGCAACCTCCACCTTCCGGGTTCAAGCGATTCCCCTGCCTCAGCCTCCTGAGTAGCTGGGCTCACAGGCGCCCACCATTATGCCCGGTTATTTTTTTGTATATTTAGGAGAGATGGGATTTCACTATGTTGGCCAGGCTGGTCTCAAACACCTGACCTCGTGATCCGCCTGCCTCGGCCTCCCAAAGTTCTGGGATTATAGGTGGGAGCCTCCGCGCCCGGC
The DNA here is from genome assembly GCF_001604975.1 of Cebus imitator. Taxonomy (NCBI): domain Eukaryota; kingdom Metazoa; phylum Chordata; class Mammalia; order Primates; family Cebidae; genus Cebus; species Cebus imitator. The sequence continues at coordinate 1,362,001 of NW_016107426.1, read as the reverse complement.
CTCTGTGAACTTCTTGACAGCAGAGTTTACATTTTTCATCTTTATGTCCCCAACATGCCCCACAATCTCTGGCACACTTTTGTAAGCGTGCTTAGAACTCTGCAAGAGGCAAGAACCGAGACTGAGACGAGGAAGTTTCAGGGAGGCAGACAGACTTGGCCTGCCCAATACCTGAAGTGTTGACTGAAAGGAACGTATTGAGCCTGTCATGTAGTGAGCTCCCTGTTGGAAGAAGTAATCAAGGAGAAGCAGCAGCTGATGCTTTTGAAGGGACTACTGCCTGTGTTCAGATTGTATTTGCTTCTCTCCACTATCCCTAACGTGAGCATTTCCACCTCACAGTTCTTATTCCTAGAGGCACAGACTCTCCTGCAGGAAGGCAACAGGAAAATCGACTTCAGCCTCCAGCCCACCCCAAGTAGAAATCCTCTCAGCCGCAGCTCCATACTCTCTGTGGTGGGGACCTTACCCCGCACCGCACAGTCAGCTTGGACAGCTCTGCTGATTGGAAAATCTCTCCTTCCTTGGGTCAAGGTGCTTGCTCTGCAGCTCCTACCACTTGGCCCTGGTTCCACCCTCCGGAGTGGCATCATTTTTTCGTCTCACTCATAAGGCCACATAGGCTGCAGAAAGGAGTTTGGATTTTGTTTCGTGTGAAATGGGGGACAAGTGAAATATTGTTAAACCGGGGTGCGGGTGTGGCAGCATGATTTGATTTCTGATGTCAAAAGAACACTGGGCTGGGCGCGGTGGCTCACGCCTGTAATCCCAACACTGAGGGGAGGCCGAGGCGGGTGGATCACCTGAGATCAGGTGTTCAACACCATCCTGGCCAATATGGTGAAACCCTGTCTCTACTAAAAATACAAAAATTAGCCGAGTGTGGTGGGCACACCTGTAATCCCAGCTACTTGGGAGGCTGAGGCAGGAGAATCGCTTGAGCCCAGGAGGTGGAGGTTGCAGTGAACTGAGATTGTGCCGCTGCACTCCAGCCTGGGCAACAGAGTGAGACTCGGTCTCAAAAAAAAAAAAAAGCCACTGTGGTGCTGTGTGGAGTCTGGACTCCCAGGAGTCACAGGAGAACCCAGCAGATGGGATGGGAAAACTGGCGTCGTTCAAACAAGAAATGATGGAGGCTTGGGCAGTGGCGCTGGCAGTGAAGAGGGTCGGGGATGTGTTTTGGGTGAGAGCCAACAGACTTGCTGATGGATTGGATGTGTGTGAGAGTATTTGCCTGGTGTAAGAAATATTAACAAGAAATAGCTAAACTGAAAGTAATCGTATTCAGAGGATGGATAATTTAATCTATTCATATTACTGAGATTGCTTTTGTTTTGATTTCTATCTTCACGTAGTTTTTGCTTTTCTGGTTGTTATCTTTATTCTTACTCCTGATTTGCTAGATTTATTGTCCTGTTTCTCATCTTTCCCATATTCCCCCCTGACCCCCACCACTTCTTTTTGAGATGAAGTCTTGCTCTGTTGCCCAGTCTGGAGTGCAGTGGTGCGATCTCGGCTGACTGCAAACTCCGCCTCCTGGGTTCAAGTGGTTCTCCTGCCTCAGCCTCCCGAGTAGCTGGGACTACAGGTGCACACCACCACGCCCAGCTAAATTTTGTATTTTTTTTTTATGGTGAAAAGATATACATATATTTAGAATTGGCCAGCTGGACTCAGTTTAGATGATCCCAATTTTGTTGGCAACATCCAAAGCATCGTAATCAGGAGCCAGTCGAACATATGCCTTCTTCTCTCCATCAGGCCGAATCGGGGTGTTGACCTTGGCCGCATCAATGTCATAGAGCTTCTTCACAGCCTGTTTGATCTGGTGCTTGTTGGCTTTAACATCCACAATGAACACAAGTGTGTTATTGTCTTCTATCTTCTTCATGGCAGACTCAGTGGTCAGCGGAAACTTGATGATAGCATAGTGGTCCAGTTTGTTTCTCCTGGGGGCGCTCTTCCGAGGATATTTGGGCTGCCTCCGGAGTCGCAGTGTCTTGGGCCGCCGGAAGGTGGGTGACGTGCGGATCTTCTTTTTTTTGTGGCTGTGGACACCTTTCAACACTGCCTTCTTGGCCTTTAAAGCCTTCGCTTTGGCTTCAGCTTTAGGAGGGGCAGGAGCTTCCTTCTTCGCTTTCGGCGCCATCTTGTGAAAAGGGTCCTAAATTTTGTATTTTAAGTAGAAGCGGGGTTTCACCATGTTGGCCAGGATCTTTTTTCCTTTTAAACAAATCACTTATAACATATCTGACACACAAGCATTCGTGTCTTCCTTCCTTTTCTACATGGAGAGTAAAGTTGTCTGTGGGGGCATTTCTGCCAGAAAAGAAGAAAAAGGGCGGGGGGGGGGAGATGATGATGATGATGATGCTTCCTAAGGGGTCCTGCCTGTGTTCAGATTCCACTGGTTTCTCCCCACCATCACTTAAGTGGGCATTTCCCCCTCACAGCTCTTATTCCTAGAGGTACAGGAATAACTGAACCTCCGGACTCCCAACATCAGCCTCCTCCCCAGCCTGACCCCCGCCTCACCCTCACACAGCCTCAGCTCTTACTGAGCCCCACTCTTTGCGACGCGGAGGGGTGACCAGGAGCCAAGGCCAGGCAGCTGGATTCCCAGGACTCACCTGTCAAGGACGAGCAGAACCTCAAAGCTGGGGGAGTTCAGAGAAGATCCACCAGAGGGCGCTGCGGCACTGCCCTGGAAAGAGCAGCCGCCGCTGCTTTTCCCAATCAGCAAAGGACTACCGTATTGACACCCGTGTAGCGCCAAGCCCTGGGCGAGACGCTGAGATGCGAGGATCAGGCACAGGTGCTCCCACTGCCACGTCGGGGGAGGGCTCAGAGCCCATGGAGAGGGTGAGGAGGTGGCACCCAGGCAAGGTGTGGCTTTTTCCTGCTTCTGGGGACTTTAATTATAGAACACACACGTAATCCAACCACACAACACATACATCCACCAAGTAGACAACACACATATGAGCAACACCCACACTGACACCACACAACACACACCCACATGCACACACCACACAAGGCACATACACACATCCTGGGCACCTTCAAGGGGCCAGCTGTGGGCAGACCCCGGGCCACAGAGGAGAATGTGGAGCAGAGCATTGGTGAGTTTACAGCTTGAGAGAACAACCTCCACGGCCCCAGACAATCCACACATCATTAGAGACGCTGTCAAAGAGCCCTATTAAAATGCACACATGTGAGCCACATGCTACCCCAGGGTTCTGTGAGCTCACCCGTACCCACTCGTACATTAGCACAGATTTGCTGCGCGCTGACCTGGGGTGGAGAATCTTTTGTCAGAGGGTCACAGGGGAGGAGAAGGCTAGCCAGCATTTAAGGAGGGCTGACGGGGCGCGGGCACTGCGCTGGGGGCAGGGGGTGCTTTCCTTCTCTCAGTGCTCACAGACCACTGTGCTGTGTGCTAAAATATTCGCATTTTACAGACGAGGACACGAAGGCTCAGAGAAGTGCAGTTGCTTGCCCGGGGCCGGGGCCGCAGAGCTGGTAGGTGGAGGAGCTGGGATTCTAACTCAGCCCTGAAGAAACTCACAGTCAATGGGGGCGATGTATACAGAAAAAGACCCTAAACGACACAAGAGCACCCAGCAAAGAGCAACTTCAATTTCTTTCTTCCTCCCCTTTCTTTCTCTTTCTCCCTTTCTTTCCCTCCCTCCCTCCCTTCCTTCCTCTCTCTCCCTCCCTCCTTCCCTTTCCTTCTCTCCCCTCCCCTCCTCCTCCCTTCCCTTCTCCCCTCCTCTCTCCTCTCTCTCCCTCTTCCTTCCCCTTCCAGGACTTAACATGCTCCATTTGCATTCACAAGAGCTTCACCTGGGAAGGAAGGGGCAGCCCCTGCCTAGGCTGCCCTGTCCTAAAGCCTCCAGGTAGGCTTGTGTCACCTGCAGATGTAGCCCTGTCACCTGAAGCCTCTGGCCTAGCAGACATGATGGTGCTGAAAGATCAATGGTGGAAAGAGACGCCTATGGAACGTGCGGACAGCTCCGGTGGGAGACACAGCGAGACCTCTGCGGTTCTCCAGCAAGGTCGCACCATCTGCAGCAGAGAACTACATGCCAAGAAATAGTCAGGTAAGAAACTGCCGCGGGGCGCCAAGTGGCCGCGCAGGCAGACTGCCCATTGTGAGCTGGGTCTCTTCAGTCCTGCCAGGCTGGCAGGCCAAGCAGACCCAGCAGCAGCCCATGGAAGCTGGAGACTGGCCTCCAGGACTGAGGTGAGTGGACCAGAAGCCACAGGCAGCCCGCAGAACCCCACCCATGGGCTGGTGCCCATGGTTCTACACGCTTCTGCCCAACCAGCCAAAGCAGGGAGGAAAAGCGTGAGCTTGGGGTGCAGAGGGGCCGGCTCTGCATGTATGTGCAAACTGAGAATGATCGCCGCCTCCCTCAGGGGCGGCCTTAAAACAATTATTGGAAATTATTTTGGAATTTCCATTCATTTTGGAATTACTTTGGAATAATTTTCCAATAATTTTGGAAATGGTTTCTCCAAAATTATTAGAGAAAATCCTCCAATAAATAGGCGCAGTTTCAGATGGTGTGTCTAATCGTCCCCTTTCTGTGGAAAGAGAAGGGTCCCAGCCGGGCAAGGTGGCTCATGTCTGAAATCCCAGCACTTTGGGAGGATGAGGCGAGCAGATCACGAGGTCAGGAGTTCGAGACCAGCCTGGCCAACATGGTGAAACCCCGTCTCTACTAAAAATACAAAAATTAGCTGGGCATGGTGTTGTGTGCCTGTAAACCCAGCTACTTGGGAGGCTGAGGCAGAAGAATCCTTTGAACTGGGACCTGGGAAGCAGAGGCTGCGGTGAGCAGAGATTGCGCCACTGCACTCTAGCCTGGGCTACAGAGCAAGACTCTGCCTCAA
>NW_016107426.1:1346715-1357041 GCF_001604975.1 Cebus imitator | reverse complement strand
AAAAAAAAAAAAAAAAAAAAAAAAAAAAAAAAAAAAAAAAAAGGAGAGAGAGAGAAGGGTCCCAAAGAGAAAATATGTGCAACTCATGGGCAGTGGCTGACGGCTTGCCTGGCTGGGACCTGAAGGAAAAAGACTGGGCGGTGAGGAGCAGCGGGCCTGGGCTGGAGGACATGGCTGGAGATTTGGGAGTGGGCCCAAGTGTGAAGGTCTTTGCAGCCCGTGTTAACAGCTGCCAGAGAGCATCCTCTGTGGACAGTCACTGAACAACCAAGCAGACAAGATGGCCGGTCAGCCTCCCTCAGCCCTCCTTTGTCACTGGACACGCCCGCCGGCATGCTGGGTACAGTGGCCACGGTGCAGAGATGGAGGCTACTTGAGACCCATAAACTTGATTGCCCCCCCCCAAGCCCGGTCTAGATGCATCTAGATGCTTCCCTTAAATTCCAGCCTGCCCAGGTGCCAGTGAAGCCTTGGTGCCTCGTTAGAGTCACCACCAGGGGGCGATAGTGGAACAGGTACAGCCTTTGGCAACGACGGACTCACCTGCGGGGAAACTGCGGCTGAGGGAGGAGGGCACGTTCCTCTCTTCCTTGTTACAGAGCGTGGAGCCATGGAAACCTCAGGAACTGGGCAGAGAGGAAGAAGAACCCACTTCTACCCAGGATGGGCCAAGTGAAGAAGGCTCTTGGTACTTTCAAGAGTAGGTTAAAGAGCTTGGCCAATGCTGAACTGAGGGGGTAGAGGAAAAGGTGATTTCTATTTTCTTTTTTGTTTAAAAACACATTATATTGTACTAGGGTTTTAAGGTTTTCTTTTTTTTCTTTCTTTTTTTGAGATGGAGTTTTGCTCTTTTTGCCCAGGCTGGAGTTCAATGAGGCAATCTTGGTTCACTGCAACCTCCGCCTCCCAGGTTCAAGTCATTCTCCCACCTCAGCCTCCTGAGTAGCTGGGACTACAGGCGTGCGTCACCGCACCAGGCTAATTTTGTATTTTTAGTAGAGACGGGGTTTCACTATGTTGGCCAGGCTGGTCTTAAACTCCTGACCTCTGGTGATCCACTCGCCTCGGCCTCCCAAAGTGCAGGGATTACAGGCGTGGGTCACCACACCCAGCCAGGGTTTTAAAGTTTTCAAAGCACCCTCAGGTTGATTTTTTTTTTCTTTTTTAAAGAAAAAGAAAGAAAAAAAAGAATGAAGGAGAGGGAAAAAGAGGAAGAGGGAGAGAGAACAGGAGTATTGCTTTATTGCCCAGGCTAGAATGTAGTCTGAAAATTGATATTGAAAACCTCTTTTATGCCAATAATTGTGCTTAATAACGGAGACAGGAAGAAATGAGGGAAGAAAATAACAAACAAGCAGCCAACCAATATTTCATTTAAACCTGTGAAATGCTATACAATTATTGAGGAGTGATTTACTTCACTTTTAAAGTGGGTGTGATGTGGTACTCATAAGAGTGTATATTTTGTGTATTTGAAGTGGAGAGTTCTATAAATGTTTATTAAATTTAGTTGTTCCAGATCTGAGTTCAAGTCCTGGATATCCTTGTTAATTTTCTGTCTCATTGATCTAATATTGATGTTAAAGTCTCCCACTATTATTGTGTGGGAGTCTAAGTCTCTTTATAAGTCTCATGTATCTGGGTGCTCCTGTATTGGGTGCGTATATATTTAAGATCGTTAGCTCTTCTTGTTGCATTGATCCTTTTACCATTATGTAATGTCCTTCTTTGCCTCTTTTGATCTTTGTTGCTTTATTTATTTATTTATTTATTTTTCTAAAGACGAGTTTTCACCATGTTGGTCAGGCTGGTCTTGAACTCCCGACCTCAGGTGATCCGCCCGCCTTGGCCTCCAAAGTGCTTGGATTACAGGCGTGAGCCGCCATGCCTGGCCGATCTTTGTTGCTTTAAAGTCTATTTTATCAGAGGCAAGAATTGCAATTCCTGCTTTTTATTTATTTATTTATTTTTGCTCTCCATTTGGTTGGTAAATTTTTCTCCATCACTTTGAGTCTTTGTGTATCCTTGCATGTGAGATGGGTCTGGATGCAGCATATCGATGGGTTTTGGCTGTGTCTTTTGATTGGGAGATTTAGTCAATTTAAATTTAAGATTAATAATAATATATGTGAGTTTAATACTGCCATTTGATGCTAGCTGGCTGTTTTGCCCATTAGTTGATGTAAATTCTTCATTATGTTGATGCTCTTTACTTTTTGGTATATTTTTGGAAAGGCTGATATTGGTTGTTCCTTTCTATGTGTAGTGGTTCTTTCAGAAGCTCTTGTAAAGCAGGCCTGGTGGTGATGAAATCTCTGAGTACTTGCTTGTTCACAAAAGATTTTATTTTTCCTTCGCTTGTGAAGCTTAGTTTGGCTGGATATGAAATTCTGGGTTGAAAGTTCTTTTCTTGGCCGGGCACCGTGGCTCATGCCTGTAATCCCAGCACTTTGGGAGCCTGAGGCAGGTGGATCACGAGGTCAAGAGATCGAGACCATCCTGGTCAACATGGTGAAACCCTGTCTCTACTAAAAAATATGAAAATTAGCTGGGCATGGTGGCACGTGCCTGGAGTCCCAGCTACTTGGGAGTCCGAAACAGGAGAATCGCTTGAACCTAGGAGGCGGAGGTTGCGGTAAGCCAAGATCGCGCCATTGCACTCCAGCCTGGGTAAGAGTGAAACTCTGTCTCAAAAACAACAAAAATAAACTTAAAACATCAATATTTTTCAGTGCTGTCTTTACAGTTCTGAGCTGTGACTCAACTATAGGTATTTCCGCACTTGNGAGTACTTGCTTGTTCACAAAAGATTTTATTTTTCCTTCGCTTGTGAAGCTTAGTTTGGCTGGATATGAAATTCTGGGTTGAAAGTTCTTTTCTTTAAGGATGTTGAATATTGGCCCCCACTCTCTTCTGGCTTGTAGGGTTTCTGCTGAGAGATCTGCTGTGAGTCTGATAGGCTTCCCTTTGTGGGTAACCTGACCTTTCTCTCTGGCTGCCCTTAGCATTTTCTCCTTCATTTCAACCCTGGTGAATCTGACGATTATGTGCCTTGGGGTTGGTCTTCTTGAGGAGTATCTTTGTGGTGTTCTCTGTATTACCTGGAGTTAAATATTGTCCTGCCTTGCTAGGTTGGGAAAGTTTTCCTGAGTAATATCCTGAAGCGTATTTTCCAGCTTGGATCGATTCTCTTTGTCACATTCAGGTACACCTATCAAGCGTAGATTAGACCTTTTCACATAGTCCCGTATTTCTTGGAGAATTTGCTCATCCCTTTTTATACTTTTTTCTCTAATCTTGTCTTCTCGTGTTATTTCATTAAATTGGTCTTCGATCTCTGATATCTTTTCTTCTGCTTGATCAGTTCGGCTGTTAAAACTTGTGCATACTTCGTGAAGTTCTCGTGTTGTGTTTTTCAGCTCCATTAATTCACTTATATTCCTCTCTAAATTGTCTATTCTCGTTAGCATTTCATCAAACCTTTTTTCGAAGTTCTTAGTTTCTTTGCATTGGGTTAGAACAAGTTCTTTTAACTCACAGAAGTTTCTTATCATCCACCTTCTGAAGCCTGCTTCTGTTAATGGAACACACTTGTTCTCTATCAGGCCTTGTTCCATTGCTGATGAGGAACTGTGATCCCCTGTAGAGGGAGAGGCGTTCTGATTTTGGGTATTCTCAGTCTTTTTAGGCTGGTTTCTTCCCTTCGTTATAAATTTATCCATCTGTTGTCTTTGTGATTACCGACTTTCTAATTAGGTTTCTGAGTGGACGTCCGACTTGTTGATTCCCAGCGCTGGAATCTGAGCAACTCACTGCACTGGCCAAAACAGCGGCATTAAGATTCTTGGTGCTTTTCTGCCCGGGGTCTCCGGTCTGGCTTCCTTCTTGAGTCCGTCCTTCCATCAGCTGAATAGGCAACTCTGCCTTCCTGGAGCCCCAAACCTCGGCCAAAAGGGGACCCAGTCCCGTTTATTCTGCACCAAGAATCGCCGCGCCGGCCACAAGAGTCGTGCTGGCGACCCGTGGGGCTCCTCCGCTGGGAATCTCCTGGTCTATGAGCAACAAAAACTCGTCTGAAAGTGTGGCGTCCTCTCGTTCTCTGCGCTTTCAGTGGGAGCTACAATCCCGAGCTGCTAGTGATCAGCCATCTTGAATCTCTCTCTCCGATTTTTTTTTTTTTTTGTAATGAAGCTGCAAAACAATTTTGAGAAGTGGATATTATCATCCTCAAGAAAACACAGGCTCAGACACGTTAGCCAGCTTGTTGCAGGTCACAGAGCTGGACAGAGGCTGGACCTGAACCCAGGCCCTTCCAAGTCAATGACTTGGATTCAGACTGAATTTTGCCACCGCTGGATTTACGGTCCTAAGAGAGAGCCTCGGCCTCGGCCTTCTCTGTGCTTGGTTTCCATCCCAGTGAGGGAGAACAGCAAGGAGAGGGAGAACCTTACCACCTGGGTGCAGCCGGGGGGAGCTGGAGCCTGCTGGTACCAGGCGGCCTCAGAGCCCCTGCAGGACGTTCACAGCACCCCGCTGCGTGCAGGCCAAAGTGGGAAATGTTTGATACTTCTGAAACAAGAAATAGATGTATCGTGTACAGAATTTAAAAAATAAATGTCCCTCCCTGCCTGGCCCCTGGTAACTGTTTCCTCCCAGGAGGCCACTGTGGTTACCAGTTGTCTTGCGTGATCAGTATTGATATCAAACAGTGAGCTCTGCTGGGCCAGGCTGGTCCCCTGCGGCCACAGCCCCCCGAGATGTGCCAGGTTCAGGTCCAGCTGATGCTATCCAGCTCTTCTCCAGGGTAGGCCCTTTCACAGATATTGCCTCTTTTTTTCTCTTTTCTTTCTTTTATTTTTTTTGAGACAGAGTATCACTCTGTTGCCCAGGCTGGAGTGCAGTGGTGCTATCTCGGCTCACTGCAGACTCCGCCTCCTGGGTTCAAGTGCTTCTCCTGCCTCAGCCTCCTGAGTAGCTGGGATTACAGGCGGCTGCCACCGCACCCGGCTAATTTTTGTATTTTTAGTGGAGAGAGGGTTTCACCATGTTGATCAGGCTGGTCTTGAACTGCTGACCTCGTGATCTGCCTGCCTCAGCCTCCCAAAGTGCTGGGATTACAGGCGTGAACCACCGTGCCTGGCCGCCTCTTTTAATTCTAAACAAAAACACAAAACTCGTAAAGTAGCATTAAGACTCCAGTTTGGCTAAAGTCACCCAACAAGACAGTGGTTCCACCTGGGCCCAGCTCTAGGTCCTATGACTCCTTTGCCCGAACCACTGCTCCAAGGCCACCTTCGAAATCAGCCCAGGTGTGTCCCCACATCCCCCACCCACAAGCGGCAGCGGCACTGCTGGAGCCACCACAGCTCTTGAATTTGCCAGTTCTCGTGTGCTGTGTGTGCGGATGTGTGTGTTTGCGTGTGTGTGTGCACACGTGTGTGGATGTGTGTGGATGTATGTGCACACATGTGTGTGCATGTGTGTATGTATGTGTATGTGTGTGCGTGTGTGCGGATGTGTGTGCACATGTGTGGATGTGTGTGCATTGGCTGCCGCCAATCTCCCAGCGCTAAGAGCGAAGGTTCCAGTGGCCTCAGCTGGGCTGCACCTCCCCCAGTGACAAGCGGAGAGAGGCTCGTGGGACTGGAACCAAGGCCCCTTCCGCACCGCCTCCATCTCACTGCACAGTTTTTGGCCCTGTTTTCCTTGGAATCTCCACCCCTGCCCTACAGTAGGCTGCCACAATCCAGGTCGGGATGCCAGAGGCCATGGGGCTCCAAGTGTAGGAGGTGGAAGCCAAGCTCTCCTCCAGTGTCTGGCTGTTCTCAGCTCCACAAAGAACACACAGGAGCACTGGAAAGACACCACAGCTCCTTATCCCTGGAGCCTGCCTGCGCCTGTGACCCCCTCCTAGGGAGACCTCAGCCTCCGGTGGTGCCTGAGCCTGAAGGACAGTCATCAAGCGAACCAACCACCCACAGGGCACACTTCTGCTCCACCCAGGGAAGCAGTGTTGTGCTCCTGGATAAGGGCTGGGCTCTGGGGAGGAGCTGCTCATTTAAATAGGTGGAACCCATTGCAAGCCAGACTCTCTGAGTTCAAGAAGTTTCCACAGGGTTGTGGCTTGAATGGCAGGGAAGGACTGAGGTAGACAGGGAAGGCTGCGCCTGGGAAGAGCCTCTGGGAGAACATGTGGGAAGAGGAGAGAAAGAAAAGGAAGGAGGAGGAATCCCGACACTTGGTGGGAGGGCTTTGAAATAGAGAACAAGCAAGTGACAGAGAACGAAACTCTACAATAGACTTCCTGGGGGTCTACTCTCGAAAGCTCATCAATCATCTATCAATCAATCAATCAAATGTCCCTTCCAACCTCAGCTTTCAAGAAAAGCTAGGTTTTCACCATGCTTGTTAGCTTTCTATATTATTCCTTTTTTTTAAACCCGAGAAACTAATGATCATAGGATTGGGAAATATTTACCTGAGTGGAATCTCCACTCCATCTCCAACCTTGTCAAAGAATCTAAGATATAAATGATGTTAATGGATTTCATGAGCTATTTCATCAGAGTGTTTTCTGCTTTTAGAAGTCATATATCCTTATTTAACCTCCCTAAGCCCATTTCCTCCTTTGTACAATAGAGATATTAGCAACACGCACCCCCTAGATCGGCTGCAAGGCTTCAATGAGAGGAGGTCTATAAAGTGCTGAGCACGGTGTCTGATGCGCAGTTAAGCACTCAGTAAATGTTAACTATGATTTGGAAACAGCCAAATCTCTTCAGAAGCTGAGGCGCAATTTGTCAGCTTGCAGTTTTCCTCCCTTTCTGCAGCTCAGCTTTAATGGCTGCTAATTGTTCACAAGCTAAATTTTCACTTACTGAAGCATTTATCATAGACTCTCTTTGGGAGCACGTGCGCTGCCTAAGTAAAAATAAATGTGATTCAATTTATAACATTTCTATTCTCGATGAGCCGTTTTTAGAACTATCTTTCTCCATTTGCTAAGGAACTGGACCAGATAAGCTGTGAGATCCTTTTCCAGTGAAAAATTCTGTTTCTCTCTTGCCTAAGTTGAGGAACTCATGTCTGTCTAGTCAAATATCATGAGGGTTCAAATATCAACAAAAACAGATTAATATTTTATACAGAATCATTTGCAAACAGATGAACTGAAATATTTAATATCTAATAATGAATGTCTTGTCAATAATGAGGGCATTTGTATGCAGTACATAATTCAGAGAGGAAATGGACTTTTTCAGCCTAATTTTGTGAACTTTAAAAAATAAAAAAATTAATCCTAAAGAAACAATTCACAACATAGGGAGAAAAAACCTAAGATGTTAGCAATGATCCGGGCGCAGTGGCTCACACCTGTAATCCCAGCACTTTGGGAAGCCAAAGCAGGCGGATCACTTGAGGTCAGGAGTTCGAGACCAGCCTGGCCAACATGGTGAAACCCCATCTCTACTAAAAATACAAAAATTAGCTGGGCATGGTGGTGCATACCTGTAGTCCCAGCTACTTAGGAGGCTGAGGCAGGAGAATTGGTTGAACCTGGGTGGTGGAGGTTGCAGATATAATGATGTTAATGGATTTCATGAACCATTTTGTCAGGGTGTTTTCTGCTTTTTAAAGTCATGAGCCGAGGTCATACCACTGCACTCCAGCCTGGGGACAGAGTGAGACTCTGTCTCAAAAAATAAATAAAAATAAAAAAATATGTTGGCAATGCATTATTTGCAGAGCCACACTCAATATGTAATCTACATCTGTAACGATATGAAAAGCGTGAAATAAAATCTGGCTCATCCAGAAATGTGGAAGATTGTACAGTCCTTAAATGGCTGCAGTGCAGAGCAGCAGTTAGGAACGCCTGCTCTGGAGTCAGGCTGCCTGAGTTGAAACACAGGTGAAACCCAGGTTTCATCTCTTACCAGCACGGTGCCTTGAACAACACACTTGATTCCTCAGTGCCTCAGTTTCCTCACTTGTAAAACAGAGACTAAACTAGTATGTACCTCAAAGATTTGTTGAAGATTACATGTAAAGTTCTTAGAACAGTTGCTAGTGAGTAGTAAGTGTTTACTACAAGTTGGCTTTCGTGAGATTTTAATAACAGTGTGGCAGAGACTGCTAACATTATCAAACCACGTTCTCTTCTAGGGCTCCCAGCTGGACTATAGTTCCCAGCCTCTCCTTCAGTTAGGAGTAACCACATGACTAAACTCAAGGCCACAGAATAAGAGTGGAAGTGATATGAGCCCATCAAGCCCAGCCCATAAAAACCTTCCATGCACAAGCTCTAAGCTTCAACCGCCCTGCTGGTTTAATGTAGGCAAATGAAATGACTTTGGAAGCCATGTTATGGAGATGGTGGAGGCCATGATAGACTTTTTTTTTTTTTTTTTCATTTTTGAGATGGAGTTGCACTCTTGTCGCCCAGGCTGGAGTGCAGTGGCGCGATCTCGGCTCACAGCAACCTCTTCCTCCCTGGTCCAAGCGATTCTCCTGCCTCAGCCTCCTGAGTAGCTGGCATTACAGGCATGAGCCACCACACCCGGCTCATTTTTGTCTTTTTAGTAGAGACGGGGTCTCACCGTGTTGGTCAGGCTGCTCTCGAACTCCTGACCTCAAGTGAACCACGCGCCTCAGCCTCTCAAAGTGCTGGGATTACGGTTGTGAGCTACCACACCCTGGCCATACAACTATTCTTATAGATGTTTTGTTTATATTTCTCCTGGGTAAGTTCCTAGAAGAGGAATTGCCGGGAGTATTTTCCGTTGCTGCTGCAACCATTTACCGTTAACTGAGTGCCTTAAAACTCCACAGATGTGTTGCCTTGCAGCGCTGGAGGGCGGAAGTCCCGCACGTGTCTCGCTGCGCTGATGCCTGTGTGGTGATGCCTGTGCTCCTTTATGGAGGCTGTAGGGACGAATCCGTCCCCTCACTTCTCCAGCGTCCAGAGGCTGTGGGCATTCCTTCAGTCATGGCCCTTTCCTGCCCCTCAAAGCCAACAACGGTGGGTGGAACCCTTTCCACACGGCCTCGCCCCAGCCTGCGCTCCTGCCTCCCTCCTCTACTTTTACCGACTCTTGTGAGAACATCGAGCCCACCTAGATCATCCAGGGTAATGTCCGAATTTCAGGGATCTTAATCGCATTTGCAAAGTCCCTTCTGCCACATAAGGTAATATAGTCACAGGATCCAAGGATTAAAATGTGGACATCTTTGGGGGGGATATTATTCCATCTACCACAGTGGATCATAAACCAGGTATATGCTTATCTTTGTGGTTTTTTTTTTTTTTTGAGACAGACTTTCCCCTTTCACCCTGTTGCCCAGGCTGGAGTGCAGCATCATGAACTCGGCTCACTACAACCTCTGCCTTCTGGGTTCAAGTGATTCTCCTGCCTCAGCCTCCCAAGTAGCTGGGATTACAGGCACGCGCCACCACGCCCAGCTAATTTTTGTATTTTTAGTAGAGACGGGGTTTCACTATGTTGACCAGGCTGGCCTCGAACTCCTGATGTCATGATCCACCCTCCTCGGCCTCCCAAAGTGCTGGGATTACAGCCGTGAGCCACCGAGCTGGCCCTTATTTTTATCTTTACATAAGAAGCTACAATAAATTTTCCAAAGTGGTTGTGCCATTTTGCCCAGGCACTGGCAGTAGTATATGAGAGTTCCAGTTGCTTCACATCCCTGCCAACATTTCATTTTCAGTCTTCTTGTTTTTTGTTTTGTTTTGTTGTTTATATTGTTCTGTCACCCAGGCTGTAGTGCAGTGGTGAGAACATCGCTTACTGCAGCCTCAACCTCCTGGGCTCAAGGGATCCTCCCACCTCAGCCTCCTGAGTAGCTGGGACTACGGGTGCAAGCCACCATGTCTGTAGAGACGGGGTCTCACTAGGTTGACCAGGCTGGCCTCAAGCAGTCCTCCCGTCTTGGCCCCTCAAAGTGCTGGGATTACAGGTGTGAGCCACCTCACCTGGCCAGTCTTTTTAACCTTAACCCTCCTAATGGGTGTGAGGTGATACCTTATTGTGCTTTAAATTGCGTTTTCCTCGTGACTAAAAATGTTAAGCATCTTCCGTGTGTTTATTGGCCATCTGTGTATCTTATTTTGTGAAGTTTCTCTTCAAGTCTTTTACCCACTTTTCATTGGGTTATTGTCTCTTTGTTGTTGATTTATAAGCGTTCTTTATATATTTTAGACACAGGTGCTTTGTTATAGATATGTATTATAAATATTTTCTCCCAGTTTGAATCTTGACTTTTCATTTTCTTTCTTTCTTTTCTTTTCTTTTTTTTTTTTTTTTTTTT
>NW_016107426.1:1343229-1345430 GCF_001604975.1 Cebus imitator | reverse complement strand
CAGAGTCTCACTGTGTCACTCAGGCTGGAGAACAGTTGCAAAATCACTGCTCACTGCAACCTCGACCTCCTGAGCTCCAGCGATCCTTCTGCCTCAGCTTCCTGAGTAGCTAGGACTATAGTTGCTGCCACCACACCTGGCAAATTTTTAAATTTTTGCAGAGATGAGGTCTTCCTATGTTGCCCAGGCTGGTCTCAAACTCCTGACCTCCAGCCATCTTTCCACTTTAAGGGGTCTCCCAAAGTGCTGGGGTTACAGGCATGAGCCACCGCACCCAGCCAAAATGTTTTTCTTTTACCCTCATGCTTGAGGGATCTTTTCACAGAATATAAAACTATGGGTTGTTAGTTTCTTCTGTCAGCAATTTGAAGCTGTTCTCCTATTGTCTTGTGACCGCCCCTGGTTTTTCATGAGAAGTTGGCCATCATTCATATCATCCCTCATATATAATGTCTTTTATCTGGCTACTTTTAAGACTGTTCTTTTCTTTTTCTTTTTCTTTTTTTTAGACAGTCTTGCTCTGTCACCCAGGCTGGAGTGCAATGGCGGAATCTCGGCTCACTGCAACCTTCGCCTTCTGGGTTCAAGCGATTCTCTTACCTCAGCCTCCCAAATAGCTGGGACTACAGGCCTGTGCCACCACACCTAGCTAATTTTGTATTTTTGGTAGAGACAGGGTTTCACCATGTCGACCAGGCTGGTCTCGAACTCCTGACCTCAGGTGATCCACCTGCCTTGGCCTCCCAAAGTGGGATTACAGATGTGAGCCACTGCTGCCGGGTCAAGAATTTTTCTATTTGATTTTCAGCAGTTTGACTACAATGAGCCTAAGTATAGTTTTCTTTTTCTTTATCCTGTGAGTTCACTGACCTCCTTGCATCTCTAGGTTGATGTTTTCACTAAATTTGGGGAAATTTTGGTCATTACTCCTTCGAAGGCCTTTTTTTTCTGTCCCATCTCTTTGTCTCTTTTCTTTTTGAGATCACTGCTTTGAATCTGTTAATTATGGAGAAGAGATTTTCATAGACAACTAGCAATCACAGCCATAACACTCCAACCAGCAGAGAAAGAAAACAAAGGGAAGGAGACACACTCCTTTCTACTGCTCATATTCTATTGGCCAGCACCCTGGACAGCTGGGCTCCAAATAAATTCCCTAGCTACAGAAGGAAGGGGAAAAGACTTCCAATTATAGCTCTGAGGGAGTAACTGATACCAGGTTCCCACCACCGCCCCCATAAACAACTATAAAATCAGACAAAATATTTCAGACAACTGTTCTCAGGCACGGGCAACAGGCGATACCAGACTGTGACCCTTGAGAGAAAGGAGACGCTCAGGGTGAATTCTCCATTGGCCCTGGCTTTCTTCCTGGGGTCGTTTCTGAGTCACAGGATGGGGAGACGGAGCTTACACAGAGCAGCACATTCTTGCTGAGCTGAAGAAGCAGAAATGGGAGTTTGGTGCTGCCGAATTGGCTGGAATTTGCAGGGCAATGCAACAGAAAGGAGCAGCTGCCTGGGGGTGAGGGTGCTTGAAGTCTACACCGGGTGTCTCCAATGGCCTTTGGCTGAGGGCTTGGCTGAGCATATGCCAGTAAGACACCATATAGTCTAGAAAAAGGCTACTGAGAGCTGGATAGGACTGAGAGCTGGATGTGAATGCCAGAGGTGGCAGTGTCGGGAGTTCCGGCCAATCCACAGTTAAGAGTAAGGGCCATGTTCTATCTAAAGTAAGGACCGATTCCTAGGACTAAGGACAAAAACAAACCAGACAAAGGCCGAGAGATCAATGAGATCCACTGGTGATTTAACCACCTACCAGAACAAAAGGGGCAGAGTCAAAGCCAGTAAATTAAAGAACAGAATTTTCTAGAAGAAGTGCTGCGACGATGGTTACTTGCACGTGGTAGCAACACGGAACCTACTAACTCTTGGAAGAAATTTTACTGCCAAAAAAGCCATGGATATGGCCAGGCACAGTGGCTCAAGCCTGTAATCCCAACGCTTAGGGAGACTGAGGTGGGTGGATCACCTGAGGTCAGGAGTTCGAGACCAGCCTGGCCAACACGGTGAAAATCTGTCTCTACTAAAAATACAAAAATTAGCTGGGTGTGGTGCCAGGTGCCTGTAGTCCCAGCTACTTGGGAGACTGAGGCAGGAGAATTGCTTGAACCTGGGAGGCAGAGATTGCAGTGAGCC
>NW_016107426.1:1325947-1341858 GCF_001604975.1 Cebus imitator | reverse complement strand
GAGTGCAGTGGAACGATCTTGGCTCACCACAACCTCCACCTCCTGAATTCAATTGATTCTCCTGCCTCAGCCTCCCAAGTAACTGGGATTGCAGGCAAGAGTCACCACGCCTGGCTAATTTTTGTATATTTTGTAGAGATGGGGTTTCATCATGTTGGCCAGGCTGGTCTCGAACTCCTGGCCTCGGGTGATCCGCCCACCTCAGCCTCCCAAAGAGCTGGGATGACAGGCCTGAGCCACCGCGCCCGGCCCAGCTCCTGTTTTTTAAGCCACCACATTGAGGATATTTTTGTTGCCGCCACCCTACCCATGACCTCAGCTCATCCTCCTCCTGCCGCTATTCTCCGAGATGGCATTTGGAGTCTGGGAGGCGGGTCTTAGCTGGCCTGGTGGTGAAGGTGACAAAGGGGCCTCAGCTCCTGGGCACAGATGCATATGCTGCCCTATAGCTCCTCTGATTTCTGCAGCCAGCTTCTTGTTGACCCCATCACAGGGCTGAGCCTTTCTGGGATCTGTTGCTTACATTGATACTCTGTCCTGGCTCCTAAGAGTGCAGGGTCCTTTCCATTGATTCTTCTCCACTTCGGTTCTACCGTGCTCCGCTCCCCCTTGGTGAACTTCCATTAGGCTCCCAGCCTGAGTGACCAGCCAGCCCTCAGCTATAGGGCCACCTCTCCTCACATAAGCTCTTTCTCTGCAAGAGTGTCCAGGAAATTCTGGATTGATCTAGGCGGATAGATTGATACAGGGCAGGTACCTGGTGAGGCTTCTCTTCCCAGAAGCCCAAATTGAAACAGAGTCAGAGGCCTCTCCTCTGCTTTTGGTGTTTCCTTCAATCTGCCTGTCCAGAACTGCAGCTGTCAGGACACATGGCTTACAGCTGCTTCTCCCGCCTCCATCTGTCTCCTCCCCCACAACAAATCCCCAGGGAGGAGTGGCGTTTGTCCACTTTCTCTTGATGGTACATCTCCGATGTGGACTTCCATGATTAAGTCCACCAAGGCTGTCCAGGCGCGGTGGCTCACGCCTGTAACCCCAGCACTCTGGGAGGCTGAGGCAGGTGGATCACTTGCGGTCGGGAGTTTGAGACCAGCCTGGCCAACAGAGCAAAACCCCATCTCTACTAAAATAAAAATTAACCAGGCATGGTGGTGGGTGCCTGTAATCCCAGCTACATGGGAGGCTGAGGCAGGAGAATCACTTGAACCCGGGAGGCAGAAGTTGCAGTGAGCTGAGATCATGCCATTGCACTCCAGTCTGGGCGACAGAGTGAGACTCGATCTCAAAAAAAAAAGTCCACCAAGGTTGAGCCTTGATCTATTAGAGGACGAACTTCAGGAGAAAATAAAAATCATTCCTTTTCTTTTTTCCACAAAGGCTTTCATCTGAGCCTCTTGTCTGGCTAAATGGGTTAAGGAAAGTCAGGGTTGAGACTCAGTCTCTCAAGGGGCCTCTGTCCCAGGCAGTACCTGCCCTTCTTTCCCTGGCAATGAGTTTTATGGCTCAGCCTTGGGGGAGAGAAGCTGAAAGAGCGTGTGATTTACAGGGAAAATAAAAATACGTGGATTTAATACTGTTCCTCTTGTATAGTTTATCTCAGTTTGACACTTGTATTTTAACTTTGTTTATGGTGTCTTTCAAGGACAAGCCTTCTTCATATTGATGGTGTCAAATCTGTCAGCTTTTCCTTAATGGCTCCTGGGTCTCGTGCCCTGCATAGGAAATCTTTCTCCGCCCTAAGACCAAACATAACTTTTAATGGCTGCAAAGTATGCCATTGTGCAAATATGCAAATATACCCTAATTTATTTACAGATGAATATTTAGTGTGTTTCTACTGTTTAAGTCATAATAAATAATGTAGCAAACATCTTTGTAAATACATTTTATCTTCTGCAATGCCTGTGATTTCTTTAAGGTTAGATTCTTAGGGCGTCCATGGGCCTTTTTCACCATTTTAAAAGCCTTTACAACAATGAAAGAATGACCTCTTATATAGCTGCACAGGTCAACTAAAATGTCCATTTTCTTTTGCATAGAATTGCACCTGCTCAGTCAGTGTGGTTATATTTGCATTTTAGGTTGACTAAAAGCTCTGGTGGTTACAAATGACTGATGAATAAAAACATGAAAATATTATGAGTTAAAAAATGCCACTTGCCTGATAGACTAAAACTTTTCAAAGACAGGGGGGACTTAATAAAAGTCTTTTCTTTCTTTCTTCCTTCCTTCCTTCCTTCTCTTTCGTTCCTTCCTGCCTGCCTGCCTGCCTGCCTGCCTTCTTTCATTCTTTCTTTCTCTCTCCCTTTCTTCCTTCCTTCCTTCCCCCCTTCCCTCCCTCCCTCCCTCCTTTCTTTCTTTCTTTTTCTTTCTTTCTTCCCTTTCTTCCCTTTCTTTCGACAGTGTCTTGCTGTGTCACCAGGCTGCAGCAATCACCGCTCACTGCAGTCTCCACTTCTGAGGCTCAAGCAGTCCTCCTGCCTCAGCCTCCTGAATAGCTGGGACTATAGGCATGTGCCACCATGGCCAGCTAATTGTTTTTTGTTTTTTGTTTTTAATAGAGACGAGGTTTTGTCATTTGTCCCAGGCTGGTCTCCAGCTCCTGGGATCAAGCAATCTACACACCTAGGCCTCCCAAAGTGCTGGGATGACAGGTGTGAGCCACCGCACTAGGCCAAAAGTGTTCTGTACTGTATAGAGATGTCCAGAGATGAAAAAGACCATTTCAGGGATAATCAGTTAATTCCCAGGAATCAGGTTCTAGATTTCTTATTCACATTATCAGCCCTTCTTTTAAACAAAGATGGTCATCATCGCCATCATCACACCCCCACCACCATCCTCACCATCACCCGCTCCGTGTGCTGTGTACCTGGCTTCACTCTCAGAGAACCCATCTCTCCCCTCACTGGAGCCTGAACTATACAAAAGAGATTTTATCACCCCAAGCTCACATATGAGAAAATGGAGTTTCAGAGATGTGGAACTGGAAGAGTGGGCTTCTGAATTTGAAGCTAGTGTTTTAATGAGATTAAGAAAGTTAATTTCTAAATTAAGAAATTAGGGCTGGGCGCAGTGGTTCATGCCAGTAATCCCAGCACTTTAGGAGGCCGAGGTCGGTGGATCATGAGGTCAGGAGACTGAAACCATCATCTGGCCAACATACTGAAACCCTGTCTCTACTAAAAAAACAAACAAAAAAAGCCAGGTATAACAGCACGCCTGTAATCCCAGCTACTCAGGAGGCTGAGGCAGGAGAATTGCTGGAACCCAGGAGGCGGAGGCTGCAGTGAGCTGAGATAGTGTCACTGCACCCCAGCCTGGCGACTGAGTGAGACTCCGTCTCTAAAAAAAAAAAAAAATTAGGTGCTGGAATCAGGCATTCGTGGTTAAAAACCCCGTGCTCTGCCTCTTGGTACTCGTTGGCCTTGGGCAAGTTTATTTGACTCTCTAAGAGTTAGTTTCTTCCTCTATAAAAGGTAGAAAATGAGAGTACTTGCCTCAGAGGAGCCAGTGAGATGATCAGTAAGAAAGTAGAAATGAGCTAGGCGACGTGGCTCACACCTGTAATCCCAGCACTTTGGGAGGCCGAAGTGGGTGGATCACCTGAGGTCAGGAGTTCAAGACCAGCCTGGCCAACTTGGCCAAACCCCGTTTCTACTAAAAATACAAAAATTAGCTGAGCACAGTGGTGCACATCTATAATCCCAGCTACTTAGGAGGCTGAGGCAGGAGAATTGCTTGAACCCGGGAGATAGAGGTTGCAGTGAGCAGAGTCGTGCCACTGAACTCCAGGCTGGGCAACAGAGTGAGAACTCCATCTCAAAAGAAAAATAAATTATCTAACCTACTTTTTTTCTCATTTCTTTGTTTTGTTTTGATGAGGCAGAGTTTTGCTCCTGTTTTGCACTCCCAGGGTGCAGTGGTGCAATCTCTGCTCACTGCAACCTCCACCTCCCAGGTCAAGTGATTCTCCTGCCTCAGCTTCCCAAGTAGCAGCTGGGACTACAGGCGTGCACCACCATGCCCGGCTAATTTTGTATTTTTAGTAGAAATGGGGTTTCACTATGTTGGTTAGGCTGGTCTCAGACTCCTGACCTCAAGTGAGCCACCATCCTCGGCCTTCCAAAGTGCTAGGATTACAGGCGTGTGCTGCCACACCCAGACTACTTTGTTTGATTGTAGTTCATAGGACCCCATTCCAAAGAGAGGCCCTGCCCCATCCCCAGAAGGAAGGAATGCTGCATAAAAAAGCCAGGAAGAACCCAGGCAGGCCTTGCTGTGTTTCCCCATTACAACATGCCCTTTTCGTCCAATCATATTTCAGCATGGCTGCTCATTCTGTGTCAAACCTAAGCATAAAAATGAACAGCTTCCTCTGTATCTTTGGGTTGTCATTCTGAAGGCTCCCATGTCACATGAACTATGATCAAATAAATTTGTATGCCTTTTTTCCCATTAATCTGCCTTTTTTTTTTTTTTTTTTTTTTTTTTTTTTTTTTTTTTTTTNTTGAGATGGAGTTTCGCTCTGTTGCCCAGGCTGGAGTACAATGGCATGATCTCAGCTCACTGAGACCTCCACCTCCCAGGTTCAAGTGATTCTCCTGCCTCAGCCTCCTCAGTAGCTGGGATTACAGGTTCATGCCAACACAGCTGGCTAATTTTTATATTTTTAGTAGAGATGGGGTTTCACCATCTTGGCCAGGCTGGTCTCGAACTCCTGACCTCATGATCCTCCTGCCTTGGCCTCCCAAAGTGCTGGGATTATAGGCCTGAGGCACCAAGCCAGCCTAATCTACCTTTTGTCAGTGACTTTTAGCAAACCTTCAGAGGGGGCTTTCCCCCGGCTCCGACACTCTCCTTGAAATAAGTAGATTCTATGGTTTTGTGAGAACCTTTTTTCTGACAGTAGGAATGTTGAAGAAAATTCAGAAAATACCGAAGCAAAAAGAGGAAAATTAGGATCAACTAGAATCCCATCTCTTAGGGAAAAACATAGTTGATGTTTTCTTTGTTTTTTGGCATCTTTATTTTCTGCATATGTGTATGTGTTTGTATGTTTGTGTAAAACACGCATTTTCCAAAGAACTGAAATGGGCTCATCCCACACCTACTGTTTTCCCTTTACGATATAATCTAAACATAGCTCCACATCAATGGCAGTCGCCAGCGGGCTTGTGAGAAGAGCAGAATCTCAGGCCCCAATCAGAATCTGCATTTCGTAAGCCCCCTAGAGGATCCCTGTGCCCCACACACTTTGGGGGCATCGCCTCACAGCATCGTTTTTAACGGCCGCAGAGTCACTCACTGCCTCTCTGGGTGGTGAGGATTTTCCCTACAACAGGAAGCTGTTCCCTCTGGGCTCTTCAGCCCGCCTCCTCAGTCAGCGCCCAGGGGACTCCAACAGGCTGGGCGCGGTAGCTCAAGCCTGTAATCCCAGCACTTTGGGAGGCCGAGTCGGATGGATCACTAAGTCAGAAGTTCAAGACCAGCCTGGCCAACATGGTGAAACCCCATCTCTACTAAAAACACAAAAATTAGCCAGATGTGGGGGTGCACGCCTGTAATCCCAGCTACTCAGGAGGCTGAGGCAGGAGAATTGCTTGAACCCAGGAGGCGGAGGCTGCAGTGAGCTGAGATAGTGTCACTGCACCCCAGCCTGGCGACTGAGTGAGACTCCGTCTCAAAAAAAAAAAAAATTAGGTGCTGGAATCAGGCATTCGTGGTTAAAAACCCCGTGCTCTGCCTCTTGGTACTCGTTGGCCTTGGGCAAGTTTATTNAAAAAAAGCCGGGCGTTGTGGGGCGTGCCCACCTGGGAGGCTAACGCAGGAGAATCGCTTGAACCTGGGAGATGGAAGTTGCAGTGCGAGCCGAGATCGCGCCTTTGCACTCCAGCCCAGGCGGCAGTGCGAGACTCTGCCTCAAAACACAAAACAAAACAAACAAAAAAAGACTCCAGCAGCTGGGGAGGTGGCATCCTTGCTGGTCCTCTGTCCTCCAGCGCTGTCTATTCCGCTCTCCCCTTGCTCTACCTGCCCGAAGCCTGGGCTGCGCGCTCCCCGCGCTCCACTGGGAGCCTCTGGCCAAGGTCCGAGCCAGGCCCCTCCAGTGCGCGGTCCAGACCTTTCATCCCGCCGATGATCGCTCCCAGTTCCTTGCGAACACCGCCCTCCTCCCCCCATTCGCCCGAGTCTCCCCGAGGCCCTCCCGCGCCTCCTCCCCTTGCCGGCCTCCCCGCTCCCCCGCACCTGCTAGAAGCCGCCACCCCTTCTCACCCACCTCCCCACTCCTCCCCAACGTCCTCAATTTCCACCTCTCCACCAAATTCCAGTCCTCTCCCTAGGAAAGGGAGAGCGGCCGGGGTCCCACCCTGCCTGTGTGTGGCCCGTGGTGGGTGTGGCCGCCTGCCAGCCACCGGCGAGCGCGAATGGAGCGCTGGGCGCCACGCGTGGCGGGCAGGTGAAGCGGGCAGGTGAAGCGGGCAGGTGAAGCGGGAATCGCGGCAGCGGCTCGGCCCTGGGGCTGGGGGGAGCCCAGAGCGACTCCTCGGGCAGGAAAGAGTGACGGTGACGTGACCGCTCTGACCCCGAGTACTTACTGGGCTCCCGTGGGCGCTGGGCTGGGCCGATCTGAGCGCGTGGAAGGGCGGTGGGTGCTCAGTTCCCGAGGATCACGGGTGGGACCCTCTGGGGGCACCTGCCGGAGCAGCCGGCCCTGCCACGGGTCCCGCCGGGCCCTCAGCAGCAAGGCGGCTCTCCCTTTACAGAGGGTTTTGTTTTGTTTGTTTGTTTGAGACGGATTCTCTCCCCCAGGCTGGAGTGCAGTGGCGCGATCTAGGGTCACTGCAACCTCCGCCTCCAGAGTTCAAGCAATTCTCCTGCCTCAGCCTCCCGAGTAGCTGGGATTACAGGCACGCGCCACCATGCCCAGCTAATTTTTGTATTTTTAGTAGAGACAGGGTTTCACCATGCTGGCCGGGATGGTCTCGATCTCTTGACCTTGTGATCCGCCCGCCTTGGCCTCCCGAAGTGCTGGGATTACAGGCGTGAGCCACCGTGCCCTGCCCCTATAGAGGTTTTATGTGCATTTCGGGGAAGTGTTCTAAAAAAATATATAAGTAAGCTTCCGTTGTCACTGATCAAAATAATAAGGGCTTTTTAAAAGGAGCCTGTTTCGTCCTGAGAGATCTGCAGAGGAAATGGGGTCACTGGGCACCGTGGGGCACGGGGGACTGTCCAGCTCTTTTGGCGAAATGTAATAATATAGAGTCTGAATGCCCACACTGTTCGATATTGTGATTCTAGTAGAAATGCATCAAAAGAAATGAACCCAAATGTCCCCCAAAGCATTTTTGGACACAGACATTTCCTGCACTGAAAAATGAGAAACAATTTATTTGGAATAAAGTTGGAATCAACAAGTTGGGCACGGATAAATATATTAAGGTGTGTCCACGGTTGTGATATTATCCTGTCATTAATAACATTTCTGAAAAGCTTTTAATAATATAAGGAAATGTTCTTGTTACGCAAGACACAAGGTGAGTTTGTAAACACAAGATAATCACAAGCATGTAAAAGAAGCATGGGGAAAGACTGGAAGAAATACACCTTAAATAGACATGGGTGCTTTTTTTTTTCTTTTATTATTTTTATTTTTATTTATTTATTTATTTTTTAAGACGGGGTTTCACCATGTTGGTCAGGCTGGTCTTGAACTCCCGACCTCAGGTGATCCGCCCGCCTTGGCTTCCAAAGTGCTTGGATTACAGGCATGAGCCACTATGCCCGGCCTATGAACTATCTCCAATATATATCAAAGTATGGAGAAGAACTTACCCATCAATAAGCAGGGAAAAGCGGCCCTTCACTGCTGAAGCCCCTTAGAGATCCTCCTCACCCCTTCCTCACCCTCTAGGTGACCTCTCACTATCTTTATTACATAGGAGTGGATTCCTAAGCATTACGTAAGTATCTCAAACTTGACATATATGGTAAAGTACTATGCACACTACTTTGACTTGCATTTTTTTGGACACAAAGTTTTGCTCTCATTGCCTAGGCTGGAGTGCAGTGGCTTGATCTCAGCTCACTGCAACCTCCACCTCCTGGGTTCAAGTGATTCTCCTGCCTCAGCCTCCCCAGTAGCTGGGACTACAGGGGCATGCCACCGCACTCGGCTAATTTTTTGTATTTTTAGTAGAGACGGGGTTTCACCGTGTAGCCAGGATGGTTTTGATCTCCTGACCTCATGATCCGCCTGCCTCAGCCTCCCAAAGGACAGGGATTACAGGTGTGAGCCACTGCTCCTGCCTGACTTGCTTTTTAAAGCCAACCTGATGCTCTGTGGATTCATCCATGCTGACTCATGTGGACGAATCTGGCTCTGGTTCATTCAGTCAATGACTTAATATTTATCGAAACATAGAGCAGAGCCTGGCACATGGCACTACATATGTTTGTTGTTTTTTAAGAAATAAAAAATCATTTTCACTGCAGTAAACTGTTATGTGAATATCATACTAAATGTATTGATCCATTCTCCTGCTGTGAAAATGTAGACTGTTTCCATTTTGTTCTTATTACAAACAGTGCCACGATGAACATTCTAGTCTGTGTCTTCTCCTGCACACGTGTGAGTTTCTGTGGAGTGCGCCTAGGATTGGCCACAGGTCTTGCAAGGGAAGCCTAGTTTCGGTGCTACAAATTACTGCCCGACTGTTCTCCAAGGTGATCTTACCAGCAGCGGATGAGTCATTGTTTTAATTCCCCCAGCCCTCAGCACTGGCTCTCATCAGCTCTGTTCTTTTCCATTGGAAAGGGTGTGCAGGGTTACTTCTCATGGTTTAAATTTGCATTTCTCTCATTACCATGGGGTTAGAAATCAGGCATCTGTTCATATGTTTATTGGCATGTTTGATCCTGGTAAAGTCTCTATCCTAACATTTTCCTATTTTTCTATTGGTTGTTGTCATTTTCTTGTTGGTTTTTAGAAATTCTTTATATATTTTGTGTATTAATCTTTCATCAGATGTATGAGTTGCAAATATTGTCATTCATTCCGTGGCTTGTCTTATAACTTTTTTTCTCTTGAGACATAGAAAACTTACATCTTCACATATTCTAATTTACTTCTTTCTTTAAAGTTTGTACTTTGGTTGACATGGTTAAAGTACCTCTTCCTGTTCTAAGGTCATAAGTTTCCCTATACTTTCTTCTAAAGTTTTTTAATTTCGTTGTTTTATATTTGGTCTTACTTCTACCTGGGTTTGAGTCTTTGTGAAGGTGTGATGAAGAGATCAGCTTTCTGATTGGATAATTATTGTCAAGACACTTATTGGACAGCCCATCCTCTGCCAGTCATCTGCAATACTGGCTTTGCCACAAATCAAATAAGTAAGTGGGGTCTATTTCTGGGTTCTCTATTTTGTTACATTTTTCTGTCGTCGAGCAATACTGCACCCTCACTTACTCTAACTTGGTATTAAGTCTTGATTTCTGAACAAGCATGTATTCCTACATGTTTTTCAAGACTATCTCAAGTATTTGGTGTCCTCTGCATTTTCATACACATTTTAGAATTAGCTTGTCAGTTCTACAAAAATTTTGTTGGGATTTTGATTTAAACAATGACTTCAAAGGTTAATTTAGGGAAACCAACATCTTTATGATATTCAGTCTCCAATTGGTAATTATGTAATAGATCTCATTTATTTAGATCTTCTTCAAAATCCTTCAATAATGTTTTTCAAATATATCTAACATCTTTTGTCAGATTTATTCCTAGATACTTTATTTCTATAGAATTTCAGCAGTCTCTAGGATTCACTTTCATAATTGAAAAAAAACACACCTTTACGTATGGTTTTAATTGTAAACCTTCCCAATGCTGATCCTTAAAAGCATTTAAGGATTCATGTCAACATGCAGATTAGGGTCATGGGAAGATGGCCTCCTCTATAGTGAGTTTTTCCAGGTTTGGCAAAAAACGTTAGAACCTTTGGAGAAAGGAAGAAGGCAGGAGAATTTTTATGCGCTTAAGAATTTACAAAGTTTATGCGTAACAGAGAGACAAATGGAAACAGAGGCAGAGAGACAGAGAATATAGAGCAATATTTATGAAAAACAGAAAATGACACGAGCACAGTGGTGTATATCTGTAGTCCCATAGTAGGGAGGCTGAGGCAGGAGGATCACGTAAGCCCAGGAGTTTGAGCTGCAGTGCACCATGATGGTACCTGTGAATAGCCACTACACTCTAGCTTGGGTAACATAGAAAGACCCTGTCTCTTAAAAAATATAAAAAAGTATAAAGCATATAAATGGAACTCAGCTGCCCACCTGCCCACTTCAGGTTCTCAGCTTCCCCATCAGCAGGCTTCCGCTGCTTACAGGTTCTTGTGTAACCTTTCAGAAATATTGTAGTCTCCTATAATTATGCATATGATTATATTCTCTCCAAAGCTATCCCATCCATTTTTTTTGACACCAATGAAAGTATAAAATACATACAGTTCGGCACTTCGCTTTTCCCATTGTATTCTTTCACGTTAGTGCATAAAGTCTAGCTCATTTAACAAACAACTACACAATTCATTTTCCAGTTCCCAGTTGGGGGGGTCTTAAGTTGTATCCAGTCTTTTGCAATAACAAACAGCACTGCAATCATCATTCTTACACATACAGCTTCACAACAATGGTAGCGTCCCTATGGGGGGCAGAGAATAAATGCATGCGTAATTTTGATAGACTGCCAAATTACTCTCTAAAAAGATGTCAACAATTTACAATTCCAACAAATGCACGAGAACTGCCTATCTGCACTGCCCTCATTCACACCAACACTTTATATTATCAAATTTTTAAATGAATAATTTATTTTTGCTTCACTATGCATTTTCTTAATTATGGATGAAATAGAACCAATGTTTTTGTGTATCTTTGAGCCATTTATATATCTTTTCTCGCTCTATGCTGATTTACTTTGGGGCTGGATTTATTCTTATATTGTTTATGTTGACAGTAAGTGCTCACTATATGTTGAGGAAATTAGCTATCTATATAACATGAGTTGTCGTATTTTTTCTAACTTTTATTTTTTACTTTTTTTTGTTTTTTCCGTATAGAATTTTGTTCTAATATATTTGCACATGTTCTTTTCTTTCCTTTTTTGGCTTCTGAGTTTTATCCTTTGCTTAGAAAGTCTTTCCCTACTCCAACAGTTCTATTTTTAAAATTGTTTCATCTTTTATTATAGTACTTTACATGCATTTTTATCATGAAATGTACTTTTTTTAAAAGTTAGCATACCAGTTCTATAAAAATCTTTGTTGGGAATTTTGATTAAAACAATAACTTCATAGAAATTGAGGATAAGTGGTAAAAAAGAATATAAAAAAGAAAAAAAATAACTCAGTAACTTCAGGGCCAGGCATGGTGGCTCATGCCTATAATCCCAGCACTTTGGGAGGCTGAGGCAGGAGGATGATTTGAGGCCAGGAGTTCAAGACAAGTCCATGCAACATAGCAAGGCCCTATCTCTACAAAAAAATTTAAAAAAACTTAGCCTGGCTTGGTGGCGTTCACCTGTAGTCCCAGCTGCTCAGGAGGCTGAGGTGGAAGGATGGCTTGTGCTCAGGCTCACAGGCTGCAGTGAGCTTTGATCGCACCACTGCACTCCAGTCTGGGTGACAGAGTGAGATGCTAGCTCAAAAACGAACAAACAAACCCAGTAACTTCATAAACTAATTTGGGGAGGTAGACAACTTTATGATATTGAGTCATCCTATTGATAAACATGGTATATATCTCCATATAGAAAACTGGGATTTTATACATACATATATATGGCTTATGATAAGTATAAAGTCAACACCTGTGAAACTATAATCCAGGTAGAGAAAGAAAATATTGTCAACACCTTAGAATTGTCCTCCTGCCCCCTTGGGCCCCTTATAGATCATAATCTTCTCCCTCCCCACCAGGAAGGGGTTTCTAATATGTGAAATACCTGATTTCTGTAATAAACAGTGTATGTATATCCCTAAATAATATAGCTTAGTTTTTAAAAAACTATTATTCAAATAGAATGAGGCTGGGCAAGGTGGCTCACACCTGTAATCCCAGCACTTTGGGAGGCCAAAGTGGGTGGATCACCTGAGGTCAGGAGTTCAAGACCAGCCTGGCCAACATGGTGAAACCCTGTCTCTACTAAAAACACAAAAATTAGCCAGATGTGGTGGTGCGCCCTTGTAGTCCCAGCTACTTGGGAGGCTGAGGCAGGAGAATCGCTTGAACCCAGAAGGCAGAGGCTTCAGTGAGCTAAGATCGCACCACTGCACTCCAGCCTGGGCGACAGGAGCAAGATCCATCTAAAAATATATAGAGAGTGAATGAGATGATGCTGTAGTTGTTTGAATTCTTTGCTGTTCTCACTCTGCATTATGCTTGTGGGATTATTTCCTGTTGTTACATGTGGCAGTAACAGTGAGGTACAAATCAGAGTTCTATTTGGTATATCAACCTTGGATCCAGCATCCTTGTTAAATCCACTTATTAAACATAGTATCTTTAGATTATTCTAGAATGCTTACATACACAGTCACACTGTCTACAGCTAATGATAGTTTTATTACCTTCTTTTAATTCATATATTTTATGTCTGTCTTGCCTTCTTTTAGTGGCTATGGCAGACAATAATATGTTAAGTGGAAATGGTGAAATTGAGCATCCTTGCCTCATTCCTGATCTAAAGGTGAAAAGTTTCAGCATCGTACCATTAATCGTGATGTTTGCTATAAGATTTTTTTGCTATATTAAGGAAGTTTCCTTATATTACTAGCTTGCTAAGAGGTTCTCCCCCTACCCCACAGCCCTAGGGTCTAAGGGATGATAGAATAATAACTACGGATATTAAGAGAAAGGACAGTGACCTATGAATCTTATATACAGGTAAAAGAGCACTTACCTGCCAAGTAAAAGAAAGATGCCAATGATAATCAAAAGAAATAAATCTAGAAACTTCAACACAAGGAAATATGAGAAAGAAAGGGAGATAGTTACTGAGAGGTGATGTTTACATTATATATTGTTAGCTTTGAATGGATGAGAATAGTGTGAACATTTGTAATACGAGTGTTAAGTAAGAACTATTTTATCGTAAGGGAAAAAATATTAGTTATAAGTCAGGAAGACTGGACTGTCTTAGGAAAAAAAACAAGGAGTTAAGAATATGTGGGAAGAGTGAGGAAGCGAATGTGTTTTAAAGGCTTTATCTCATTGGGAGGAGGGCACCCAGGCAGTGAGCAGCCGGGGGTGTGAGAGCAGGTTGTTGTCATGTTTTGATACAACTGTAAATAAATATAGTTTTGATTAGGAAAGCCCAGGAGTGCTTCTAATTTAACAACGAGGGAGAAAGAAATGGATAGTAATGAGAATAAATTAGAAAAAAAGAAAAAGATAAAAATTAAGATAAATAGTAAAAATGAAATAAATGGACAGAGTAAAATCAAACATATCAACTGGTGAACTAAGTGTGAATGAGCTGAACTTTCACATAAAAGATAGAGACTCTCAGATTGGATTGAAAAACCAAATTCAAATGTGTAATTTTTGTAGGAAGCACATCTAAAACAAAGTGATGGTTAAAGAAAGACCAGCCATATGTATATTGTCATATCTAATAATTAACCACAGAGTATTTCCCTATGGACCTAGTAGAGAGAATATAGATGAATATAGATTATACACTACCGTATCTATATTATCTCTAGTAGTTCCATCAGGAAATGCTCTGCAGTCATTTGTGAATCTTCATAAATTTTTTTAAAGAAAGTTTTCCATCATAAAACAGAACCATTTAGGAAGAAAGTCCTTTTTCACATTGATCATGTCTCAGATCAAATTTGGCCTCCTCTGCCTGGTTACAAAGCCCTTTCTATGTGGTCTAGCATTTTTACCAAATTGTCACATCCACTTCGCAGGATACTGTAATTATTGATTTCTTTGTTTCTCCAGAATATTGTAAAATCAGGGCTGAATCTTACATATGTTTGTGTCCACAATACCTAGATCTATGTGCATTGTGAGTGACAAACAAACCATAAGAATTTAGCAAATGAATAAAACAAATGTTTTTTTTTGCTTTAAAGAAAGAAAAGAAATACCAAGCAAATACAAAGAAAAAGCTAGAATGACAACATGAAATTGAAGGCTAAAAGTATTAAATGAGACAGAGATAATATGTAATGATAAAAGGCACACTTGAAGAAGAAGATGTTAGTCCTAACTCTAAACAGTAAACATCATGGGAGTCAAATCTATGAGGCAAAAAAGATCAGAAATATGGGGAATGTGATTTAAAAACATGCACATGTAAACTGTGGCGGAGGATTCTTATCTGCATCTTTCAAAATCTGACAGATCTAGGAGACAAAAGTTAGCCAGGACAAAGAAGTTCTGAGTATTATGATCAACCAGCTCAATTGAATAGACATATATAGAACTTTGAAACCTACAAATATAAAAGATGCTTTTTCTTATGTAAATAACACACTGATAGATGATATAGCTAGACAGATGAGAGAGGAGAGAGAGAGAGAGAGAGAGAGAGACATCAGTCATGTAACGTACTTGGCCACAGACAAAGTTTGAAAAATTCAAAAAAGTGAAGCTTTTGCAGAGTATTTTCTGATCAATATTTTAGAATACAAGACAATAATAATAAAAAGATGACCACTGAACTATTAACTGCTTAGAATAAAAAGAAACCTCTGAATCAACACATACAAAATGGGAATGAAAACTATCCAGCGAAGGTCCTCAATCCTATTTTCTGGAACGTGAAACTAATATTCAAAGGAAAAAATCTCAGTCTTAAATGCCTTTATTATTAAAGAAAACTGGAATTAAAGGAATACGGAACTCATTTTAGGAAATTAAAAATGGAACAAATAATTCAGTCATGGTAATTAGTAAATGCTAAAATTAGTGAAAGCATCAAAAATAAAATGGACAGGATTTTTTTAAAGTCCCAAATCTATTTTTTTATTGTGGTAAAATATACATAAGATAGTATTTGTCATTTTAACCATTCATAGGTGTCCAGTTAAGTGGCATTAAATACATTCGCAATGTTGTATAACCATCATTACTATCTATACCCAAAACTTTTTTATGATTCCCAATAAAAACTCTGTATGCATTAAAACAATAATTCACCCTTCCTCCCTCCACCCACTCGTAGTAACCTCTATTTTACTTTCTACAGTGATACAGTATTTGTTCTGTGTCTGGTTAACTGCACATAGCATAATGTTTAAGATATATTCATGTTACAACATTTCGTTTCTTTTTATGGCTGAATAATGTTCTATCTCCATATACACCACATTTCGTTTATTCATCTGTTGATGAACTTGGACTACTGTGAATGATGCTGCTGTAAACATGAGTGTATATGTTAAAGTTCCTGCTTTCAATTCTTTTGCAGAATTTCTGGATCCTAAAGTAGTTTTATGCCAAATCTAATTTTTTATAAGATAAATGGATATCCCATGCCGACCATTAGGAAAAAATGAGATAAATCAAATGCAAACAATATTAGAAATTAGAAGCGTGAGCCGGGAGCAGTGGCTCACACCTGTAATCCCAGCACTTTGGTAGGCTAAGGCAGGCAGATCACCTGAGGTCGGGAGTTCGAGACTAGCCTGACCTGCATGGAGAAACCCTGTCTCTATTAAAAATACAAAAAAAATTATCTGGGCGTGGTGGTGCATGCCTGTAATCCCAGCTACTTGGGAGGTTGAGGCAGGAGAATCGCTTGAACCCGGGAGGCAGAGGTTGCGGTGAGCCGAGATCTCACCATTGCACTCCAGCCTGGGCAACAAGAGTGAAACTCCATCTTAAAAAAA
>NW_016107426.1:1324276-1325917 GCF_001604975.1 Cebus imitator | reverse complement strand
AAAAAAAAAAAAAAAAATTAGAAGGGTGATATAATGCTGGATACAAAAGAAAGAATAATAATTATAAGACAATATTACATACACCCCCATGGCAACCAACTTGAAAATCCAGAGAAAATTGTTGAATTCCTAGAAAAACACAAACTGATATCAAAAGATATTGAAAATTTAAATAGGTCAGTTAAGAAGAAATTGGAAAAGTAAAAGTAATGTAGGAATAGAAAGACATTTCTTAAATATGATAAAAAAAAATTTACCAGAAGTCAATAGCAAATGTCTTTCTTACTAAAACCATGAAACCCTCAAACTGTTTTCATGAAATTAAGAAAGTACAGTACAAAGAAGGGATGCTTGCCATGGTCATTATTATTCGGCATGTTTTAAAGGCTCAACTGCACTATTGGGGGAAAAAAGAAAGTATTAGAATGAATTCTGTGCATTCTGAAGCTGACAAAAAAGAAAGTAAAAAAAAAAAAAAAGAATGAATGAATTTTAACAGCAGAAAAAATTATCTTTATCTGCAGATAATATGATTATATACAGAGAACCCAAAAGACTAGTACGAATTCTACTAGAGAAGACAAAAATAAGCAATAAATAAACAAAATATTCACAGACTGTAAAAAGTACTCTGCAGGAAAAAAACAGAGCAGTGATCAAGAGTAGCTAGGCAAAGGGCCTCACTCCAGACAGGCTGGCCAGTAAAGGGTCTTCTGCAGGGAGATCCTGAAGCCAGGACCCCAGGCAAGGAGAGGAAGAGCTCCAGGAATGGCATTCCAGCCAGAGGAAACAGTGTGTGGCAGGCTGGGTTTGAAGAACAGCAAGAAGGCCACTGGGACAGCAGTTAGGAGGGAAGCGGGTGGTGTGAGAGAAGGTGGGGTGGGGTGGGGGCTGTGGGCCAGAGTAAAAGGGTTGAACTTGACTCTAAATGCCATAAGAAGACCTTGAAGGACTTTAGCCAGATTTACGCTTTTTTTTTTTTTTTCTTTGAGATGGAGTCTTGCTCTGTCACAAGAGCTGGAGTCTGGAGTGCAGTGGCGTGATCTCAGCTCACTGCAACCTCTGCATCCCAGATTCAAGCAATTCTCCTGCCTCAGCCTCCCGAGTTGCTGGGCACAGGTGCCTGCCACTACATCTGGCTAATTTTTCTATTTTTTTTTTGTAAAGATGGGGTTTCGCCATGTTGGCCAGGCTGGTCTTGAACTCCTGACCTCAGGTGATCCACCCATCTTGGCCTCCCAAAGTGCTAGGATTACAGATGTGAGCCACCTCGCCCAGCTTAAGATTTATGTTTTTAAAATAATATTATGTCTGTTTTGAAGGGAGGAAGGCAAGGGGCGCTACCGATTTAGCCAATTAGAAAGCTAAAGCTGGCCGGGCGCAGTGGCTCATGCCTGTAATCCCAGTACTTTGGGAGGCCGAGGCGGGTGGATCACGAGGTCAGGAGTTCAAGACCAGCCTGGCTAAGATGTTGAAACCCCGTCTCTACTAAAAATACAAAAATTAGCTGGGCGCAGTGGCACGTGCCTGTAATCCCAGCTACTTAGGAGGCTGAGGCAAGAGAATTGCCTGAACCTGGGAGGCGGAGGTTGCAGTGAGCCGAGATCGCGCCATTGCACTCCAGCCTGGGTGACAGAGTGA
>NW_016107426.1:1308493-1322930 GCF_001604975.1 Cebus imitator | reverse complement strand
CGCCCGGGATCCGCCGAAGCCGCGCCCGGGATCCGCCGAAGCGCCTTCCGGGATCCGCCGAAGCGCCTTCCGGGATCTGCCGAAGCCCCACCCGGGATCCGCCGAAGCCCCGCCCGGGATCCGCCGAAGCGCCTTCCAGGATCCGCCGAAGCCCCGCCCGGGATCCGCCGAAGCGCCTTCCGGGATCTGCCGAAGCCCCGCCCGGGATCCGCCGAAGCGCAGTAAGAGGATCTGCCGCGGCACGCAAGAGCCCTACCATGGAGGACAGCGGGGGCACCTAGTACCCTTGGAGACCCCAAACTCCTCTCACCCCAGCCCCAAAGCACTTCTCCCAATGCTGCCGCCGTGCCTGAATCCCGCCTACCCCTGAGAATCACTCCGTTATTAGAGAAGACCCCTGTTAAATGCACACGCGTTAACCGCGTGTTACCCAAGGAGGACTCCAGTCCTTTAGGACGCGGTGACACATTAGCACAGATGAACCTGGCACTGAGGCGGGGTTAGGAGGGGAGATCTTTCGGCTGCAGGTCATTGAGGATGTGACTCCCTCAAAGACCACAGGAACAGCCACGGTTTGTTCATTTATTCCTTGCCAGGCGCTATGCCAGGAGCTCCGTCTCATTGTCTCTTCTAATAAAACAATATTTTGGGATCACTTTGTTATAGTGATGTCTGCTGGTTTCTCCACTGTAAAATGACTGGTTTTCCCTTTGTAATTAATAAATATTTGAGAGGAGATGGTTTGAGACTGTGACACATTCTGTTTCTTCTCAACCCCCCCACCCCCCACTTTTCTGGGTCTCCTCTCTCTGCCTCTGGAGCACCGCTATATGATGCTGGAGATGGTTTGGGCCCTTGGCTTGCCTCATCTTGGCTACGTTCCTATCCCTGCCCCCTGGGCAGCTCTTCCTTGGTAGCTCCTTCTCTGCTTAATTCCCACATCCTTCAAACTCTGTAGGGAGAATCCCTTACATTTTCCTGGGATGACCAAGCCTCCATCCTCAATGACTTCTTGTATTCTACAAATATCTCCAAACATCTCCGCGTCCACAGTCATCCTGTCTTCCTTTCATCCTATCTCAGACAAAGAGGAAGGGCCTTATGGAGGCCAGCTGGAGCTCTGGAAGCAGCTGGTAGAGGGGAAAGGGCACAGGCATTGGAGTAAGTCGGATCTGGTTTTGATCCCACTGCCACTACTTACTAGCTATAAGACCAAGCTTTTCTCTCTTTCTAGAACAACAATTAACATGAGGATATTTGAATAGAAACACTCATTGTTATGGATTATAGGAATTAGTATCAATGTGTGACCAATTTCCTGAGACTGCTCTGACATGTAATGCTCAGTAAAATATAGCTGTTATTATTTTCCTAGTTTCGGTCCCCATGCCCTCTAAAAACTTCTTCAAGCCTCATGCATTACCCCTCCTCTGCCCCGCGGCTTCAGCCTTTCACTCTCAATTGGCTTCTTCTCTTAGCTTTTCAACAAGATCAAATCTCTCCTATCTTCAAAAACAAGCAGACAACAAAACCAAAAACTCTCTGCGAAGAAACCCACCAACTCCCTCAAATGCCTTCTTCCCTTGTCATGAAAAGAGAACATCTGCAGGAGACATTTATGCTCTAACCAGGGCCTGGTTCCTGTAGGAATCTCCCCTTTGGTTTCTTGAATCAGTGGATTGGGTTATTTCATCCATTTTGAAAAATTCTCAGCCATTATCTCTTCAAATATTGACTCTGCACCATTCTCTGTCTCCTCTCTTCCGGAACTCCAATTAAACATGTATTGGATTCTCTCCCCATGTCTTCTATTTTATTTACCTTCTCGTCTGTGTTTTCCATCTTTATGCCCTTCTGGTCATCATTCTGGAGAGTTTCTTCTGACTTATCTTCCTTTTCACCAATTATTTGCTATTAACTCTTCCATAGAGTTCTTAATTGAGTTATCATACTTTTCAGTTCTGTAATATCAATTGGTGCTTTTAAAAATCTTCAATGTTCCCTTTCAAACATTTTATATCCTTACATAAAATTTTAAATTCAGCTTTCTTCTCCGTGAACATAGTAACCTCGGTTTCATTACACGTTGTCTCTACTAATTCTAATTTCTGCGGTCCGGTGGGTCTGTTTCTGTGGTCCATAGTTTCTGTTGATTCTGACTCAAGTTGTTTTGTCTCATATAGCTCATGTGCCTCTGTGCTTTCTGGATATTTTATTTGAAATGACTCCTGAGAATTAATTTGAGACCTAGGATCTTCTTCCAAAGAGGATTTTTTTTTTCCCTTTTTCCAACACCTGAGGGCACTAGCAGTCCAGGAACAAGGCTTGAAGCTGTTCTGCATGTTCACAGGGCCAGTGTCCAACCGCACTTCCAGATGCAGCCCTTTGGGGCTACTGCTCAGAGCAAAGAGTGGGCTTATACTAAGTTTCCACCTTTGGTAACAGTAGACACCAACTGTTCTTCCAGCTCTAGGGAGTCCCTCAAAAGTACTGCTCACCCTGGTCCCCTCACATGGTTCTGAGGATTGGCAGACAGCCCAGGGTAGACATATCAGTGGGGTACAACAGGCGACTCCCACATCTCCAGGACACTACATAATGAAACATGACCCCTCACATTCACCCAACGAGCCTGGCATGTCAGCTGCCTTCTCCCGGGGCGTGAACACATCCCAGGTAACCAGTTTAGGCTCTTTACCCCTCCCTGTTCTGCTCTTTTAATGAGGCCTTCAATGTTATTAAGAAGAGAGTTTTGATGTCTCCTCTAACTTTTGTAGCTGTCTTTAGAAGTAATGATGATTTGGCCAGGTGCAGTGGCTCATGCCTGCAATTCCAGCACTTTGGGAGGCCGAGGCGGGTGGATCACCGAGGTCAGGAGTTTGAGACTAGCCTGGCCAATATGGTGAAACCCCATCTCTACTAAAAATACAAAAATTAGCCGGCTATGGTGGTGGGTGCCTGTAATCCTAGCTACTTGGGAGGTTGAGACATGAGAATCGCTTGAACCCGGGGGCGGGGCGCGGAGGTTGCAGCGAGCCAAGATAGTACCACTCTACTCCAGCCTGGGTGACAGAGTGAGACTCTGTCAAAAAAAAAAAAAAAAAAGAAGTAATAGTGATTTATCCCTTAGTCTACCATTACTGGAAGCAGTTGGCAGGGAATCTCTAACGCCCTTTGATACCACTTCTTTCCTGGCTGACCTTAGACACTCCCTTGTATTCACCTGCAGTTGAGTTTTATAAGGGGACTACAGAATGCATTACAATACAGAGAGCAATTTATAACCGGCCACTACCTACGGGCTAGCCCACGCCACTGGGCCCAGCTTCAAGGCCATCTTGCTGTCTCCATGACCTTGCACCCACATATGCAGGCATCTCTGCTGTGAGTGGTGGGCTTCCCAGTGGTAATCAGTATGGATTTGGTCCCAAGGTCTCTTGGGACCAAATAAGTGGGTGGACAAATTCCCCTTTGAGTAGACCTCTCCTGGCTGGACATGGTGGTTCACACCTGTAATCCCAGCATGTTGGGAGGCCGAGGTGAGCGAATCGCGAGGTCAGGAGTTCAAGACTAGCCTGGTTAATATGTTGAAACCCCGTCTCTACTAAAAATACAAAAATTAGCCGGGCATGGTGGTACGTACCTGTAGTCCCAGCTACTCGGGAGGCTGAGGCAGAAGAATTGCTTGAACCCGGGAGGTGGAGGTTGCAGTGAGCCAAGATCGCACCATTGCACTCCAGCCTGGGTGACAGAGAGAGACTCCATTTCAAAAAAAAAAAAAAAAGAGTAAACCTCTCTGATGTGAGCCACCTGGAAAAGGCCTGTTCTTAGGTCGTTACGTTAAATCAAACACAAAGCCTCTGTGTTAATCCCGCTCTGACCCCTCTAACGCAGACAGGGCCTCTCCCCGCCTGTCTCACGTAGCCGTTTCTCACACTGCACCTTATAGAATCGACATGTTGTGTACACACCACGTCTTTCCTTTTGAGCCGGTAGTTATTGTTTCATTTGTTTGCCTGGGTTGAAGAGGTTTGTTTTGTTTTCCTGA
Source organism: Cebus imitator (assembly GCF_001604975.1). Lineage (NCBI taxonomy): Eukaryota > Metazoa > Chordata > Mammalia > Primates > Cebidae > Cebus > Cebus imitator. Next base: position 1,318,882 of record NW_016107426.1, on the reverse strand, counting down.
GTGGAAGAGGTTTGAATTATTCCAATTTCTCTGTCCACAGCATATAATGATTCTTGGGTTGCACAAAGCCGGTTCATTATTTTATTGACTGACTTCTCTTTTATCCCTAGTCTCTATTCTCATTCCCTTTCCTCCACAGGAAGCCATTTTACCACGTCAGTGAGCATCTTTATTTGAATGTGTTCTTGCAAATGTGTACTGTTGATTTATGTGCAGACATTTAAAAATGTGCGTGAAAGGTACTACGTGATAGATCTTATTCTGTTTCCTCCTTTGTATAGTTTTAACACCCTGCCATGTTGTGGTGTGACGTCTAATTCAAGGCGTCTAGCCTCTGCATAATGCCCCAGGGAAGCTCTCATGTGGACTCATAGGGAGCACACATAAAGATGTTTATCACTGCATGTTTGTCATGGTGCCAGGGAGGTAAAGGTCACCTGAGTGCCTACTGCAGGGAGAATGGAGTCGTGAAAAGCAGCAGGGTGCCCATGAAGGGGTGTTATGCAGAACTGAGCTCTGCCTCCTACCTGCTCGTGAGATGGGGAATTCCTTACATAGAAGAACAAGGCTCAGATGCTGGACAGTCAGACGGAATAACTATGTCCACTGCATCCGTCCTGTCCCATACATGTCTGTACCCACTGAACTGCATGGGGCTGTTCGGAAAAACAAGAACTTGAACTTTGTAGATAGTCGCAGTTCTGAGATAACTGATACCCTGGGCATCCTTGACAAATGCCATTGTAAGAAGCAGTAACATGGCACCGAAGAGAACACTTACTTTAACGGACAAAGGCATCCCTGCTACAATCCGTATTCATCTTCCCACTCTTAGGGTCCAAGTGACCTTGGGGTTTCAGAAACCCTGGGAGGCTGATCCTCGGCCCGACCCCAGCCCAGCCTGCCACAGCGGCAGGAGTGTGCTTTGAGAAGAGAATTGTCGGGGTGGAGGATTAGGAGAAAGGCAGAACCCTGCAGAGCTCAAAGAACCTTCCTACGTACCCCCCACCGCCCTCCAGAGGTAAAAGAGCTGCTTCCCTCTCTCTTGGCATAAGCATCATTCCCTGTGGAGACTGGCAGAGATCTGAAACCAGGCAGGGACGGCCATGGAGGCCTCGGTCGGTGGAGACCCAGGCTCAGAGACCCAGCCCAGCCAGCAGTAGGAGAGGCCCCCATGACGATGGCAACGCTCCAGGTCACCTGAGGGCAGGAGGGCTCCACCCAGCAGGCTGCAGCTTCCCTGGGAGTTGCGGAGGGCAGCAGCCATGGGACCAGTGCCAAGCCATCAGCACGGGCAGTACCTCTGCACCTGACCAGCAACCACTGCCAGAGCAGCCACGAGGACTGATTCTTGGGCAGGTTTCAGAGTCTTCCTTGATGTAGGTGCTGAAGGGAAACTCAGCCAGACCCTAGGAGCCTCTGTGATCAGGTGGGGGCTAAGAGGCGTTAAATGTGGACGCTCCTGTGAGTCAGACCGGACCTGTATTCCACGCCTCGGAGTCCTGGTGTGCAGGCACCGTGGTCATAATGATGAGCTTAATTGCCATGGCACACACCGTTCCCGGGTATCAGCTCTATGCCTGCACAGAGAGGAGGGATGTGACTGAAGGCATAGGAGCAGTGCCATTATTGAGGTGCTCCTCCTGACCGCAGAAGCACTTACCTGAGCAGTGAGTCCCCTGCCTCCCCGTTGGACCGCCAAGATGCACCGGGCAGGATAGAAGAGTCCCTGAGTTCTGCTCCGCAGGGCAATGGTCCTGCCTTGCTGGAATGGTGTCTTACCAAGGGCAGAGGTAGCAGCAGCACGTACCTGTGGAAGAGCCAGAGAAAGCGGTTATCTCCCTCGTATCATCCTTGCTAAGTTCTCCCATCCTCCAAGGATGAAACAGATGGCAAGGAAAACGGGGAGGACCCTGAGGAACTGGTCTTACTTCACGTGCTGGGGCAGCCGGCCACCGGGCGTGGGATTCTTCCCGTGGGGCGTGGAGTGGCTGTGATGTACCACACGGCACACGGAGCTGGGCGGGGCAGCCGAGGCTTGGCCATTGATGTAGGTGTTCAAGGCACAGCTGGGCTGTTGATCGGTGCCCACGGCTGTGTGTGATGATGCACCCCACTCGCCGAAGGCCCCAAGCTTCCTCACCACCTTCTGCTGGCACCGTCTGCAGCCTCTGGCAGCAGAGACACTCTTCCTGGGGTTGGGGATTAGGGACAGGTGCCCCAGGCCACAGTGCTGGAGAGTTCCAGAGGCTCAGGGCTGAGGTGGGCTGCAGGGTGGGGCTGTTCAGGCCGAGCTGTCCTCTGTCTGTCCCTAGGCTGCACCTTTCTTTTCTGGCCCCATCACAGACCTTTGAGCATGCCCCCAGATGGACACTGAAGCGCCCTTGACTGACAGCGTGGCTTTCTATCCCTGCAGTCGTGTTCTTGTTTTCCAGGCTGGCCAGCTGCTGGTATGGCTTCAGGACCTGTCTGTCACCTCACTGTGTGGAGGCGGCTTCAGACCTCTCTGGAAGGTTAAAAATGGAGACAGAGACACTCTTCTGACAGGTTTGGGTGGTCCACAGGATGAGCTGCCATGGAGAGGAGGAGGGAGTAAGGGCGAGCCAGTGGTAAGCAGGCGCCTGGACGAACCTTCCCGTTCTCACTGCTGTGGTCACTAGGAGGATGTGTCAGGGCTTGTGACCGGCCACGTCTGCACAGGACCGCCCATCAACACCATGCTTGTACACCTGCATTCTCTTGGACGTTTTTTGAAAACATTGCTAACAGGTTAAAACCCAAAAGTGACCACAGCCATGTCTGACTTCTGGGGCGTAGATGCTGGGTGGGAGACCCCTCTGCCCCCTCTGCAGAGTCGCGTAGCCTGCCTGCATGTGAGGTGGCTGATGGCTTCTTTTCGTTTTTTTTTTTGAGACGGAGTTTCGCTTTTGTTACCCAGGCTGGAGTGCAATGGCAAGATCTCGGCTCACTGCAACCTCCGCCTCCCGGGTTCAGGCAATTCTCCTGCCTCAGCCTCCTGAGTAGCTGGGATTACAGGCACACACCACCATGCCCAGCTGATTTTTTGTATTTTGAGTAGAGACGGGGTTTCACCATTTTGACCAGGATGGTCTCGATCTCTTGACCTCGTGATCCACCCACCTCGGCCTCCCAAAGTGCTGGGATTACAGGCGTGAGCCACCGCGCCCAGCCATTTTTTCTTTCGTTTTTAATGTAAACTTTTAATTGAAGCATAACATAAATACAGAGAAGTGCACAAATCACCAGTGTACAGTTCAGTGGCTTTTCCAAAATCACATGTGTAAGCAGCAGCTAATCAAGAAATAGAATTTTACTAGAACACCAGAAACCCCCAAGGCTCCCACCCAGTCACTCCCCCATCATGCTAGCCACTCACCTGACTTCTAATACCTTAGGTTTGTTTCACCAGTTTGAGGACTTTACAGGAATAGAATCATATGATATTACTGAAGGACTTGTAAGAACGGAAATACCGAATACCCAGTATTGAGAACTTTGCTTTGAAATGGTATAATAATCAATCATCATCCTCACACACATAAAGTCTGCTGAGCAAACAAACACCTTTTGCATGTGTTTTTTGTTTTATTTTCCAGACATTCGAGGTGGCAATCCATGGAAAAGAGTCAAGTCTCCCCTCTGGGTTAGAGTCTCCCCTCTGGACAAAGGGGGCTTCTGCAGAACGTGTTTGTAAGCCAGGCACCATTGAGCAGATTCAGACACTCCAAGCCAGATGGGAGGGGAAACTGTAGGCAGAGCATTGGGCTTCCCCTCAGAATGTAGAACAGGGGCCGAGTCAACTTCATAGACTTCCAAAAGATAGGGTGACTTTCACTAACATCGGAATTACAAACTACATGAGCCCATTTCACTAGAGAAGGTACAAAGACTAGTCATCCCCGTGGACAGACATATGGTCGTCCCTCTTTGACATTAGCTGGCTGGTTATTCCTGCGTGATTTATACCTGCATGAGTCAGATTACAGGGCTGAATCAAATGAAGCATGCATTCATCTGGAGAAAGAGAGGAAGGGGAGGAGCCTGCTGCCACAGATATCAGAAGAGACCAGAGAATGAATAAAACCCTTTCTGGTAGAATTGCCATTCTACAATCTATTCTGAAAAGTTGCTACTAGATGCAGAGGTGCTGCAGGGAGCATCAGGAGGGCTCCCAGGACCAGTCCTGGGCAGGTGACAGACCAAATCTTAAAAGAAACATGAACTCCTTTGTCCCCCGGTAGCAGCAAAAGCTGAAACCAGAAGGGCACCCAGCTGAGCCTCCCGGGAGAGCAGAGCTCCAACTTATCCAGAGGACCCAACCTTTCAACCGTCACCAGAGCTCATATAGGGCAGTTCTGGATGGGATTGCACAGTAGAATCTCCATGGGAAATTTCATATCTGTTAAAACGCGTGCTCTGAATGAAGAGATCCCCCAAACAGGCTTTGTGTGAGCAACGTGGCTGTTTATTCACCAGGGTGCGGGCGGGCTGAGTCCAAAAGAGAGTCAGCAGAGGGTGGGGTGGGGGATGGGAGTTGGTTTTATAGGTTTGGGGTAGGCAGTGGAAAATTACAGAAGCTGCAGTTTAGGGCAGTTTTTTGCAAGCTGCGTGGGGGTGGGTCACAGGTTCTGGACTCAGGAGGTTGACCAAGATCGGTCACAAAGTCCAATGGCCTTTTCAGTTGGGGCCGGAATAAGAAACAATAGACAAATGTCTCAAGTTAGTTAGGCACTGCCAGGGTTTATAGTTCTTCTGCTTTTCATGGTCTTCAGGTTTGCTAATTCAGGAAGGCCCTACAGAAGTGTACGTGCAGGTCACAGAGGTTACAATGCCGTCCACAGCACGGTCAGACCTTACAATATTCCACTTTGTTTAATGTGGTAAAATATACATGACATAAAATTTAGCATTTTTACCAATTTTAGGTAAACAGTTCAATGGCATTAACTACACTGTGCAATCACCACCACCGTCCATCTTCAGAACTCTTCTGTTTTCCCAAACTGAGACTCTGTACCCACTACAGCGCAATCCATTTCACTCTACTCAGCCCCCGGCAACCACCATTCTATTTTCTTTCTCTCTACTATTCTGGGTACCCTATGTAAGTAGAATCATACCGTATTTGTCCTTTAGTGTCTGCAGGAGAAGTTTTAAAAGTATGACTCCCCAAGCTAATTAAAATAGAATTTCTAGGGGAGGAGCCCAAATCACTGGTGTTATTTTTAAAAGCTTCCTGGTGATTCGAATGACACCCATGAGTCAGAAGATCTAAATCAGGTTTGCATTCAAGAGCCCCTCCCCCATGACAAACACACCTCAGCACCTGCTGGCTGATTCCCCAAATTCCTTCAGCTGTGGGTAAAGCTAAGGGTTCTCCTTCTTCAGCTGGAGATGAGAGGCTTAAAATGACTGATTCAGGTATCACAGAGACTGAAACTCATCTGCTGAAGATTAATCTACCAGTCAGCAAGGGTAAGTGATTATTATCAGACATCTGCTCAGAGTAGCAGATGATAAGTGACTGCTGATTTGGGAGGTGGGGAGAGACAGACACACTGGGACCCATGGCCACTTTTTTGGGAGTGGTGATAAACGTTAGTCCTGTTTGCCTTCAGGTACCTTATGGACAAAATAAGAGTTGGGAGGAATTTACGACCAGCACATCTGTGCATTAGCCTTGTTCACTGGAATGTGGCCATTCAAACATATGGTTCCCATCAACTGTATTTTTGCATGATTCTTGAATTCCCCCTCACCATCACTTTTTTTCATTTAACTGCACTGACTTCATTACAAAGGAACTCCACTTACACGGGTTCTAACTGAGGCATGACCAGTGCCTTACTGAAGCAGGAGCTCCTTCTGTTCCTTGTTTCTGCAGAATTAGAAATATACAGAGAATGATCAGGTAGATAGATGATAGGTAGATAAATAGGAAGGTAGATAGACAGATAAACAGACAGGCAAGTGTATACAAAAAGGGGAAGATCCACACCAAATCACGAATTCGTTTTCCCAACGGAGGAAGGGTGGCATAGGAATGGGATCAGAAGAATTTGAATGTTTTATTTACATAGTTTTTTAAGACCCTGGAAACAAGCAGGACAAAACGCTGACACTTGTTCACTCTGGGTTGCCATTTGTTGTGTTATATTTACTCTTTTTACTTGTCTTTGTGCTTTTTGGTATCTTTAAAAGTTGTCAGTATTGGCCGGGCATGGTGGCTCACGTCTATAATCTCAGCACTTTGGGAGGCCGAGGCGGGAGGATCACCTGAGGTCAAGAGTTCAAGACCAGCCTGGCCAACATGGTGAAACCATGTCTTATTTATTTTTTAAAAAATTTAAAAAAGAAAAATAAAAGTTGTCAGTATTACCTATATATGTAAATAAATAATCACACACATAAACATACATGTATAAAGAAATACTTTGGCCAGGCATTGTGGCTCATGCCTGTAATCTCAGCACTTTGGAAGGCTGAGGCAGACAGATTGCTTCAGCCCAGGAGTTTGAGACAGGACTGAGCAACATGGTGAAGTCCCACCTCTACAAAAAATACAAAAATGTGTAGGGTGTGGTGGCACACGCCTGTGGTCCCAGCTACTCTCTGGAGTAGGAGGGAGGGTTGCTTGGGCCAAGGAGGTAGAGGCTGCAGTGAGCCATGACAGTGCCACTGCACTCCAGCCTGGGTGACAAAGTGAGATCCTGTCTCAAAAAGAAAGAAAAAAGAAAAAGAAAGAGAGAGAGAAAGAAAGGGAAATACTTTGATGACGGAGAAGAGCACTTACAAAGAGTTTCGTGTTAATAATTTTGCCATAAAATAAAATTAATAAAGTTTCAGAACATTTGAAAAATACAAAAAAGTGGAGGCAGAAATCACCACATTTTGATGTCTTCATATCCTAGTCTTTTCTCCATGCATTAAGTAATCGTGTCATTGATTTCAAATTTTCAGATAGTCTCTGATTACAAAAATAATACTTATCCATTGCAAAATGCAGAAAAAGATGGATAAGGAAAGATACGTTACCCATTGCCTTATTATCTGGAATGCCCCACTATGGTTCATCGTGGCAAAAAACCAAAATCGGATTCTGGCTAGGAAAACAATTATTGAATGTTGTGATTTGAATGTGTCCCCTCCAAAATTCAGCTGTTGCTAATGTGACACCATTAGGAGCTGGGGCCTTTAAGAGGTGACGAGGCCGTGATACTCCTTGTGAATGAGACTAAGAGACCTTATAAAGGTGCTTGGCAGACGAACGTGGTTCTCCCTTGCACTTCTGCTTTTCCACCATGTGGGTGAGGGAATGTGTTCTCTTTCCGGGTCCATGAGGGGACGTAGTTTTAAGGGCAAGAATCTCCCAGTGCCATGCCCCGCTCCATCCATCTCCATCTGAGAGATTTAATGGTTTATGTTTCAATTTCACAGGCGCAGGAAGAAACTAAGTCAATCACTCCAGCAGAAGTTTAAAGGACCTCCTTTCATTGGCCAGGCATCTTAGAGAAGGGGGGGTTCCCCCCAGGTTAGAGGTCCCCTTCTTCCACACCCCTTCGGACTCCATGTTTGGATCCTCTTCCACAACACTCCCTTCATGGAAGCCGTCTTTCTCTCTCCTGGATCTCCCCTCTGGAGTCCCCTTCCACACTCTCTCGTGGAAGCCTGTCTTCCCCTCCTAAACTCCATCTCTCTCTATTCCCTTCCACTCAGTGTGGAAGCTGCTTTCCTCTCCTCAATTCCATCTTTCTGGATTCTCTCACTCAGTGTGTGAGAGCTAGCTGTTTCTCTCTCTCCTTTCCCTGTTTCTGTCTCTCTAAATAAATCACTTTCTACAAACACTTTTGAGTCCGGCATTTACTGCGCACTGTGCTGTGGTCCCCTCTCTCATTCTTGAGAGGGCAGGAGGCCAAGAACCTGGAGAAACGTCCTCTCAGGGGAGTTGAGGGCACCCTGAACCCCTGAACCCCAATATTACATGGGGACATGAGGTTTCTTCTCTTGTCTTTCCACCTTCTGCCTGCATCACATGGCAGTGCCTTGATCTTGGACTTTCCAGCCCAAAGAACTGTAAGAAATAAATTTCCATTCTTTATAAATTACCCAGTCTCAGGTACTCTGTTATAGCAGTACAAAACAGACTGAAACACTGAAAATATTTAAAATCACATATACCATCAATGGGGGATTATAAGGGTCTTTGCTTTTATTGAGCTCCTCCTTTGTTTTTTATGTGATGGAGTGACTCATACATTCAGTCAGATATTGCATGGCTGGTCCCTAATGCCAATTTGATCTTGGATTAAATGTTGCTTTCTTAGACATCTTCTCTGATGGTTTAATCTGAAAGAGCTACTATTTCAGTAGCCTTAATTTAAGTTTTTTGGCAGGGAGGAGGGAGTTTGTCATTATTTATCATTCTCAAACACTTTTTATTTTCTAATTGTGTATTTGTTTGTTTCTTGCCTATCTTTTTCATTATTGTATCCTCAGGGCCTAGAACAATGTCTGGAATTGGGAAGTTTTATTATTGAATGAATAAATAAATAAATATCCTTTGGTGATCCTGCCTACTTAGGATTATGGAAGTGTCTTTCTTTACCTACCACTGGTCACAGCCCTAAGAAAATAACCTGGTGGAGCACCTCAATTTTGTCTAGACCTCTTCCTTTCTACCTCCCCTGTAGCAGCAATTCTATGTCTCTGTGTTAATGAAAACCACTTGCCATAGCCAGTGGAGAAGAGAGAGAGAAGGGCAGAGAAAGTATTTAAAGAAATAGCTGAAAACATCCCAAATCTGATGAAAGACATGAATATAAATATCCAAGAAGTTCAACAAGTAGGATGAACCCAGAGATCCATATTAAGGTATATTATAATCAAATCATCAAAAGCCAAAGACAAAGAGAGACTCTTTAAAGTAGCAAGAGAGAGGCAACTTGTCATATTCAAGGGATCCTCCGTAGGATTACTAGCAGATTTCTTGTCAAAACTTTGGAGACCAGAAGGCACGGGACTGATATATTCAAAGTGCTGAAAGAAAAAAGCCTGCCAACCAAGAATCCTACAGCCCACAAAACTGTCCTTTAAAAGCGAGGAGAAACTGTGACACTGACAGATAAACAAAAACTGAGGGAGTTCATTACCAGTAGAACTGCCGTGCAAGAAATGCTCAAGGAGTCCTGACTGTGGACATGAAAGGACACCAAAAAGTGACCTGAAGCACATGAAGAAAAAAAGATCTCAGCAAAGGTAAATGCATGGCAATTAGAAAAGCTAGTGTTACTGTAACATCAGTCTGTAACCACATCTTGTGTTCTACATGATTTAAGAAATTAATACATTAGAAAACAAATGTTAATCTAAAAGGTAGTATCAGGATAACCTTTGTTCCACATTTTGTTTTCTACTAGATTTAAGAGACTGGTGCATTTTAAAGCATAGTATTCTATTTTTTTTGGACACACGACTTTATGACATTAATAACTGGACATGAGGAATGGATCTATATAGGAGCAGAGTTTTTGTATGTTATTGAAAATGGTATAAATTCTAATTAGATTGTTTTAACTTTAGGATGTTAAATGTAATCACCAGGGTAACCACAAAGAAAATAGCTTAAAAATATATGCAAAAGGATATGAGGAGAATTAAAACATTTTACTACAAAAAGTCAATGGAACATAAAAGAAAACGATAATGCTAAGAATGAGAGACAAAAAAGCTGCAATTCATACAGCAAATAGCAAACCGGCAGAAGCAATGCTCATTTTATCAGTAATTACATCAAATGATAATGGATTAAACTCTTCCATCAAGACAGAGAGTGAACTTGGGCAACTTGGCAGGACCTCACCTCTACAAAAAATAAAACAAAATAAAAAGTTAGCCAGGTGTGACGATGTATGCCTGTAGTCCTGGCTACTTGGAAGGCTGAGGGGGAGAATCACTTGAGCCCAGGAGTTTGAAGTTGCGTGAGCTATGATTGTGCCACTGCGCTCCAGCCTGGGCAGCAGAGCAAGACCCTGCCTCAAACAAACACACACACAGATTGACAGAATGGATTTTTTTTAAACATGATCCAACTATATGTTGTCTGCAAGAGACTCATGTTGGATCCAGATACAGATAGGTTGAAAGAGAAAGATATTCCATGAAAATGATAATCAAAATTGGGCAGGAGCATTTACACTAATATCAGAAAAAATAAACTTTAAATCAAAAAAAGTATACAAGAGACAAAGAAGAACATAATATATTAATAAAAGGTTTGATATATCAGGAAGATAAAACAATTATAAACATTTACAAACTTCATCACAGATCCTCAAAATATATGAAGCAAAAATTGACAGAATTTAAGGG
>NW_016107426.1:1294662-1307880 GCF_001604975.1 Cebus imitator | reverse complement strand
CCAGCCTGGGTAACAAGAGCGAAACTCTGTCTCAAAAAAAAAAAAAACAAAAAAACAGAAATTCACAAATTTGTGGAAATTAAATGACACACTTTTAAACAACCAATAATACACTCTTAAACAATGTATTAGTCAGCTCAGGCTGCCATAACAAAATGCCATAAATGGAGTGGCTTAAACAGCATTTATTTCTTACAGATCTGGAGGCGTGGAAGTCCCAATCAAGATGCTGGCACATTCAGTTCCTGGTGAGGGTTCTATTCCTGGCTTTGCGATGGCTGTCTTCTCTCAGTATCCTCACTTGATTGAGAGAGAGAGAGCTCTGGTCTCTCTTCCTCATTTTATAAGGACACTAATCCCCAGATGGGGACCACACCTTCATGACGTCATCTAAACCTAACTACCTTCCAAAGGCTTTGCCTGCAAATATCATCACATTGGGGGTTAGAGTTTTAATATGAATTGGAGGTTGGGGGAGAGGACACAAACATCTAGTTCATAACATTGTGACATTCCAACCCCTAGCTTTCCACAATTCATGTCCTTCTTAGGTGGCAAATGCATTCATTCCATTCCAACATCCCTGGAAAGTCTTAACTCATTCTAGTGTCACTTCTAAAATCCAAAGTCTAATCTAATTTGTTCGTTTGGTTTATTTTGTTTGTTTTTCGTTTTGTTTTTTTGAGACAGTCTCACTCTGTCCCCCGGGCTGGAGTGCAGTGATGCAATCTTGGCTCACTGTAACCTCCACCTCTTGGGTTCAAGCTATTCTCCTGCCTCAGCCTCCCAAGTAGCTGGGATTACAGGTGTGCACCAGCACATATGGCTAATTTTTGTATTTTTAATAGAGACAGGGGTTTCACCATGTTGGCCAGGCTGGTCTTGAACTCCTGACCTCAGGTTATGTACCCACTGTGGCCTCCCAAAGTGCTGGGATTACAGGCATAAACTACAACAAAATCTAATCTAAATACTATCTAAACTACATATGGGTGAGACCCACGTACAACTCACACTGAGGCAAAATTCCTCTCTAGCTATGAATCTGTGAAACCAGATATGTTCTGTGCTTCAAATATATGGTGGTGGGACATACGTAAGACAGATATTCCCATTTCAAAAGGGATCAAGCAGAAGGAAGAAAGGGGTGACGGGGCCCAAGCAAGTCCAAAGCCCAACCCAAAAAAGTGGCTATGGTACCAACTTTTGAAATCAAGGAGGTAGCTCTGATGATATCTGAATCATCTATGGGGGTCATTCTTCTCTTGTGTTCAAGAATCACAGCAAAACAGTTCTATGGTCTAGTCCTATAAGATTTAAGGGTTGGGCACAGTGGCTGACGCCTGTAATCCCAGCACTGTGGGAGGCCAAGGCAGGCAGATCACGAGGTCAGGAGTTCAAGATCAGCCAGGCCAACATGGTAAAACCCTATCTCTACTAAAGATACAAAACATTAGCTGAACATGATAGCAGGTGCCTGTAATCCCAGCTGCTTGGAGGCTGAGGCAGGAGAATTGCTTGAACCTGGGAGGCAAAGGTTGCAGTAAGCCAAGATCGTGCCATTGCACTCCAGCCTGGGCGACAGGACAAGACACCATCTCAAAAATAAAAATTAAAATATAAAGGTTTACGAAGTCCAACAGCCTTCCTTCATCTTCATTTCATCTCATGTCTGTCCCATTCAGTTCAAACTGGCAGTGTCTCCATTGGGGTGGCCTGTTAGGTCTGCGGTTCATATCCACGCCAATCTCCTTATTCAAAGGACCGTCTGGCCACACCCTTACTGTTCTCTTCAGAACACAGATTTTCATATCTGGCAACACGAACAGGCAGAGAATTTTCCAAATCTTGAAGGACTAGTTTCTTTTTGCTTAACAATTTTTTCAATTTATTTCTCTCTTCTCATGTTTTACTGTCAGGATTCAGGAGAAATCAAGCCACACCTTCAACATGTCACTTAGAAGTCTCAACTAAGCACCCAGTTTCATCACTTGCAAGTTCTACCTTCCACTACACACTAGAACACAGACACAATCCAGCCAAGTTCCTGGCTCATGATAAGCTTATAATAAACATTGTCTTTCCTCCACTGTGCAGTGACATATTGCTCACTTCTGTCTCAGACTGCATCAGAATGGCCCTTCCCCTCCGTATTTCCACCAACATCCTGTTCATAATTATTGATGGGTTCTCCAGGAAGATGGAAGCTCTCACTATAGCCCTCCCCTTCTTTCTGAGTCCTCAGAATCGCCTTTGAAAGTCAGGTCATGACAATCTTGGATTTTTTTTTTTTTTTTTTTTTTTTTTTTTTTTTTTTTTTTTTTTTTTTTTTTTTTTTAGCATATGCCTAAAAACTCTTCCAGCCTCTACCCACTGTCCAGTTCCAAAGGCACTTCCACATCTTTAGGTATAGTTACGCAGCCACACACTGTTTACTGACAGGGATCTGTTCTGAGAAACGCATCGTTGGACAATCTCACTGTTGTGTAAACATCACAGAGTGTACTTACACAAGCCTGGGTGGCATAGCCTCCTACACACCTAGACTCTATGGCATGACCTATTACTCCTGGCCTACAAATCTGTATAGCGTGTTACTGCACTGCATACTGTAGGCGACTATAACACGATGGTAAGTATTTGTGTATCTCAACATACCTAAACATAGAAAAGGCACATTAAAAGTATAGTATTGTCCAGGCGCAGTGGCTCATGCCTGTAATCCCAGCACTTTGGGAGGCCAAGGTGGGTACATAACCAGAGGTCAGGAGTTCAAGACCAGCCTGGCCAACATGGTGAAACCCTGTCTCTACTAAAAATACAAAAATTAGCTGGGCATGGTGGCGCATGCCTGTAATCCCAGCTACTCCGGAGGCTGAGGCAGGAGGATTGCTTGAACTGAGACCTGAGAGATAGAGGTTGCAGTGAGCCACTAGATTAACACTTTCTTACACGTGGGGCACAATGTTAGTTTGTTTCTCTTTTGAAATTTTTAAACTGCAATTTTAATAAATACATGTCTAATTTTTATTCATAAACAACTTAAAATTTTTAAATATAATTAAATATGGTATTGTTTTTCTTTGTGACTCTTGGTAACATTCAAAGAAATACTTAAAACTTCAGGGTCATAGAAATTTAGCAAGGACTGATAGTAATAACAATAGGAAAATTATTCATAATCACCATCACTATTCACGATGTATCCCGTATACTTTATACACATTATCCCATTTAATTCTCATAACAAACCTATGACGTCATTGTTATTCCCATTCTACAGATCAGGAAGCCGAGACTCAGGAAGACGAAGTACATTCCCCACAGTCAGCAGTTTCGCTGTGCATAGTCCAGGCTTTGTCGGATGAGCAGACCCGGGTCCACGTCCTGGCTCTGCAGTGGCAGCTGGGAGATGCTGCACTTTGCATATGTCCCCGCACCGCTCCGAACCTTCATTTCACCTGTACAATTTCACCTGATAACACCTCCCTCCTAGAGTTGTTGAGGAATTCAAATGAGAGAAAAGCATGTACCGTGTCAAGCACCGAGAGAAAGGCAGCCTGAGAGAGTCAGCCCCACCCCTCTTTGCTGGAGCTGCTTCACTCTCTCCATCTCCGCTCTGCAGGGGTAGGGCACCGTGGCAGAGGGGCTGGCGGAAGAAAGGCTGAACCAGCATCTGTGAAACTGACGTCTGCAGTGAAGTGCAGAGATTGAAATCCTGGGCCTAGCTGCTGTAAGTGAGGAGCAGAGCAGGGTGGCTGAAGCACCATATCTCTTAAAGCGGTCCCACCCTGGGCGGCTCAGGTGTCTGCCCCAAGACATATTCCCTTCTGTGTGTGGGAGGCAGGGGTGGGGCTCAACAGCCGGATCTCCCCGTGGTTCAGAGGCACCCTCCTGCCTGTGAGGATGCTGGCCGTGTGCGTGTGAGGACAGCCCCGAGAGGTTGCCGCTCATCTGTCAGCGCTCGCCCTGCTGGCCCCGACACACACACTAAAGCCATGGGCACCCTGGAGGACACCTGCTGCCAGCAGCATTCTTCCTCCTTTACTCACTCTACCATTCAGTGCTGGCTCCGGCCCTGCCACGGGAGCAGAGCCTCCTCACACTCCCTCTGCCCCCAGGGAGAAGTGAGGACACAGGTGTTGGCAGCCAGTGCCACTAGAAGGTGTGCTGAAGGTAGTCATCACCTGGCTGGCATTTTACCCGAGTTATTCTACCCACGTGGAGTAAATCGGCTGATGATGGTAGACTGGGAGGATACGCGGCGGCCATTCATGTTCGAGGACAAGCCGGCAGCACATCACCGGGGATGGGTTCTTTATGCTCAGTGGCGTGGTGGACATCGTAAGCCAGTCATGTCAGGCACAGCGGAGTATGACGCTGGAGCAAGCAGCTGAGGCCCTGGGCTCCTATGTGCTGGCACTACCAGTGGCAGCCCACATTGAGAACAAGGGTACCCTGGAGATCCATGTGCACGTGCTCCTCATCGTGCCCACCTTCCTGGTCACCCTGCTGCTCACCATTGAGGTGTGGGTGCCTGATCAGCACCAGCTCTGGGTGCTCAAGACCTGGATGGGGTGGTGCCCAGCAAGTGTGCGCTGCAGCTGCGTGTCCTGATGGACGTGCCTCCCTCCAACTTAATCGCTCTAGGTTGTAGCTGCAGTTCTGACTGTATAACTCTAGGGACCTCTCCCCTTGCACATTCTCCCTAGTGGGAGAGAGAGTGCTGGGTATGCAGGTAAATGACACTTATTTTTAAAGATTAAAAAATAATATTTAGAGTCCAACAGACTCAATCAGGGCATACATGAAGCCTTCCCTTTTTCCCACTATAAAGTTTTTCCACTCCTCTGCCTGCCTTGGATTCTCTATCAAAACACAAGTGATGGTGGCTGCCTCCCTTGCTATAGCAAGCTCTGAATCGGTCGCCTTTGCTTGTTCTCATTTGGTTGGTCTTCATTTATTTCCAGCAATTCAGTTCTTCCCTTTATTCGTCTAAGTAGGTACTCAATATTTATTAAGCACCTGTTACATGCCAGACTCCATGCTAGGCCCTGAGAATAATGAAGTGACCCAGATGCGAGGGTCCCTGCCTTTAAGCTGATTACAGTCCAGTGGGAGGAGAAAGGCAAATAAACAGTAAGCCCAGCACAGCCTGAAAAGGGTGATGACGGTCAGCTAACCAGACTTGGAAGTCAGGGAACGTGTCTGAGGAAAGTGATGTCTCCACTGGGATCTGAAGCATGAGTACAGCCAGATGAAGTGGAGAAAAATTTGGGGGACAGGGAAAGGGCCATGGGCAAGTTACGAGGCCACAGAGAGCCTGAACATTCAAGGATATGAACAAAAGCGGGATCTTGGACTTGGCGTTGAGCTGGGAGTGGTGAGCCACGGAAAAGCAGACAAGGGTCAGTGTCCTTCCAGGTCACATGAAGTAACTTTTCACTTATCCTGAAGTAATTGTCAAATACTCATTTTGGAAGATGGCTTCATGTGGAATGAGGCCAGGAGCAGGGCAAACCTGGAAACAGGGGACCAGTGTGGACGCTGACAGGTCATGGTGGCCAGCTAAGGGGACAGAGGGGACTGCATGGACTGGAGAGCTGATTGAGATGGCTCCTGACTGAGACTGGTAGGGTGAATGACTGGGGGAAGGAGCCACAGGCCGGGCAGCTGGAAGGAAAGTGGACACAGTCACTGAGATCATGAAACCCAGGACAGGGAGGTGGAGGGCAAGAGATGAATTCTGGATGGGGGGAAGTTGGAGGTGTCCTGGAAGCAGCTAGATGTACGAGCAGAGCTCCAGAGAAAGGGATGGGTAGAGAGGGAGATCGGGGTGTCATGAACGCGTCAATGGGCATTAGAGCCACGGAGATGAGTGAGTTCGCAAGGGAGGGCGCAAGGACGAGCGCTTAGAACTCTGGGTGGTACCCACATGTAACTGGGAAAAGAAAGAAAGGCACTTAGGAGCAGACCAAGGAAGAGCAGCCAGGTGTGCAGAGGAAAGCCAGGAACATGTTTTAACGCAGATACTAAAGATTGACCCCGTTGCATGACCGGGAGTAGCCAGCTCAGCCTCCTTCCTTATTTCCCCTTCCCCCTTCCTCTCCTACCCTGCCAAGGGAACAGAGATTTGCTCAAGGCTCGTGAAGCTGGTCTGGCTTTGCCCCATGGTGTTGCCCAAGCTTCATTAACCAAGTGCTGGCCTCAGCACTGTCTTCAGAACACTGGACCGGACGCCACTACGCTCCAGCCTGGGTGACAGAGTGAGACTGTCACCCAGGCTGAAAGAAAGAAGAAGAGAAAAATGAATGAAAAATAGAGATGAACCTTCTTAAGGACTTTCCCTGCGTCTTACCCAACTAAAGTTTTTTGCCAATATCTTAAAGTGAGACTGAGGTTAATCCCGGACCACACTGAGCATCCTTCTCGTGTGATGAGAGTTTGTGATGTAGTCAGCTAATTAGTTCATCGGCCCTGGTTATCGAGGGTCTATCATACACCAGATGGAAGACGAAAATCCAATTCCCTCTCTGCCCACCAGCCTGTGAGTGCAGAAGGGACCGCAGGAAGGCCAGCGAGCCAAGTCACAGCCCCCAGCCCTCAAAGCCTCACCCAGGCCTGGGTTTGAATCCCCACAGTTTTCCCTCTCCCCATCTCTCCCCTCTCCTCTGTCTCCCCGCACCCCCTGTCCCTCTCTCCCGCTCCTCAGATACTGCGGAGGGCCGCCCTCTGGCTACGCTGGGAGCCCACATATATTTGCCCCCTTCCCCCTCCCCCCTCCTCACTGCCCAAGGTGTCCTCGGTAATCAGCCGCTTTCTCCTCTACTTCGCAATTCTCCGACGACGCAGAGCGCAGCCCGCACCCAACCGGGAGCCCTTTCTCCTTGCACTGCGCGCCAACCCCATCCTCCGGACGAAACCAGTTCCTAACTTCCCCCTCGCGAGCCTCTGATGGAAGTCGCAGATCCGAAGACCCCCTCTCGGACGCACAGCCGCAGTGCGCTCTCACACTTTCCAAAGCCACCCTGTCCAGGCGCGCCGGACTGAACCTGGGGCACAGAGACTGCGAGAGAGACTTCGTTTTCACTTTTTTTCTTTTTGGTGCTTTTGACCGTTTTCCCGTGCATGGACAAAAGAAAGGATAGGAGTAATGCTACTGATTATTTGTTTACTTATTCATTTGAGACAGAGTTTCGCCCTTGCTGCGCCGGCCGGAGTGCAGTGGCACAATCCCAACTCACTGCAACCTCCGCCTCCCGGGTTCAAGCGATTCTCCTACCTCAGCCTCCCGAGTAGCTGGGACTACAGGTGTGAGCCACCAGGCCCGGCTAATTTTTGTATTTTTAGTAGAGATGGGGTTTCACCATGTTGGTCAGGTTGGTCTCGAACTCCTGTCCTCAGGTGATCCAACCGCCTCAGCCTCCCAAAGTCCTGGAATTACAGGCGCAAGCCACCGCGCCTGGCCTATTGATTATTTTTAAATTTGAAATCAAAATATAAAGTTTGCCAAGGGCACGGAATTAGCCAGTATACTGGGGAGTGCAAGGAGCCCAGTCTGTCCCCGGCAGAGTCCGCTACACTCCACGGCCAGCCTCTGTTGTTAAAAAGGAGGTTCTGGCCTGACAGTACCCGGGGAGCTGCCCGTGTCCCTCTCCCCTAGGGTACTGAGGCGGAGGCTGTGGGTGCGGAGCCCACCTCTATCTAGCGGAGCGGGCTGCGGGGCGCGCACGCGGAGCCCCGGAGGAGCCAGCACAGAAACAGTGCGAGCGCGCGATTTCCTGAGCTGGCGCCCTAGGGAGGAGCGCGCGCCACCCAGCCGCCGGGACAGCGCCGCATCTTTTGTTCCAGCCCTGGACCCTGCCTTGAGGCTTGGGAGAGGGCCCCCAGGGCTTGGCACACCCGCTAGTCCTGGGGCTGCTGCTGTCCTCAGAGCCTAGGGAGGGACCGGGTTTGGGAGGCTGCGCGCTGCGCTCCGCGTGGGTGCCCTAGCAAGGCCCCAGCACCGCTGCGCCTTCTTCCTTCACGTGGGCGAGAGGGAGAGCCGGAGGCAGGGCCGACTGGTACTTAATGCTCAGAGATATCGGAAAAGGAAGAAGGAAAACAGATGAATCACTGAGGGATGGGCTGATTCAGTCATTTGTGCATGGGATAAATATTTATTTAGCATTTTCTAAGCTCTTGAGAGGCAACAGCAAACCAAACACACGTCCCTGCTCTCATGGACCTGGGGTGGAGGTGTGGTTTGATAAAAAATAAACAATGAACTTATTAAATCATATATTAATGATTAGCCCTAAGTAATCTGGACTACCTCCTCCCACACTCTTAAAAGCAACACTTCTTTGACAAATAGCTCTTCATCCTGCACCCAGGCACAGCAAGTGGCAATGGTATGCCGAGATGGAGAGGGTATGCGGTTGGGAAACAATGCTTACGTATGTAGCTAAATTTCTTCCCATTTATGAGGTAGCATTTATCTTCATCATTGGGGCTTGTCATCCTAAGTGCCTATTCCTCCCTTTTAAAGCAGCTAGTTTTTGAAAAGTAAGAAAGGATGTCAGTTTCATTTCGCAAGGTCATAAAAACACTTTCGTCCACTCATTTAACAGCTCCTGCAACTCGATTGAGATGCCAGAAGTGCTGGCAGAAGAAAAAGCACACATCTGAAAAACAAATGACAGGGATACACGAGTGTCCTAAATGGGCATAACAGACCCAATGCCCAGACAAAGGGGGTCCAAGCCAGAGTCCGGGGGACGAGACCACCTAGAGCAGTCCCTCCCTACTCATTTTTCTTAAGCTGCAAAGCAGAATAGTTTGTTCTGTATTTAGTTTGAGGACAAATTGGGTACGGGAAGGGCAAGGGATTTAATACTAACCAATCATTTAAGTGGCATCCTCAAGCAAAACCTACCTTCACAACCAGGATTTCTCTGCAAATGTAGCAGTCTACCCTGATTTAGGATTTAGCCCTAGGCAGGGTCATGATCAGAAAATTGTTACCGATGATCCTACCAGATTCAACACTCACTTTTTTGTAACAAATGCTTCGTAAAGCCCATTTATTATGTTGAAATAAAATTCATAGATAATATAATCTATCTACATACATAATTGCAAAAACACCGTTGTATCTATCAACGCCTCACAGCCAAAGACCCTCAGGAACACACTTGCAGCTGAACAGGTTCAGTTTATGGCACATTGCAAGGAGGGAGAATGCACAGCACCGGGAAATGCAGATGTCTTGTAAGAGGGTATTAGAAAGGACTTACTATAGGAATTAGGGTTTGGGGGGCAGCTTTTGGAAAGATTCGTGAAAGTGGTGCTTTGCTTTGGATTGGATGCTGTCAAGAAGTAGGAGTAGTTCTATGGTTGGGTAGTTTAATTAACTTCATCTAGAAGGAGGGAAGACTAGAGCCAGGCTAAAGCTATCAATGTGAAACAGCAGCAGTCACTCCTATTAGCCAGGATAGGGGGAGGTTTGGTCATCTCTGTGGTTTGGAGAACGTTCATGTTTTGTCTATGTTCAGACGTGATTAGGGAATGTTCTTGTTTTTATCTGGAGCTATCCCATCAGGGTGGCCTCATCGGATACTGGTGTTCTGTGGAATTGTTTACATGCAACAGAAAAATCCTACAAGTGAGTGCCAAGCCAGCTCCCAGGTGTCAGGGATTGCTTTTGCTCACACCCTAACTTTCATAAAAGGAGAAATGAAATGATCGTAATAAAATAATATGTACTTTCATATGGAAATGATCCAGCACAACTTTGCTAGAATACATAATAGATCATGTGGTTGCATGAGTCCGTTTGGATTTAGAAGTAAGAATATTGGAAGCATTTCCTTACAAAAATACAGAAGAATGAAAGACAAGAGATTCCAGTTAACATCAATTAAAATTAGTGTTTGGATACATAAACTCATACCAGGCTTATTAGCCTATAAACCAAAGAAGGAATGACCTTAACAGAAACAGGAATAACATGCCAAGCAAATTACAGTCCATCAAAGAGGAAAAGTAAGAAAGAATAATATTTTCAGAATAGCATTGGCCTCATTTATAAGAGTGATGTTGAAAACCGTCCTCTGTGTGATGTGGAACAGGTAACGATGAAATACCTCAGCAATCATATCTCCCTTTTTGAAGTTCCAATACTCATTCGAGATATTCATTCTGCTACTTTAAAAGGCCTGGAAGACCATATTCAGTAACCTGCTAGATAATGAATATTTTAATATGATGTGGTGCATTCCAGGTCCCTGCCATGCCTCAGTTCTCAAACCTGAGTCTCAAACTGAAGCAGACTAAAGGGATGATAGCACTTGCCCTACAGGGTGGGTGCTAAGATTAGAGATCATGTTTGGGATGTGCATAGCTTATGGGGCTCTGAAAGCTAGCCACTGTCATCAGTTTGGTCTGCGTGCACATGGAAAGAGAGGGTGAGTGCCTGCATGGGTCTGCCTGATGGCATCGAGGGCACTGGATTGAATGTATGTGATCACATTTGCAGGAGAATCCAAGCCACAGCTGCTGCAGGTAATAGTGCAGGCTCATCACTGGGGGATAGCAGGGGACACAGAGGACAGGTTTTGAAGTAACTGAATTGAGTCAGGCACAGTGGCTCATGGCTATAATCCCAACACTTTGGGAAGCTGAGATGAGAAGGTCAGTGGAGGCCAGGAGTTCAAGACCAGCCTGGGCAACATGGTAAAACCCTACCCCTAGAAAAAAATACAAAACTTAGCTGGGCACAGTGATGCATGCCTGTAGTCCCAGCTACTTGGGAGGCTAAGGCAGGAGAATCACTTGGGCCCAGGAGGCAGAGGTTGCAGTGAGCTGAGATCGTGCCACTGCACTCCAATATGGGCCACAGGAGTGGAAGGAAGGAAGGAAGGGAGGGAGGGAGGGGAGAGAGAAAGAAAGAAGAAAGAAAGAAGGAAGGAAGGAAGAGAGATGGGGGAGGAAGGGAGGGAATCTATAAAGAACTTAAACAGTTCAACAATCAAAAAACAAATAACCCCATTAAAAAGTGGGCAAAAGACATGAACAGACACTTCTCAAAAGAATACACACAAGCAGCCAACGACATATGAAAGAATGCTCTACCTCATAATCATCAGAGAAATGCAAATCAAAACCACAATGAGATACCATCTCACACCAGATGGCAATTACTAAATGGCTGTTATTAAAAAATCAGAAAACAACAGATGCCGGCAAAGCTGCAGAGAACAGGGAACGCTTATACATGGTTGGTGGGAATGTAGATTAGTTCAGTCACTGTGGAAAGCAGTGTGGAGATTTTTCAGAGAACTTAGAATTACCATTTAACCCAGCAATCTCATTATTGGGTATATATCAAAAAGAAAAATGGTTCTACCAAAAACACATGTGTTCACATGTTCATCACAGCACCATCACAACAGCAAAGACATGGAACCAACCTAGATGCCTATCAACAGTGGACTGGATCAAGAAAATATGGCATATATAATAAAGGAATTATGTTATAGTATATAACATTTGTTATAATTATATTACATGTAATATAAATTATGTTATATAATATATAATATATAATGTTAATAATATATAATATATATTCTATTATATATTATATATGTTATATATAATATAAAGGAAAATACCACACACACACACACACACACACACACACAGGAATACTATGCAGCCATAAAAAAGAACAAAATCATGTTTTTTACAGCAACATTGATACAGCTGGAGGTCATTATCCTGAGCAAATGAAGGCAGGAACAGAAAAATAAGTACTACCTGTTCTCACTTCTAAGTCAGAGTTAAACATTGGGTAATCATGGAGATAAAGATGGGAGCAATAGACACTGGGGACCACTGGGCAGGGAGGGAGAGGGTGGGGCAAGGGTTGAAAAACTATTGTGTACTAGGCTCAGTACCTGGGTGATAGGATCATTATTACCCCAAACCTCTGCATCACACAACATACCCTGGTAACAGACCTGCACATATCCCCCCTGAATCGAAAATAAAAGTCGAAAAATAATAAATAAAAATGAAATAAAATAACTAAATTGGGACTTGCTCAGTTGAATATGTGGACACTTGTATACAATATGCTTCAATATGTTTATCTCCGTGCCTTTGATAGTCCGGACCTCCTGAAAGACATTTTCTAAATCAGCGTTGAAATAATGCAACCATACATTGTACAGGATGAAGTTTTAGACTCTGTTTATTTCATTGTGGCCTAGGGTTATTTTGTTTCATCAGGTGGTGGAGAATAAAGGCCAAATTGGAAGAAGAAACTGTAAAATAAGAGACTACAAGAGGTCCCGGAGAGGTTAGGCTTTCAAAGGCAGATCATGGCAACACTGAAAATCTTGAAAAACAACGAAGAATTCAAAATAAATAAAATAACATACAATTTTCACAAAATGTTTGTCTTCCCAGTGCGCTAAACATCTGGTGCTAATTTTTCTTAATGGCCTACAAACCCATGTTGCCAACAAATTCTAGTCGAGGCTCAATCTGTGGCACGTACCATATAATGACAATCGGAAAGGGAATTACTTTTTTCTGTGAAATACATTCTAAGGGTTTTGAATGCTGTCATCGCCTTTGTATACATTGTCAGCAATAGTGAAAATACATTTTCATTGTGGCTTTCTTCATTTCTTAACCTTAGCCATGTGAGCAGGAGCACTTCCTCATCCCACCGGGAGAGCTCATCCACCAGTAATGAAAATGCGTTCATTACACAGCTGATAGTCACAGTGGTTTTTCTTAGAACAATATCATCATAATTCAATGAAAAAAAAATTCAGTTGGATTTTTTCCTATTATTCTAATAACCTATAAACCACTGGTAATTTGAGTTTTTTCTACATTATACTGCTCACCATATTTTGCAATCATTTATTTTATGCTGAAAGAAACAGCAACAACTTGGCTGGTTGCGGTGGCTCCCACCTGTAATCCCAGGACTTTGGGAGGCCGAGGCGGGCAGATCACAAGGTCAGGAGATCGAGACCCTCCTAGCTAACTCAGTGAAACCCCGTCTCTACTAAAAATACAAAAAATTAGCTGGGTGTGGTGTCAGGCACCTATAATCCCAGCTACTTGGGAGGCTGAGGCAGGGGAATTGCTTGAACCCAGGAGGCGGAGGTTGCAGTGAGCTAAGATCATGCCATTGCACTCCAGCCTGGCAACATA
>NW_016107426.1:1275456-1294644 GCF_001604975.1 Cebus imitator | reverse complement strand
CCACTACTAAGTGTCTGAGGAGACTAGCAATCTTCCAAACTAAAAAAAAAAAAAAAAAAAAAAAAAAACAACAACAACTTTACCTTCTACTCAGAAAATTTGCTTTAACGTTTCGTGGTTATTCTAGTTTTCGAACTTCTTTAAATCTCAGAAGTATGGTATGCTGCCAACTTCATACATGTATTTCTTTATACAATCCTTATTTTTTGTCTTCTTGCAGTCACTGTTTATTTTAAAAGAAGTATAGGGTAGACATATTGACAACTCTCCACGTGGGAAGATATAAAACCAAATTTTTAGCATTCAGCTGAATGTTGCTCACCCTTTTCCTCTGTATTTGACATTTTGTCATAGAGGCGAAATCAGTATATTCCTATGTAGATGTAGTCACCATGAAGAGGACAGTTACACTGCAGACAAATCTGATGATTCCAATAATACGAGCAGAATCGCCTTCCGTGACTTTTCAAAATGGTGAGCTCTTGACAAAGTTTCGAATAAAGCACAGTGCCATCTTTCCTTGGTTTATGCACCTGATGCCTCCTAGGAAAGTT
Source organism: Cebus imitator (assembly GCF_001604975.1). NCBI lineage: Eukaryota > Metazoa > Chordata > Mammalia > Primates > Cebidae > Cebus > Cebus imitator. The sequence continues at coordinate 1,294,090 of NW_016107426.1, read as the reverse complement.
GGTACTTATTAAATCCTGACAAAAAAAAATCCCACTTTGTATTCACTTATAAAATGGAATCAGTTTTAGGCTCAAATAATTAGAAGCAGGTTTTTCACATATATAATTCTAAGTTCAGTTAGATTTTAGAATTGGATTGTCATAAATAGGTTTCTTGTATTTATTTATTTATTTATGATTTTTTGAAATGGAATCTCGCTCTGTCACCCAGGCTGGAGTGCAGTAGCACAATCTCAGCTCACTGCAACCTCCGCCTCCCAGGTTCAAGTGATTCTTCTGCCTCAGCTTCCCAAGTAGCTAGGACTACAGGTGCATGCCACCACAGCCAGCTAACTTTGGAATTTTTAGTAGAGATAGGGTTTCACCATGTTGGCCAGGCTGGTCTCAAACTCCTGACCTCCAGTGATCTGCCCGCCTCGGCCTCCCAAAGTGCTGAAATCGACAGCATGAGTCACCACGTCTGGCCAGGCTAGTTGTATTTAAAAGTCCTGAGGGGCCAGGGGTGATGGTTCATGCCTATAATCCCAGCACTTTGGGAGGCAGAGGGGGGCAGATCTCTTGAGGTCAGGAGTCCAAGGCCAGCCTGGCCAACATGACAAAACCCCATCTCTGCTAAAGATATGAAAATTAGCCGGGCATAGTGGTGCCCGCCTATAATCCCAGCTACTCGGGAGACTGAGGTGAGAGAATCACTTGCACCTGGAAGGCAGAGGTTGCGGTGAGCCGGGATCACGCCATTGCACCCCAGCCTGTGCAACAGAGCAAGACTTCGTATCAAAAAAATAAAATAAATAAATATAAAAGTCCTGGGGGACACAGAAGAAATCTTTGTTGTTCTAGTCTGAGCCACTAAATGCCAGCAGGAACCCCTATTCATTATGACAAAAGAAAAAGCCATGCAAATCTCCGAAATACCTCCGGAGCAGTATCATCCTGCAGAGAACCAATAATTTTTATGAAGACACAGTCACACTTCTGTAGTTTACAATCTGAGTTATACCTGATTCACATAAAAATATAGAGTCACATAAAAGTGATCAGAGTTGTTTTAAGGCTTTGATGAGGCTCAGGCCCTTTTACTTCTAGAGGCCCTACCCCAATTATGTCAAGCGTATGAAAATGCACCTTCGTCCTACAATAAATACAAGAAGAGCCAGGCTTGTTATGGGCCAGGCACCATTCTGAGTGCTTTACAATAACTCTTTGAAGCAGGCACTGTTATTATTCCCATTTTACAGATATAGAAACAGGCACAGAAAGGTTCAGTGACTTGCCCAGAATCACACAGTGGTGAAGCCAAAATAGAAAGCTTCGATATTCTGACGCAATCATACGATGGCCTATGTAACTCTTGTAGAGTTTATACTTAAGGGTAAAGTATCATTTATGGAGTTCATTGCCTTGGAGATGACTTGGCCTTTGTCAATTTTAATTGCAGAATTTTTATTTGTATTTTGAGTCCATCATCTAATTTTAGGTGTCAAACATTATCTTAAGGCCCTTGAAAGGCCCGTGGCCCCCAGTACCATTGTCTGTAACAGCATTGCCTGAGCCTCTCCACACGCATCCAATCCAGCACCTCCACGCATCCGGGACACCCACGGAGGCACTCACTTTCTCTATTTTTTTAATGTGTGTGTGTGTACCAAAATGATGACAATGACCAGCTTTTAGAGCACTATGATTCATGCAAACATTACCTCTAATTTTAGCACCCACTCTGTAAGATGTTGTTATCTTAATTTTTATGTAAGGTAACCAGTGTCAGATGACTGAGTGAATTCTCCAATGTTTCATGCCTAGGAAACGGTGGAGTTGGGCCAGGCTCGGTGGCTAATGCCTGTAATCCCAGCACTTTTGGAGGCCGAGGCAGGCAGATCACAAAGTCAGGAGATTGAGACCATCCTGGCTAACATGGTGAAACCCCATCTCTACTAAAAATACAGAAAATTAGCTTTTTGTGGTGGCGCGCACCTATATTCCCAGCTACTCAGGAGGCTGAGGCATGAGAATCACTTGAACCCAGAAGGTGGAGGTTGCAGTGAGTGAGATCACGCCACTGCACTCCAGCCTGGATGACAGAGCAAGACTCCATCTCAAAAAAAAAAAAGAAACAGTGGAGTTAAAAATCCAAGCCTCGTCTCTAGAGCTCCAGAGCTTGCCCCAACCTGCTGTCAGTGGCTTGGTTTGGGCCCACTGGGGCTTCCCTGTCTCTTCTGTAACACTCCCTTGCCAGTGATGGAACCTCAGCCCATTTCCACTTGTCCTGCCATCCTCTTCCTATCCAGCAGGAGACAGCAGGTGCCGGCTTTTCTGCTTCAGCTGCTGCTATCCCACTGGAGAGCCAGATAAGCCCTCAGACTCTCATTATAGCACAGACAGCTTCAGGAAGTTGCTCTGGATGGGAACTCCAGAGGAAACAGGACGATTTTCTCAGTGCCAGGTCTTACCAGCTGCTGTGGTAGTAACGTCCCCTGCAAAACTCATGTGAAAACTTGATCCCCAATGTGGCAGCATTGAGAGGCGGAGCCCTCACAAGGTGAATTGATCATGGGGACTCTGGCCTTGTGAACGGATTAATCCACTCACGGCTTGATGGGTTATCATGGGAGGGGACTGGTGGCTTTGTAAGAAGAGGAAGTGGGGTCTGAGCTGGCATGCTCAGCACCCTCACTATGAGATGCCCGGCACTGCCTTGGGACTCTATGGAGGGTCACCACCAGCAAGAAGACCCTCACCAGATGTGGCCCTTCAGCTTTGAACTTGGCCTCCAGAACGGCAAGAAATAAATTTATTTTCTTTATAAAGTATCTGTTTCACCAGGTGTGGTGGCTCACACCTATAATCCCAGTACTTTGGGAGGCTGAGGTGGGAGAAGCACCTGAGGCTGGGAGTTCGAGACAAGCCTGACCAAAATGGAGAACCCCACCCACCCCCGTCTCTACTTAAAAAGAAAAAATAGCTGGTCGCGGTGGCACATGCCTGTAATCCCAGCTATTCGGGAGGCTGAGGCCGAAGAATCGCTTGAAACCAGGAGGTGAAGGTGGCAGTGAGCCGAGACTGTTGTATCCAAGCAAGTCAGAAGGAAAGCGCCACACTCTGAGCCGGCAACTGAGAGACGGCTAACGCTCAAAATTCTCTCCACCCCAGGAAGGGGCTTGATTTTTTTTTTATACCTTGCTTAAGAAAGGGGAGGGGGAGCCTAGCTGAAGCAGAATTTTACAGAAGCAGAACAAGCAAGTTAGGGGACGAGGCTGGTAACTAGGAGGCAGGAGGCTCCCATGACTGTTGATTAAAGAGGGCACACACAAGTGGTTCCCATGATTGCTGGTTACCAAGGGGAAGCATTTGGTGCTTTCCATGCAATCAGTCACGGGGGTATTCACAATAGCAAGTGGGCTTGTCAAGCAGGATATGGTTACAATGGTTATATGTTTCTGTAGCTCTAAGTACAACACGACCCAGCACAGGAACACAGCCCAGGTACGCACTCAAAGGAGAAATGGAGGGAAGGGTGAGGTGGAGGTTAAGACGGGGTATGTCTGGCTCTCAGCAAAATGGAGTCTGTCTGGCTAACAGAGGGTAGGTTAGCACATCACGCCATTGCACTCCAGCCTGAACAACAAGAGTGAAACTCCATCTCAAAAAAAAAAAAATCACCTGTTTCAGGTGTTTTGTTACAAGCAACAGGAAACAGACGAACACACTGGCTCTGCTTTCCTGGGTGATCTTCCTTTCTGAATTACACACTTAAAACAGATGCATCTCATTGATGTAATTGATATGTCTGTAAAAAGTTATGACAAAATAAAAGTTAATTTAACAAGACAATAAAATGAATTCTAAGCTGGTGAACCCAGCGGGGCCTTGGCAGAGATTCTCACTCTGCAAACTGCCTAAGGTGGATCAGAAACTAAAACCACTCATTTGTTTCTCCTGGCCATGCCCTCTTCTTAGAGATTCCTTCTCCCACAACCCTGGGGGCCATGGCTAGACAAGGTCACCCCTCATACCGGTCCCCAGTATGAGGATGCAAAAGGCATGAGTTGTGGATGTTACCAACTGATTCCCTCTCATGAGACTGAGATAAACTCCATGGGCCCTTCACCTATAGATCTTAGAGAGTGAGGCCGAAGCAGCTAGATGTTATTGGGCCTGAGGCAAAATAGAGAAAGGACGAAAAGAGACCCAGGCAGAGGGAATTCTGGAGAGACCTGGCAGAGCCAGAGAGACAAGTATGCATGGGGGCCAATGAGAGAAAGGAACTTGCTGCGTGCCCTGCCAGTTCCCTAATCCTCCCAAGGCCCCCTTTTTTCCTATCCTTAGGTTCCATGGAGTCTGCCAGTATCCTTATACAATAATTCATTTCCTGCAGCCAAAGCTGCCTGCATTCCCTGCTGAGCCCACTGCAGCTCTAGGTCCCAAAAGGACCAGCCCATCAGTGACAGCCCCCCGTCTCCCAACCTGGTGGGTCTCGGCTCTAAAGGAAGCTACCCCAGGGCCTGTCATCTGGTCACCCACGAGTCACAAACACCTGCCCCCAGGCCCTTACCTGGGTGTGGGCTCTGCTTCATGGCCCCTGCAGTTGGCCCCGAGACTCTGCCTAGTGTCTTTACAGACTAGCCCCATGTGGACCGCAGCCTGCTTTGCTCAAGCTAAACTATGTCCCCTAGTGGCTGGATCTGCTCGCTGAGGCCCTCCTTTCCACGCACCCTCTGCCAATTCCTGACTCAGCAGCAAAACAAATGGCTCAAGGCCTGCCTCACCTGTGGATAGTTCAGAGGCTCCTCTATTGCAGACTAAAAGTAAAATTCTAGGCCCCCTCCTCCCTCCCACCACTGACTGAACAGACACCCTCTTGGCCTAGGGGACTCCAGAAAAACCTTAAAACCAGGTTCCCGGCCATGATGGAATGGGAAGTTGGACACGCCTTATTATACCCCCTCCGTTTTGCAGTTTAGACACAACAACAGGCCGGCATTAATATTAAAATAGAGACCATAAGATTGACAGAACAGGTTCTGTGTGGCGATAACATACCACATTATAAACAGGACCTAAGGCAATGCCCAGCAAGGATGAAGTCACACACTCCTACAATTAAAGAATAAACCGAGGCAGGTGGATCACTTGAGGTCAGGAGTTCAAGACCAGCTTGGCCACCATGGTGAAACTTTGTCGCTACTAAAAAAAGTACAAAAATTAGCTGGGCATGGTGGCACATGCCTGTAATTCCAGCTACTCAGGAGGCTGAGGCAGGATAATCATTTGAACCCGGGAGGCAGAGGTTGCAGTGAGCTGAGATCGCGCCACTGCACTCTAGCCTGGGAGACAGAGGGAGACCCTGTCTCAAAAAAAAAAAAATTCAAAATCTCATTACCTCTACTAGTACTATCCCAATCAAAGCCACTATTATTTCTTATTTAGATCATTGTAATAGCCACCCTAACTACACCTTCTTCTTCCATCCTTGTCCCTCCCCAATCTGTTCTTTACTCATCAGCCAGAGTGATCCCTTCAAAACACAAGTCAAATCAAATCACTTCTCTCTGCTCGAAATCTTCTAGCAGTTCCTCAAAGCACTCGGTGTCGGATGCTACAGTGAGTGGTCGGATACTTAGAATAGGGTGCTACCGTGAGTGAAGGGACCTGGTGGGACTGTGATCCACTCGTCTTGAGTGGAGAAGTGCTGAGAATAGAGCTGGTGACTCAGCACTAGCTGCTGAGGATTCCAGAGGGAGAGGCTTTGGAAGTGCGCAGGACTGGAAGTAACCATCTTGGCAAGTCACCAGTTCCAGGGAGAGGAAAGCAACTTAGAAGGTAAAGAAACTGGGAGGTAAAGAAAGGAAAGGAATAAACCGATGGAAAGCCGGAGTCGAACAAAAACAAAGAGAATCAGAAGCAAAAGACATACCACACAAATACACTATCTAGTCATGAAAATGGAACTCCACAGCTGGGCGCGGTGGCTCATGCCTATAATCTCAGCACTTTGGGAGGCCAAGGTAGGTTGATCACCTGAGGTCAGCAGAGCCGAAATGATGGGACAAAACTAATATTTAAAACTGTAATCCATGTTAGCCCGGCTAACATGGTGAAATCCCGTTTTGACTAAAAATTTAAAAAATTAACTGGGCATGTTGGGGCATATCTGTAAACCCAGCTACTCAGGAGGCTGAGGCAGGAGAATCACTTAAATCCACGAGGCGGAGGTTGCCGTGAGCTGAGATCACGCCATTGCACTCCAGCTTGGGCAACAAGAGCGAAATTTCATCTCCAAATAAAAAGAAAATCAAATTCCACGGTACCAACAGAAGAGGGCATTCTTGAACGAAGAATCTTAGCCACTCAAGTCCTTCACCTCCCTCTCATGGAGAAACACTGTTATTGACAGGCCAGAAAAATTCAATATACTTTTAAGTAAACAAAAATGACAGGTAGCATTTACGCAAAGCCACTATCAGAAGAAAACAGAAGCCAGAGGCTAGTGTCTTCAGCTAATGAATTTCCGACCCTCCAAAACAACTAAGAGACAGGAAAATTATGACACAGTATCTAATATGAATTAAATATTAAACAGGTTTTTAAAGATATAAAAGAACACCAAAATTCAAAAAATCGGGACAGAAATGGATAAAAATAACTCGTGAAGTGAGTTAATAAAACTCTGGAAAGAAGTAAAAGAAAAAATTAAACCATTTCAGAAATAAAGATTACATCACAAGATGCCTAAAGGTAAATAGATTCAACTTTAACTAAAATATAATAAGGGACCTAGGCAGGAAAACAAAAGCAAATAAAGAGGTGAAAAATAATCAGAGAAAATTATATACTGTACAATTGGAATTGACTAAAAAGTGAAACGAAATGATGGGACAAAACTAATATTTAAAACTGTAATCCAATGATTGTGGCAATAATCACACAACTATAAATTATTTGTCAAAAGCCATCAAATTGTACACTTAAAAGTAGTTAAGTTTGGCCAGACGTGATGGCTCATGCCTGTAATCCCAGCATTCTGGGAGGCCAAGGCAGGGAGATCACCTGAGGCCAGGAGTTCGAGACCAGCCTGGCCAGCATGGGGAAACCCCATCTCCACTAAACATACAAAAATTACCTGGGTGTGGTGGTGGGTGCCTGTAGTCTCAGCTACTCAGGAGGCTGAGGCATGAGAATTGTTTGAACTCGGGAGGCGGAGATTGCAGTGAGCTGAGATCACACCACTGCACTCCAGCCTGGATGACAGAGCAAGACTCCATAAAAACAAACAAACAACAACAACAAAAAACTAGTTAAGGTTATTGAATGTAAATTATACCACTATAAAGCTGATTAAAAATAAAATATAAAGTGTTTAACCATAAAACTTATTATCAAAGAAAACTTTCTGGAATCAAAAAAGGACTAAATCTAGATTTTGAATGCATTCATATACATAAGAAAACTGACCAGAATTGCCACCTTTGAGATGCATCTGAGTAAAACGATTATAAACAGATAGAAAAAAAATATCTTAGCAAAAATTCCAAATCACATACAAAGTAAAGAAAATCAAGTGGTCATCCTGTGTGGTAATCTCTAGTGCAAAACTCAAAGAATAGTAAAAGAATCCATAACTGTAAATTAATGCAAGAAAAAGAAATTATAAAAAATATTTTATTCATCTAAAAAAAAGCCAAGAAAGGAAGAAAAGAAGGAATATAAAACGGGCATGTCAAATAACATGCAAATAGAGAGTAATTATAAGCCCAACCTTATCTGGAATAACAGTAAATGCAAATGGACTAAATATTGCAAGCAAAAGACTAAAGTTGAGCCAAGTGAGGTGGCTCATACCTGTAATCCCTGCACTTTGGGAGGCTGAGGCAGGCGGATCACCTGAGGTCAAGAGTTCAAGACCAGCCTGGCCAACATGGAGAAACCCCGTTTATACTAAAAATTCAAAATTAGCCTGGTGTGGTGGCACATGCCCGTAATCCCAGCTACTGGGGAGACTGAGGCAGGAGAATTGCTTGAACCTGAGAGGCAGAGATTGTGGTGAGCCAAGATCATGCCATGGCACTCTAGCCTGGGCAACAAGAGCAAAATTCCTATCTAAAAAAAAAAAAGACTAATGTTGTCAAACCGGGTTTTAAAAATACTGCTGATGGCTGGGCTGGGCACTGCGGCTCACGCCTATAATCCCAGCATTTTGAGAGGCAGAGGCAGGTGGATGATCTGAGGTCAGTAGTTCAAGATCAGCCCGGCCAACATAGCGAAACCCCCTCTCTACTAAAAAATACAAAAATTAGCCGGGTGTGGTGGCGGGTGCCTGTAATCCCAGCTATTTGGGAGGCTGAGACAGGGAGAATTGCTTGAATCTGGGAGGCGGAGGTTGCAGTGAGCCTAGATCATGCCCCAGCACTCCAGCCTGGGTGACAGAGCAAGATTCCATCTCAAAAAAAAAAAAAAAATAGTACTTATTAGCCAATGTGATTGCCTTTTGATTAAAAAAAAATTTTTAAGTATGTTTTGCTTACAAAAAACACACACTAAATAGAAGGACACAGATAGTTGAAAATAAAAGGGTGGAAATATTATATTCCACATAAACACTAACAAAAAGGTAGTGATACTAATGTTAAGCATTGTAGACATTAAGCCATGAAGCTCTAATAGAAATAAATAAGTTAATTTCATAATGACAAAGTGGCCAATTGAATAGGAAGACATCACAATTGTAAATCTATATGTAGCCAATAACATAGCTTTAGAATACATAAAGAAAACTGGCAGAACTAAAGGAGAAAAAGACAAATTCACAGTCATAGAGGAAAATTTTAATACTTCTCTCTCAACATCTTGATAGAAAAGGACGGATAAGGATATAAAAGTATGAACAACACACTTAAAAACTTGACCCAACTGATATACATAGAGCATTAGACTCAACAGTGACAAGACGCTATTGTAGTTTTTCAAGTGAACATGTAAAATGTATTAGCACTGGCCACACGCTAGGCCATAACAGATTCTCCAACAGATCTCAAAGATAATTAGAATATTTCCAATTGCCTGGAAATTAAGCAATATACTTTTAAATAAGATGTGTGGGTCTCCAGGCACAGTGGCGCATGCCTGTAGTCCCAGCTACTCGGGAGGCTGAGGTGGGAGGATCGCTTGAGCCCAGGAGTTCTGGGCTATAGTGCGCTATGCTGCTCGGGTGTCCACACTAAGTTCGGCATCAATATGGTGACCTCCCGGGAGCGGGGAACCACCAGGTGGCCTAAGGAGGGGTGAACCGGCCCAGGTCCAAAGCAAAGCAGGTCAAAACTCCTGTGCTGATCAGTAGTGGGATTGCACCTGTGAATAGCCACTGCACTCCAGCCTGGGCAACAGAGCGAGACCCTGTCTCTTAAAAAAAAAAAAAAAAAAATCTGTGGGTCAAAGAAGAAATACATCAAAAATTGTAAAATATTTCAAACTGAATGATAATGGAGATGTAACATAGCAAAACTTACATAATTCAGTTAAAGCAGCATTTCGAGGGGAATGTAGAGCCTGGAATGCATATATTAGGAAACAAGAAAGGCCAAAAACCAGTCATCTAAGTTTCCAACTCAAAAACTAGTAACAGAATAGCTGTACACGAGAGAAGATAGAAAATACACACAAGAGCAGAAATCAATGGAGGAAGATCAAGCATAAGAGGAGGAGGAGGAAGAAGAACAAGCATAAGAGGAGGAGGAAGAAGGAGGAGGAGGAGGAAGAGGAGGAGGAGAAAGAAGAAACGAAAAGCAACAAAGCCAAGTGTTCAATGAAAAGATTAGTAAACTCTTGGTAACACTAATCAAGAAAAGGAGAAAACATATATATACACATAAAAGCAATGTCAGGAATAAAAAGGGGGAAATAACTACAGATCCTACAAACATTAAGAGCTAATAAGAGGATATTATAAACAACTTTACACCAATATAGTTTGCACTTTGAATAAATTAGGCAACTTTTTGACAAAATTTACCAAAGCTAACAGAAGAAATAAGAAATTCAAAAAGTGTGCTTTTTCAAAAGTTGTACAGTAGTTGGCATTTAAAACTTCTTAACAGTTCTAGACATGATAGACTAGTACTTGACTAGACTTCTTGTCATTAAAAACAATAAAAACTAGATGGCATCTATAAATAAAGGTTTTTTTTACCTCTATTGGCAACAGGTAGTACAGGGCCGTGATCCCTGTGAGAAGAGAATCCATGTGGGATCCAGGTACTAGATCACAGTACAGAAAGGCAGAGCCCAAGTAGATCACGGTGGGCTCACTGAGCTGAGAAGACAGATATTTGATTTTCAGCCTTCTAAAGAAATTTGTAGGGCAGGATACTCAAAAAGAGAGAGTTGCACAGAGAAGGAGCTCCAGAAATCGACATAGGAGTCCCCTTAAGTCTTGAGCTAAATACTCAACTGAGAACACAGAGACTCATCTCTGCATTTGTGTGCAAGGCACGGTAGAGAACAGATATTGGGGAGCCAGGAGTTGCACAGAGGTCCCACAGTACTGGGAGACACAGAAGGTCCAACTAGCCAGGGTAGCTGAGCAGTACAGAATTCGGTCAAACCTCCAGAAAGTCCACATCTTAGGAACAGAGCTATTCTCTTCTAGGATTATTCCTAGCAAAAGAAAGAATAATCTAAATCAGCCCTAACATAGCCTAAAAGAAGCCTTAAAAAATAAAAAACCAACAAGCTAATCTACCAGTAAGTTGATTACTTGCTAAAACAAACCCCAACACCTTTTAAAGGAAAACCACATAATCCCAGTAACATAGCATCTACAATGTAACACATAAATTTTTTTAAAAAGTCACTGAAGAGGTGAAGTACCAGTAAAATGTAGCCCATAATCAGAAAAAAAAAAAAATAAGAAAGAAAAAAGAGTTGAAAACAAACCAAGAAATGATAGAGATGTTGGAATTAACAGACACAGATCTTAAAACATCCATTATAAATATGTTTAAATATGTTTAAGGACTTAAAGGGAAAAGCTGAATAAAGTAAACAAATGAAGAAACTGATTGGATTAGTGGAAACTATGGAAAAAGACAAAATGGATATTCTAGAATTGGAAAATACAGTATCAGAAATGAAAAATTTACTGAATGAGTTTAAGGGCAGATCAGACAATACAGAAAAAAAGTCCGTGAATTTGAAAGGAAAGCAACAGAACTATCCAAAATAAGAAGAAACAAAAAGACTGCAAAAAAATGAACAGGGCCTTAGTGACCTGTGGGACAACATTAGGCACTCTAACATGTGTATGACTGAAGTCCCAGTAGAAGAGATGAGACACTATGGCAGAAAAAAAGTCTATTTGAAGAAATATAACGAAAAAATATCACCTCACAGATCCAAGAAACTCAAATGCTAAAAACCAAAGATAAATAAAACAATTGTAAAAGCGATCAGAGAAAAAATGAAACATTGAATGAAAACAAATGTTTAGGACTGGGTGCTGTGGCTCATGCCTATAATCCCAGCATTTTGGGAGGCCGAGGCAGGTGGATCACTTGAGTCCAGGAGCTTGAGACCAGCCCAGGCAACATGGCGAAACCCTGTCTCTACAAAATATACAAAAATTAGCTGGGTGTGGTGGCACATGCCTGTAGTCCCAGCTACTCAGAAGGCTAATTAGAATGGGAGGATTCCTTGAACCCTGGAGGTAGAGGTTTCAGTCAGCCAAAACCATGCCACTGTACTCTAGTCTGGGCTGGAGTGAGTCTCTGCCTGAAAAAAAAAAAAAAGTTTAATAAAACCATGACAGCACACTGACCTCATCATAAATAATGCCAACCAGGAAACAATGGAACAACATCTTCAAAGTACCAAAGGCTGAGTGGGGACTGCCAACCTGTATCTAATTTAATATCCAGTGAGAGTATCCTCCAATAATAAAGGCAACTACTTCAAAGAACCAGGGATTCTTGGAGCAGTGGCTGATTCTAGGACTCAAATATGGAAAGTACTAGATAAGCCTAGAACATCTTGTACAGCCAGAAAGTGCTGATAAATGTAGCGGGAGTGGTTAGATTTGAAAATCACCATTTCACAACCATCAGGATAAGGCCTAGGTCAGGAAAATGGGTGACAAATCAACGGGATAAAGTTTGATGAGGAGTAGAGTATTTACATAGTCCAATTTTTCTCACCCCAAATGGCTTATTAGTTGCCAGGGAAAAATAAGTGGATAAAGCAGACTGCACCTTGACTGGGTAATCAAGATCAGTATCACCCGTGAAGAGCGGGTGGACACGTGAGTCTCTGAGTGTGCTGCCCTGAAAAAGATGGCATTATGCAGATTATGTTTCTGCTGACAGTGCACAGGCGGAATCTAATCACGAGGGAGCTCTGCTTCCTGATGTCATGCTATCTTAAAATTAGCGAGTGTTCTTTAGAAAAATGCCGAACCTGCTTAACACAATTAGATAAATCCAGAGTGTAGAAATTTCCAAAGACAGCCAGCCTAAGCTCTTCAGAAAAGCAATGTCATTTAAAAAACACCAAAACATTGGTAAGAGCCAGGGGGAGGGGGCTGTTCTAGGTTAAAGGAGAGTAAGACAGACGATGTTGGCGTGGCTTGGCAGAGTTACTTGTCATTCCTTATTCTTTGATGGAAGTCAAATGTTCTTTAGCACTAGGAAGTTTTCTTGTTTCATAGTTTGGGAAATCCTGCCCCTCCCCTGTATGTTCCTGTTCCTGGTTTCTGGGATTACTATTAGGCGTTGGAGTCCTAGGATTGATGATCCTCTATAGATCTTATATTTTCTTTCACGTTTTCTGTTTTCTTAGTTTTTAAGCCAATACCGCAGTGACTTGTATATCTTTCTTTTTCACAAAAGAGTGAATTAACTGAAAGTAGGAACGTCCACTTTTTAATCTTTATATCCCCTTCTTCTTTTTATTTCTAAAATTCTACAAAGAATAGACACTCAGAATTCTTTTTTGTTTGTATTTTTTTTTGAAAGAGAGAAAGAAAGAAAGAGAAAGAATAAAAAAAAAGAAAAAAAAAGAATGAAGGAGAGGAAGAAAGAGGAAGAGGGAGAGAGAACAGGGGTGTTGCTTTATTGCCCGGGCTAGAATGCAGTCTAAAAATGGGTATGCCTATAATTGTGTTTAATAATAGAGACATGAAAAAAAAATGAGGGAACAGAATAACTAACAAGCAGCCAACCAATATTTCATTTAACTCTGTAAATAGGTGTGATGTGGTACTGATAAGAGTGTATATTTTGTGTGTTTAAAGTGGAGAGTTCTATAAATATTAATTAAGTTTACTTGTTCCGGGTCTGAGTTCAAGTCCTGGATATCGATGTTAACTTTCTGTCTCATTGATCTGTCTGATATTGATGTTGAAGTCTCCCATTATTATTGTGTGGGAGTCTAAGTCTCTTTATAAGTCTTATATATCTGGGTATTACTGTATTGAGTGTGTGTATATTTAGGATCTTTAGCTCTTCTTGTTACATTGATCCTTTTATCATTATGTAATATCCTTCTTTGCTTCTTTTGATCATTGTTGCTTTAAAGTCTATTTTATCAGCAAAAATCGCAACTCCTGCTTTCTATTTATTTATTTATTTATTTTTGCTCTCCATTTGGTTGGTAAATTTTTCTCCATCCCTTTGAGTCTTTGTGTATCCTTGCGTGTGAGATGGGTCTGGATGTAGCATACCAATGGTTCTTGGCTTTTTTTGCCTGTCTGCGTCTTTGGGTTGGGGGATTTAGTCGGTTTAAATTTAGAATTAATAACAATATATGTGTGTTTGATACTGTCATTTAATGTTAGCTGGCTGTTTTGCCCATTGGTTGATGCAAGTTCTTAATTATGTTGATGTTCTTTATTTTTTTGGTATTTTTTAGAAAGGCTGATACTGGTTGTTCCTTTCTATTTGTAGTGGTTCTTTCAGAAGCTCTTGTAAAGCAGGCCTGGTGGTGATGAAATCTCTGAGTGCTTGCTTGTTCACAAAAGATTTTATTTTTCCTTCGCTTGTGAAGCTTAGTTTGGCTGGATGTAAAATTCTGGGTTGAAAGTTCTTTTCTTTAAGGATGTTGAATATTGGCCCCCACTCTCTTCTGGCTTGTAGGGTTTCTGCTGAGAGATCTGCTGTGAGTCTGATAGGCTTCCCGTTGTGGGTAACCTGACCTTTCTCTCTGGCTGCCCTCAGTATTTTCTCTTTCATTTCAACCCTGGTGAATCTGGCGATTATATGCCTGAGGTTGGTCTTCTTGAGGAATATCTTTGTGGTGTTCTCTGTATTACGTGGAGTTGAATATTGTCCTGCCTTGCTAGGTTGGGAAAGTTTTCCTGAGTAATATCCTGAAGCGTATTTTCCAGCTTGGATTGATTCTCTTTGTCACATTCAGGTACACCTATCAAACGTAGATTATGTCTTTTCACATAGTCCCATATTTCTTGGAGACTTTGCTCGTTCCTTTTTATACTTTTTTCTCTAATCTTGTCTTCTTGTGTTATTTCATTAAGTTGGTCTTCGACCTCTGATATCTTTTCTTCTGCTTGATCAATTCGGCTGTTAAAACTTGTGCATACTTCGCAAAGTTCTCGTGTTGTGTTTTTCAGCTCCATTAATTCACTTATATTCCTCTCTAAATTGTGTATTATTGTTAACATTTCGTCAAACCTTTTTTCAAAGTTCTTAGTTTCTTTGCATTGGGTTAGAACAGGTTCTTTTAATTCCCAGAAGTTTCTTATCATCCACTTTTTAAAGCCAGCTTCTGCTAATGGAACACAGTCTTTCTCCATCAGGCCTTGTTCCGTTGCTGATGAGGAACTGTGATCCCCTGTAGAGGGAGAGGCGTTCTGATTTTGGGTATTCTCAGCCTTTTTAGGCTGGCTTCTTCCCTTTGTTATAGATTTATCCATCTGTGGTCCTTATAATTACTGTCTTTATAGTTGGGTTTCTGAATGGACGTCCTTCCCGGCGCTAAAATCTGAGCAACCCACTGCGTCGGCCAAAACAGCAGTGTTATGATTGATGGTGCTTTTCTGACTCTGCACCAAGAACCGCCACATCAAGGCAGCGGCAAAACTGCCTCGCCGGCCACAAGAGTCGTGCTGGCGACCCGTGGGGCCCCTCCGCTGGGAATCTCCTGGTGCGTAAGCAAGAAAAATTGATCTGAAAGTGTGGCGTCCTCTCGTTCTCGCTTTCAGTGGGAGCTGCAATCCCGAGCTGCTAGTGATCAGCCATCTTGAATCTCCCTCCTGTTTGTATTTTTTCGAGATGGAACCTCCCTCTGTCGTCCAGGCTGGAGTACAGTGGCGAGATCTCAGTTCACTGCAACCTCTACCTCCCGAATTCACGCAATTCTCCTGCCTCAGCCTCCTGAGTATCTGGGATTACAGGCACCCACCACCACGCCCGGCTAACTGGTTTTTTTTTTGGTTTTTTTTTTTTTTTGTAATTTAGTAGAGATAGAATTTTACCATGTTGGCCAGGATGGTCTCGAACTCCTGATCTTGTGATCTGCCCACCTTGGCCTCCGAAAGTGCTGAGATTACAGGCATGAGCCACCACGCCCAGCCCAGAATTCCTTTGAATAGTGTATCAGTGTCAGTCTCTCCTTCTCTATCTCACCACTTCCTTCCCTCTCATTTTCTGTCCCCCTCTTCCTCTGTTCTCTTATGCATCCTGGAAACACAGAGAGCCTCAGTATGCTAGATAAAGGAGTATCAAATAGACGAAGCCCAGTTCTGGGTTCCAGGAGCTCACAGCTGTGAAGAGTGAGACCACGTACAGCAACATGACCCTCCCAGGAGCTTCCTCTCCAAACCTACAGCACAGAACCCAGATGCACCAACATGAGAGTTTGATGCCCTCTATTCTTAAATCTGAATAACAATAAATTAAATTTTATGTGTTTCTAGTTCAAACAGTTAGCTACTTGTTGTTGTGGTGGTGGTGGTGGCTATTGAGACAGGGTTTCACTCTGCCCAGGCTGGAATGCAGTGGAACAATCATGGCTTGCTGCAGCCTCAACCTCCCCAGGCTCAGGTGATTCTCCCTCCTCAGCCTCCCTAGTAGCTGGGACTACAGGTGCGCACCACCACACCCTGCTAATTTTTTTTTTTTTTTTGAGACGGAGTTTAGCTGCAATAACAGCTAAACTCCGTCTCAAAAAAGAATTAGCAGGGTGTGGTGGTGTGCAACTGTAGGCCCGCAAGAGTTTAGATCTCGGCTCGCCACAAACTCCGCCTCCCGGGTTCAAGCGATTATCCTGCCTCAGCCTCCAGAGTAGCTGGGATCACAGGCAGGCATCACCATGCCTAGATAATTTTGTATTTTAGTAGAGACAGGGTTTCTCCATGTTGGTCGGGCTAGTCCCAAACTCCCGACCTCAAGTGATCTGCCCGACTCAGCCTCCCAAAGTGCTGGGATTACAGGCATGAGCCACTGCACCTAGCCATTTTTTTTGTTTTTGTATTTTTCATAGAGAGGGGGTTTTGCCGTGTTACCCAGGCTGGTCTCGAACTCCTGGGCTCAGGCAATCTGCTCACTGCAACCTCCCAAAGTGCTAGGATTGCAGGCATGAGCCACCACACCCGGCCTACCTGCTTTTAACTTGTAGAGTTTTCTATAAGGTCAGAGGTGCCTCGGGAAGCAAAAGTTTCCTCCTTGGTACAACGCAGGTAGAATTCATATACTCCCTCCAGCTGTGGTACCCTCCTTTCCCTGAGAGTTATTCTTTGCAAGGGGAGGCCACAGCATGCAGATAAGGCCTCATCATCGACCACTCCTTCCTCAGATCAGAGGTGGGCCTGAGGGTAACAGCGGGGCACTGAGCTGGTGCAGAGAATGCCAAGGAAGGGAACTGAGAGGAGGGTGATGCTCCTTGCAAACAGTTCCCAAGGGAGCGCCTCCCCCTGGTGGCCGAGAGAGGGAGCAGCGGTGTCCTCTGCCAAGGACATGGCCAACAAGGAGTTAAGGTTTACACACACACACACACACACACACACACACACACACACACACACACCAGCGGACCCTGGACCCTCTGGGTGTCAGAACCTGGATAATGAAGCTTAAGCATCAGGACCCCTCCCTGGCACAAGTCCTTTCTAAAGCCGGGGCAGTTTGTGCAAAATTTGCAAAACTAAGATTTTTCATATTATCTTTCCTAAAGAGAGTCCCACAAATTATATCCGCCTTACACGCCAAAAAGTCTATATCCGACCCTGATGGTCACATACGGGCCACTTGGTCCAGAGCTCTCTGAATAGGTTGTTTGTTTGTTTGCTTGTTTTGACGAGAGTAAAACTCCATTTCAAAAAAAAAAAAGGAAAGACTGAAAGTAGGTAGGGGCTTTTTTAAAAAAAATTTTTTAGACAGTCTCACTCTGTCTTCCAGGATGGAGTGCAGTGGTGTGATCTCGGCTCACTGCAACCTCCACCTCCTGGGTCCAAGTGATTCTCCTGTCTCAGCCTCCCAAGTAGCTGGGATTACAAGTGCCCGCCAACATGCCCAGCTAAGTTTTGTATTTTTAGTAGAGACAGGGTTTCACCATGTTGGCCAGGCCAGTCTTGAACCCCTGACCTCAGATGATCCACCCTCCTCAGCCTCCCAAAGTGCTGGGATTACACGCATGAGCCACATGCCCGGCCCTGAACAGGTTCTTTAACTCAAATTCCAGTGCCCACTCTCACCTCCATCCTCAGGAGGCTGCACAGAGGACCCTGGGAAAGCAGCCCACACCAGGGTCAGAGACCTGGGTTCACGGTTCAGACAGATGGAGGTCTACGTCCCACCCCATCACTCACCAGCTGTGTGTTCCTGGTCTCTCTACGCCTGTCTTTCTTCACCTGTAAAATTAGGGTCATAATTGTGCATACTCCGGGTTGCTGTGAGAATAGAATCAGACACACACGGCAAGTGCTCTGTTTGGTGGCTGGCCTATAGGAGGCGCTCCAGGAATGGCAGCTGTGGGAAAGGTTCATAAATAGATATCCTAAACTGGGAATTCCTAACTTAAATTCAACTCTATATATTAAGTACATATAAAATTGGCAGTATTTCACTGTTTTTCAACCTGTAAAAATAGCGGTTTCACATGATTTCCCCTAATAGAACAAGTGACAAAAATTACTGGGCATGGTAGCTCCTGCTGTAATTCCAATTCTTTGAGAGGCTGAGGTGGGAGGTGTTGATGCCAGGGGTTCAAGACCAGCCTGGGCAACATAGTGAGACCCCCCCCCCACTCCACACACACACAAAATCAATGGGCAGGTAGGATGCAGGTCATTGGAAGTGAGTCTCGCTCCTCTAGCTGAAAAAGGGTGAGTCTGTGCTTAGCCTGCGGAGACTGAGGAAGGTTGTTTGTTCTCCCTGGATCCCCCTCTGTGACCATAACGATAACCTGTGTAACCTGATAAAAGGGCCCCTTCCTAGACCGGCCACGGTGGCTCACGCCTGTAATCCCAGAACTTTAGGAAGCCAAGGTGGGCGGATCACCAGAGGTGATCACGAGCATGTAGTCCCAGCTACTCGGGAGGCTGAGGCAGGAGAATTGCTTGAACTAGGGAGACAGAGGTTGCAGTGAGCTGAGATCACGCCATCGCACTCCAGCCTGGATGACAAGAGCAAAA
>NW_016107426.1:1263436-1275440 GCF_001604975.1 Cebus imitator | reverse complement strand
AAAAAAAAAAAAAAAAAAAAAAGTGGGTGAAGGATTTGAACAGACACTTCTCAAAAGAAGGCATTTGTTCGGCCAACAAACATGAAAAGAAGTTCATCATCACCAGTCATTAGAAAAATGCAAATCAAAACCACAATGAGATACCATCTCACACCAGTTAGAATGACAATCATTTAAAAGTCTGGAAACAACAGATGCTGTAGAGGATGTGAAGAAATAGGAACGCTTTTACACTGTTGGTGGGAGTGTAAATTAGTGCAACCATTGTAGAAGACAATGTGGTGATTCCTCAAGGATCTAGGACCAGAAATACCATTTGACCCAGCAATCCCATTACTGGGTATATACCCAAAGTATATCATTCTACTATAAAGACACATGCACACACATGTTTATTGCAGCACTATTTACAATAGCAAAGACTTGGAACCAACTCAAATGCCCATGATGATAGACTGGATAAAGAATATGTGGTGTATATATACACCATGTATTATGTAGCCATAATAAAAAGAATGAGCTCATGTCCTTTGCAGGGACATGGATGACACTGGAAACCATCATCTTCAGCAAACTAACACAGGAACAGAAAACCAAACACCACATGTTCTCACTCATAAGTGGGAGTTGAACAATGAGAACACATGGACACAGGGAGGGGAATATCACACACCAGGGCCTGTTGGGGGATGGGGGCAAGGGGAGGTAGAGCATTAGGAGAAATACCTAAAGCATGTGGGGCTTAAAACCTAGATGATGGGTTGATAGGTGCAGCAGACCACCATGGCACAAGTATACCTATGTAACAAACCTGCACATTCTGTACATGTATCCCAGAACTTAAGGTAAAAATTTTTTTTAAAATGACCATACCATTTTGCATACCCTTGAACAGTATATGACAGTCCTGTTACAATATCTTCATATTGTTTATTTTTAAAATTATATTGGACACTATAATAAGCATATAACTATATATATGTATATGTATATGTATGTGTATATATATGTATATATATATATATATACATATATATACATATATATATGATTGACCACTTCATTTTTTTCTTTCTTTTTTTTCTTTTTTTTTTGAGACAGGGTCTCGCTCTGTCACCCAGGCTGGAGTGCAGTGGCACGATCTTGGCTCTCTGCAACCTCCACCTCTTGAATTCAAGCAATTCTCCTGCCTCAGCCTCCTGAGTAGCTGGGATTACAGGTGCGTGCCACCACACCTGGCTAATTTTTGTGTTTTTAGTAGACATGGGGTTTTACCATGTTGGCCAGGCTGGTCTCAAACTCCAGACCTCAGGTGATCCGCCCACCTCGGCCTCCCAAAGTGCTGGGACTACAGGCATGAGCCACCATGCCTGGCTCAATTAACTTTTTAAAAGAAATAAAACATTACAGACAAGGCTAATGGTCTTACTGACCACAATCTCCTCCCTTTCCCTTAGGGAAGCAACCACCAACATAAATTTGTATATACTTTTCCAATGCAATACACAATATAAGAATATGTATAATGTAATATACGAATGCCTTTGTATGGGCTTTAAGTAATAACATACCATATGTAGGGTTCTGCAACTAGCTATTTTCACTCAGCACTATAAGTTTTGGCTTTCTCCACATTTACAGAGAAAGAGCCAGTTAATTTCTGCACACTGCTGTGGAACATTTCACTGTATGACTAACTATACCACATTTTTATATAGTGTTTTATTTATAGACAGACTTAAGCAGTAGTTCCAAATTTTCACCATCATGAAACAATGAAACAATGTAATCATAGCACATATCGCCTCTGCACATGGGTGAAGGTTTCTCCAAGTGTAAATCTAGAAGCATTACAAAATGATAGGATATGCACATTTCCTATTTACTAGATTCTGCCAAATTACTCTTCTATCTACAGTCCAATGAGCAGCATATAGCTCTTCCTATTTTCCCTTATCTTCACCAATACTTATTATTTTCAGACTTTTTAGCTTTTCCAGTCTGATAGATGAGAAATTATACCCCACTATAATTTTAATTTGTATGACCCTGATTTCTGCTAAGGCTGATTATCTTTCACAGTCTATCCGTCATTTGGGATACTTTTTCTGTGAATTTCCTCTTTAAATCTTTTTTTCTATTGCATTTATAGAGTCTTTTCTCATACAAAGCTTTTTAACGTTTATATAGTCAAATTTATAAGCCTGACAAGTGATATATTTTTTAAAGAATTAGATGAGTAGGCCAGGCATGGTAACTCAAGGCTATAATCCCAACACTTTGGGAGGCCAAGGAGAAAGACTCCCTTGCGGCCAGAAGTTCCAGACCAGCCTGGGCAACACAGCAAGACCCAATCTCTAAAAAAAAAAAAAAAACTTGGTGTGGTGGCATGTGCCTATAGTCCCAGCTACTTGGGAGGCTGAGGTGGGAGGATTGCTTGAGCCTGGGAGGTTGAGGCTGCAGTAAGCCATGATGGCACCACTGCACTGCAGCCTGGGTGACAGAGCAAGACCCAGTATCAAAAAAAAAGAAGAACAGATGAATATTTCTCAAACCCCAAGAAAAATGGGAGTCCTTGAATTGAGAGGGTGCACCTAGTGTCATGTGGGATGAATACAGTAAATATCTACCGAGACACGGTGTAGTGAAATTTCAGAATATGATTGAGAATTTTTTGTGTTTGGGGCACAGGTCAGGGAGGACTTGTTTGTGCTTGCTTTTTGCAGAGAGACCCAGAAGAGCAGCAGAGAGCTCTCTGGATACTGGGAAAATCTATCAAGGAATGAGAAAGGTCTTGCTCATTCTTGGGTCTTGGGCTGTCGGTCAGTCATGGCTACTTTACAGCTCACCAGGCGCCTTGAGACATTCCTGGAAACAGAATTCTGGAGACTCATTGTGGGAGGGTGGATGGAAAACCTTTGTTGTTACTGTTGTTTTGTTCTGTTCAACACAGTAACTAGCAGTGCAGAGTTCGCAAAGCATTGTCGACATATCTGGATGAATCGTTAGACACTATTTCTGTAGGGTGAAAAATGAGTGAATGTTAGCGATTTCCTGGGGTTCAACCTAATAGATAATTTCATTACATACTCTTAACCCTGTGAGACACATGTTATTACGATCAACTGTTTTGCAGATGACCAGCCAGTGGGGCAGAGAGTTTAAGTCTGTCCATGGGGGCCGCATGACGGCTAAGAGGCAGAAGCGAGCCCGCCTGGTTCCATCTCTTGGCCTAATTCTTTGGGTAACACTGCTCCAGTCTGGAACACACACAAAAACAAATGTCATGTTTTTGTGTCAGGATAGTATCCATCAGGGAGGTTATCTGACTTCTTTGCTTTTGTTTTTGTTTCTGTGTTTTTGAGACAGAGCTTCGCTATTGTTGCCCAGGCCAGAGTACAATAACACAATCTTGGCACATGCAACCTCTGCCTCCCGGGTTCAAGCGATCCTTCTGCCTCAGCCTCCCAAGTAGCTGGGATTACAGGTATCCAGCACCACGGCTAATTTTTGTATTTTTAGTGAAGACGGTTTCACCATGTTGGCCAGGATGGTCTCAAGCTCCTGACCTCTGGTGATCCACCCACCTCAGCCTCCCAAATGCTGGGATTAGAGGCGTGAGCCACCACGCCTGGCCCGTCTGACTTCTAGGTAAATTAGGTTCAAGGTAATCAGTGGTAAGAAGTGGCGTTTGCTAAGACAACTTGACCTTGATATTCAGACAAACATCCTTCAAGGAATTATCTACGAGCTAGAGAAAGAGTAGGCTGTGCACCAAGCCCAGCAGGTGAGTGGGACAGTGAGACAAAGACCCACTGTTGTGCGTGTCCCAGCGGCTAAGCTGCTGAGCCTTAAGTAACTAGCGTGCTATTTCCTTCCATCATAATTATTCAGAATAGGACACCTTCCCCAGCCTGGATGCCAATTTCAGCAGGCCTGAGATTTTTCTGCTCATGCTTAGAATAGTCTGTGGTTGTTCTTAGCTGCAAACACAGTCTCAAGTCAGAAATTGGAATGTTATGTGAGGTATTCATCAAAACCCTGAGCTGATTTGTTGTTGTTGTTGTTATGTGTTTTGTTTTTTTGAGATGGAGTCTTGCACTGTCACCCGGGCTGGAGTGCAGTGGCATGATTTCAGCTCACTGCGACCTCCACCTTCCAGGTTCAAGTGATTCTTCTGCCTCCCGAGTAGCTGGAATTACAGGTACCTGCCACCACGCCTGGCTAATTTTTTATACTTTTAGTAGGGACGGGGTTTCACCATCTTGGCCAGGCTGGTCTTGGACTCCTGACCTCATGATCCACCTGCCTTATGCTCCCAAAGTGCTGGGATTACAGGCATGAGCCACCATGCCCAGCCAACTCTGAGCTTATTTTTCCCTTAAATCCTTCACTCTTCCCCAGCTTGGGCCTGGCCAGCTGGAGACGGTGGAGAGGGCTTAGTCTTCTTTCTCTTTCTACTTGGCCTCCGCAAGCCAGTTCCGTAGAGCTGGCTTCAGACTGTCTTGGCAGGCAGGTGTTCAGTTCTGCCTCCTTCTCATGGAGTGCTTTTACACCCCCTCCGCTCAAGTTGCCAGCTGAGTGCTGGCTCAGCCTCTTTCTCCCAAAGTCCTCTGAAATCTGTGGATGTGTCCCAAATTCAACCTCACTTCAGCTGGTCACCCGAGACCCCATCCTCAGCCCCTGGGTGTTCAGCCCCAGCTGCCTCCCATTAGAATCCCTCTGCATGGACTCAAGATATGGAGTCCTTGTAGGCTCTGTCTGCCATGGGACCTAATTCTGTTCAGAAGAAGCGCTCCTGCCTCCCTAACCCAGAAAAAAACTCTGGGGGTTCAAGCTGGTTCCAGTGAGGTGGCAGCAGCCCCAGCAGAGCAGCTGGGGAGCCTTCCTGTCATCCTCCAGATTTCCCAGGTGAAACTAGACCCCAGGCCACCCAGCCCCCTTGTAGGGTCTCATGTTAGAGTCTTAGAGAAGCTGCCCACAGACACTCATCATTACCGAGGGTGAAGTAAGGGAGCAGGAGCTCACCTGTCCCCAAAGTGGGACCTGCAGCACAGCCTTCTTCAGGGATATCCTGCATACAACACCCCCCATCACCTCTCTGTCTACATTCTTAGAGTCTCAAAGTGGACAAGGGGTTTCAAAGTCTCGGATTCGATTTTTTGGCACTCCCATAGGAAATCTTCCGTAAGGTGACTGGAGCTCTCTCTTCAGGTCTTCACCCCTATGGTGCGTATTGCTGTCTGATGGAAATCTTAGTTTTAAGGCCCCACTCCATTTATGTGCATTGACCTTTCCTGCCTTCATAAGCTCAGACAACATTTCCATTTTTAAGATGAGAAAAATCCATCTCTGAGGACCCAGAGAGGTAAGGCCAAGGTCACCCAACCAGCCAGTGATGAAGCTGGGATTCCAACCAGGTCTATCTGGCATCCTCTGGAGATGCCTGCTGAAGCCCAAGGATCTGAGAACATATAGAGAAGTGCGTCTCTCATCTGGGGCCCCAGGCCCTGGGTGACCGTGAGAGGCTCCGTGCTGCTTAGAGCTGATCTATGTCAGCGCCCACGGCTTGTCATTGCCCACCTCCCCACAGCACACATTCCAGGACCTAGTTTCGGAGAGGGGGCTGGGAAGACGAGATGGATAATTCTACGCTTCTGGCAACAGCCCCATCTGGATGTGACTTTCAGCTCCAAAGAGTGCGCCAGGACGGCTGACTCACCTGGTGTAGCGTCCAAGCCAAACACTGGGAGGAAAGCGCTCCGTTCAGCCAAGACTCCGGCTGCAGAAGAACGGCGATCCCAGCCATGCCCTTGCCTTGGTGTCTTCTCAGTCTGTGTGGGCCTTCTTTTCTCCATCACTTCTGTGAGCTACGGTAGCAAGGCACACCGGGGCTTCCGCAGGTGGCCCGGCGCCACACAGGAAGGTGCTGAGAGGCGTGAGATGGAGCAACTGACTCAGCTGGTCCCCACAAGAGAGGGAGGCTGTGGCACTGGCCAGCTCCCAAGATGGGCTGGGTTTGGTCTCCAGGGAGGTCTAGTCTGGTGGGCATTTCCAACATAAGGGGTTGGGCAAGAAGCCAGGGTCCATCCACAGCGGAATGCCCACCAAACATCCTGATGTAGAACAAACAATGAAATAGAAAAATATTTACAATATGCAATGCACTGTTAAGTGAAGCGCCTGCCACCAGGAGCCCATCTTCATCAAAGCAGCGATCTTGCTTCTGGAGAACAGGCCTGAGAGGGAAAGGCACGGGCTTTCATTGATTCCTGAGGGTTCTTCGAACGGTCCAAGGGGGTCCCTAGGCTGACCCACAGGTGTGGGGTCAGGACAAAGTCCAGCCCCTCCCCCTTGTTGGAGCCACAGCACTTACATCCATCTCTCCTATATCCTCTCTCAGGGACCTGCGGGCTGTTCTTCTACATGCTCTAAACACAAAGGGAGCCTTCATACCCCACACCATTTCCCCCAGACAGCCGGGCCTCTCACTGGGCCGCCATCTGCTAAAGGCTCCCCTCAGTGATGCCAGAAGGCCCCACTCCCACCCCACCCCCAGCCTCTGGGTTTGTTTATTTTGACCCTTAGCCTCTCCATCAGAAGGGACTGGACTCTCTCTGTTATGCATATACACTTGCATATGTATTCCTAGAGAAAGCTCTAGAAAGAGACCTAGCACAGTGGCTCACACCTGTAATCCCAGAACTCTGGGAGGCCGAGGCGGGTGGATCACCTGAGGTCAGGAGTTCGAGACCAGTCTGGCCAACATGACGAAACCCCATCTCTACTAAAAAGACAAAATTAGCCAGTGTGGTGGTGTGCACCTGCAATCGCAGCTACTCAGGAGGCTGAGACAGGAGAATCGTTTGAACCCAGGAGGTGGAGGCCTTAGTGAGCCAAGATCGTGCCACTGCACTCCAGCCTGGGCAAGACAGAGCAAGATTCCGTGTTGGGGTAAAAAAGTTCTGTAAAGAAACATGGCAAAATGTTAAGAATGTTTGTGACAAGGGCTTGATATTAAAATACTCTTAATTTCTGTGGTTTTTTTTTTTTTTACAATAAATGTGTTCCTTCTCTATGTCACCAAAGACATCAAACCCATTGCCCTGAACTGCTTCAAATTCCTACTGCCTTCTCCCGCTCCCTCCCCGAAGTCCACAACCATCTCTGAACCCACATCCATCCCTCCCTCCAGAATCAGAGACTGAGGCAAACTCTATCTGTGTTCTCACTGCCTCTTGCCATGTTCTTGCTCTACCCGCTATGTAAAATTCATCTCCAAATACCTCACGGAGTTGTCAGGAGTAAGACTTGTGAATTATTCACGTAATACCTGATCAGTAGAGCTCAGCCAGGTGTGGTAGCTCTCGCCTGTAATCCTAAAACCTTGGGAGGCCAAGGCAGGTGGATCACCTGAGGTCAGGAGTTCAAGACCAGGCTGGTCAACACAGTGAAACCCCATCTTTACTAAATAAAAAAATACAAAAATTAGCCAGGCATGGTGGTGTGCACCTGTAGTCCCAGTTACTTGGGAGGCTGAGGCAGGAGAATTGCTTGAACCTGGGAGGCTGAAGCTGCAGTGAGCCGAGATCGCACCATTGCACTTCAGCCTGGCGACAGGGTCAGACTTTGTCTCAAAAAAAAAAAAAAAAAAAAAAAAAAAAAAAAAATGTTTAAAAAAAAAAAAAAAAAAAAAAAAAAAAAAAGAGCTCAATACCTGGTGATGATGATAATTACTTCACCACTCAGTGCCTCGGTTTCCTCATCTGTAAAATGAGGTGATTACAGCACCTACCTCATAGAATTGTTAGAAAGATTAAATGAGGCTGGGCTCGATGGCTCATGCCTGTAATCCCAACACTTTGGGAGGCTGAGGCAGGTGGATCGCTTAAGGTCGGAGTTTGAGACCAGCCTGGCCATCATGGTGAAACCCTGTCTCTACTAAAAATACAAAAATTAGCCAGGGCTGGCAGCAGGCGCCTGTAATCCCAGCTACTCAGAAGGCTGAGGCATGAGAATCCCTTGAACCTGGGAGGTAGAGGTTGCAGTGAGCAGAGATTGAACCACTGCACTCCAGCCTGGGCAACAGAGCAAGACTCTCAAAAAAATAAAAAAATTTTAAAAATGATTAAAATCTCCAAATGTATGTTAAGTACTTAGAAAAGCTCTCAGGACATAGTAGGGGCTCTGTAAATGTTTGCTAGTGCCAGTATTCACAGGACTAATCAGTATTGCTAGTATTTGTACATTCGTCCATTTCCTCCAAAACCCTTACTCATCCATCATCTCCCCTTTCTCCCACAATTTTTTTTTAGAGATAGGGGTGTCACTGTGATGCCCAGGTTGGTCCCAAACTTCTGGCCTCATGCGATTCTCCTCACTTGGCCTCCCAAAGTGCTGTGAGCCACCATACCTGGCCTCTCCCACAATTAAATCTCTCTTCAGATTCCTTCTCTTAGTTTACTGAGTCAACTGTCTCCCATCCCCCAAATCCATCCCACGATCTCATTGGCCAACCTCTCTCCATCCCTCAAGTTCAGGCATCTGAGAAAAGGGGGTTTCGAGATTGAGTCTTGTGCATTTGCTCACATTTAGCTCACCACCATTGAGGACACAGCACAATCTGTTTCTCCTCCCCCTTCTCTATGACACTCTTCCAGAAAGACCGCAGGTGACTGCCTTTTGCCAAATTCAAAGGACACTTTTCGTTTTTTATATTTCTTACCTTTTTTTCTTCATCTGACCCCACAGAACTCATTCTGTCCTGAAGCTTTATTCCTTGCCTCCCCTGTTCTTCTCCGACATCTTTGGCCTCTCATCTCAGCCTCCTTGCCTGAGGTATTTCCCTCCCCCCAGCCCTTACATGTTGATGCTCCCAAAGACTCTGTCTGCAGCCCCCTCCTGTCCTCATCCTCCCCCTCTCCCCAAAGAAGCTTATGGATTACCACGCTACTTACCACCTTTCTCCCATGACAACAGAGTCTCCGTTTCTAGCCCCAGCCACTCTCCCAAGCTTTAGACTCACATAGCCCAGTACAAGCTGGACGTTTACAGCTGGAGGTCTCACAGCCCTGTCTAAAATTAAACTGGACTTATTCTCCTAAACCTGCGTATCCTTCTGGGTTCCCGACCTAGGTGGTGATGCCACCAACACCGTCCTTCTACTGGGAGGCTCACAGAACATCCTGGACTTCTCCTGCTAACCGTGCCTGAAGTCCGGCTGAGCGAATTTCCCTACCTTTGCTCAAATCCGTCGGCTTCTCTCCATACAGGTCCATGTCAGATGCAGTCAGAGCAGCTTCACAGTTCACTACATCCACCCTTCTCCTCTCCTTTCTTCTTTTGCATTTTCCTCTTTCTCCATTCACTCACTCATTGAGTCAGTCGGTCATCAGCAAACACAGGTTGAATATCTATACATGCTAAGCCCTAGAAATATAAAGAGCAAAAAAAGCCAATGCCCATAAGTTCAGGGAGTTCACAATATAGCGGGATGGGGATGCCAAGAACCTAGAATCATAAAATTTGCACACACGAGGCGTTCAGAAGCCATTCTTTCTTAACTAAGTTACATAAATCTGGATTGTTATTCCTCTTACTATAAAATTTCAGACAAAAAAGTAAAGACATTAACATATCTGACATCCAAGCACCCAACACCCAGCTCTATGGAATTCTGACACTTATCTTTCTCCTATATGTTTAAACTATATATATGTAACTACATATCCATGACATTTTCAAACTTTATATAAAATGCATTACATTCTCTATGTCATTTTACAAAGTGATTTTTGTTCAACGTTGTGTTTTTGAGGTTAGTCGTGTTTGGATTTTTTCCTTGCCAATTCTTATACCATTCTTTCTTAATACTATTGCATAGGCTAGATTCTCCAATGCGGAAAAAACATTGTGAGAGTAGCCATCCTTGTTTCACTCCTGCGTTTAAGAGAATGCTTCTGGACTGTGCACAGTGGCTCACACCTGTAATCCCAGCACTTTGGGAGCCCAAGGTGGGTGGATCACCTGAGGTCAGGAGTTCAAGACCAGCCCAGCCAACACGGTGAAACCTCATCTCTACTAAAAATACAAAAATTAGCTGGGTGTTGTGGTTGGTAATCCCAGCTACTCAGGAAGTTGAGGCAGTAGAATCGCTTGAATCCAGGAGGCAAAAGTTGCAGTGAGAACAGATCGCATCATTGCACTCCAGTCTGGGTGACAAAGCAAGACTCCATCTCAAAAAAAACAAAAACAAAAAAAGAATTGTGCCATGTGAGTTTGTTTGCTGGTGATTTTTAGTAGGTAACCTTTATAACGTTCAAAAAGCTTTCTTCTATTCCCAATTCGGGTAGGTTTTACCATGAATGCATATAATTTTTTATCAAACGGCTTTTTCTGCATCTATTAAGATGATCATAGATTTCTCCTTTAATTTTTTAATATGACGAGTCATATTAATAAATTAAACATTCTTACATTCTAGTATTAAACACTAATAATCCCAGCACTTTGAGATTATTAGAGTTTAATACTAGAATGTAAGAACGTTTATTCTTAGTATTCCAAATACTAGTTTGGGCTAATTAATTCATTTTGCTTATATTTTGTTTATGGCTTTTGTATCTGCATTCATAAGTGAATGTGTTCATTCTCTATGACTATTGAAATAACAATAATTGATTGAAACAACAATAAAATTAGCTGGGTGGTGACGCACGCCTCCAGTGCCAGCTCCTCAGGTGGTGAGGCAGGAAGATCACATGAACCCAGGAGGTCAAGGCTGCAGTGAGCCATGATCATGCCACTGCACTCCAGCCTGGGTGACAGAGTGAGACCCTGTCTCAAAAATAATAATAATAGGCTGAGTGCAGTGGCTCACACCTGAAATCCCAGCACTTTGGGAGGCTGACGTGAGTGGATCACAAGGTCAGGAGTTCAAGACCAGCCTGGCCAAAATGGTGAAACCCCATCTCTACTAAAAATACAAAAATTAGCTGGACATGGTAGCTCATGACTGTAATCCCAGCTACTCAGGAGGCTGAGCTAGGAGAATTGCTTGAAGCAGGACCTGGGAGGCAGTGGTTGCAGTGAGCCAAGATCGTACCACTGCACTCCGGCCTGGGCTACAGAGCAAGACTCTGTCTCAAAAATAATAATAATAATTAACAGACGATAGCTGCAACGTCTGTCATTACTTAACCTTAGATGCCACACACCATCATCTTCTGCGCCACCCTACTGGTTACCCAGATAAGCTCTATTCATTGTGGGAAGGTATGGCACCAGGAAGTGAGGATCACTGGGGCCAGACCAAAAGCTGGCTCCCACATACACTCTGAAGAGTTATTTGAGTTTTAAAAACATATATATGTATATCTTTAATAAAAATGAAAAGTTTAAAAGAGTTTTTGGCCAAGCACAGTGGCTCACACCTATAAATCCCAGCACTTTGGGAGCCCGAAGCGGGTGGATCACCTGACGTCAGGAGTTCGAGACCAGCCTAACCAACGTGGTGAAACCCTGTCTCTACTAAAAATGCATAATTAGCCGGGCATGGTGGCAGGTGCCTATAGTCTCAGGTCAAGACATGAGAATAGCTTCAACTTGGGAGGTAGTGGTTGCAGGGAGCCAAGATCATGCCACTGCACTCCAGTCTGGGTGACAGAGTGAGATTCAGTCTCAAAAGAATAAAAATAAAAACATTTTTGTTATAGCCAATACTCATTTAGATTTATCAACATGTTTTATCTATTTCTGTGCTTAACATTGTTTCACATGCTCTTCCTTTTTTTTTCTGGTCCAATTTTCTTCCTGAAGTATATATCCTATAATAATTCTTTCCACGAGGGGCTGCACCTTATATGTATGGAAATGACCACTTTTGTCTCAAATTTCAACTCTAAGTTCGCTGGGTATAAAAATCCAGTTGGCATTTTGAAGATACTACTCCCTCATCATCTCTGGCCTCAGTCTTTGCTGAGGCCCAGAAGTTACTTTTTAAGTA
>NW_016107426.1:1261081-1263116 GCF_001604975.1 Cebus imitator | reverse complement strand
TTCAGTGGCGTGATCTCGGCTCACTGCAACCACCGCCTCTGGAATTCAAGTGATTCTCCTGCCTCAGCCTCCTGAGTAGCTGGGACTATAGGCACGTGCCACCACACCCAGCTAATTTTTATATTTTTAGTGGAGACAGGGTTTCACAATGTTGGCCAGGATGGTCTCGATCTCCTGACCTTGTGATCCACCTGCCTTGGCCTCCCAAAGTCCTGGGATTACAGGCGTGAGCCACCATATTCAGCCGCTTTTTTTAAAAATGAACAAACTTTTTATTTCTAAGATCTCAAATTGATTCTTTTCACATCTACCTGTTCTTGTTTCATTCCAATCTGCCTTCATTCATGTCTTGTTCATTTCCAATGGATACTAAGCCATTTTTGGCATCCTAAACATTGTTAATTCTTCGGAAGACTTTCACAAAATTAATTTAATCGGGAGTGAATTCATATTCCACATGGTGATTTTGTTGGCTGTTTTTCTTTCTTTCTTCTTTTTTTTTTTTTTCTAAAGATGGGGTTTCATCATATTAGCCAGGTTGGTCTTGAACGTCTGCCTCTCTTGTCTTAGCCTCCCAAAGTTTTGGGATTACAGGCATGAGCCGCACACCCAGCCTTGTTGACTGTCTTCCATTGTGTCTCCTCTATTTTGGCTTGCAACTTTACAGTGAGCTGGAGGGTTTTCTGCTTTGTTTTTACACCTGTTTTTTTTTTTTTTCCACTCTGTCTCTAACTATCCTGAGCTAGGACCCCAGGCCCCGTTGAGAATCAGATCTTACAACAGCATTGCAGGGCTCCACTCTGTTGTGGTATGAGGACATCACAGCTACAAGCATGCAGCCAGAGGGTGGCTTGGCTCAGCACCTAGTCAAGAATCTGTCCTCATCTTCCCACCGCTCAAGCCCCAAGCTATTTGTGGACAGCTGGCTTTTTTTCCCTGTGATTCTTTTCACAAGCAGAGGGAACGTCCCCCCAGCCCTGACTTCCACATGCCTGGCAGTTGGCCCCGGTGTGGCACAGAGCACTTTAGCTCCCTTCCCAGGAGCTCTGCGTCTGGCAGCCACTGCTGTTTCCAGACCCAAGGCCAGCAGGCCCCTGGCCCCACTCACCAATTTGCATTTCTGGTCTGCTTCTGGTACACAAAGACACCCATTTTAGTTGAGGTCCAACTATGTCCTTTTGTTTCTCATTGTTTCTATTTGATTCCTGACTGCTGTGTGTGCGGAGCAGAGAGAGGCGGCCATGGCGCGAGCTCACTGTGTCGTCTTGGCTGGAAGTCCAGCACCGAACCTTAGGACGTCCCACAACTCCTTTCATTCGTGTAAAAGAGAAGTGGTTTCATAAAAACCTAGTAGGCTTTATATTTATTTATTTATTTATTTATCTTTTGAGACAGAGTCTCACTCTGTTGCCCAGGCTGGAGTGCAGTGGCAGGATCTCGGCTCACTGCAGCCTCCACCTCCTGGGTTCAAGCGATTCTCCTGCCTCAGCCTCCCGAGTAGCTGGGATTCCAGGCATGCACCACCATGCCCAGCTAATTTTTGTATTTTCAGTAGAGAGAGAGTCTCACCATGTTGGCCAGGCTGGTCTCAAACTCCTGACCTCAAATGATTCGCCCACCTTGGCCTCCCAAAGTGCTGGGATTACAGGCGTGAGCCACCGCAGCTGGCCCACCCAGGATACTTTTATGCTTCACTATGAATTTCCTCTCAGGATAACAGACTGAATCCCTGTGGCCCCCAGTCACACACACACACCTTAAGAGTTATTCTTTAAAAGGGCAGGCCACAGCTGGGTGCAGTGGCTCACCCCTGTAATCCCAGCACTTTGGGAGTCTGATCACCTGAGGTCAAGAGTTCAAGACGAGCCTGGCCAACACGGTGAAATCCCGACTCAACTGAAAATACAAAAATTAGCCAGGTGTGATGGCGAGCACCTGTAATCCCAGCTACTTGGGAGGCTGAGGCAGGAGAACCACTTGAACCTGGGAGGCAGAGGTTGCAACAAGATGAGATTGCGCCACTGCACTCCAGCCT
>NW_016107426.1:1257909-1261018 GCF_001604975.1 Cebus imitator | reverse complement strand
AAAAAAAAAAAAAAAGAAGAAAAAAGAAAATAAAGGGGCAGCCACAGGATACAGACAAGACCTGACCAGCAACCACTCCTCCCTCCTCAGAGCAGAGTGGGCTCGAGGGTAACGGCGGGCAGCAGCAGGTGCTGGGTACCATGGAAGGCACGTGTGGGGTGCTGCGGCGCTGCAGACCATTCCCAGGGGAGCGCCTCCCCCTGGTGGCTGTCAGAGGAAGCGGCGGTGCTCTCTGCCAAGGACTAGGCCACAGGAGTGAAGATTTTCCACACACAGCCAATCCTGCAGATCAGGACCTGCGGGCATGGCACCGGCAGCCTAAAGGTCCCACTTAAACGGGGGCCCAGGGCAGAATTCTCTCTACTGTCCCCCTGCTGTGCCGGGACAGAGCTCACTCTGCTCAGGTCTGTGTAAAGGCAGCTCCTTCCTTACCTGCCCTTCTGAGACTCCAGAGACCATTGAATGGCACGCGCCTATAGTCCCATCTACCTGGGAGGCTGAGGCAGGAGAATCGTTTGAACCCAGGAGGCAGAGGTTGCAGTGAGCTGAGATCACGCCACTGCACTCCAGTCTGGCGACAGAGCGAGACTGCCACCATTGGGTCCAGGGACTCCTGGGTCTGCAGAGCTCTTTGATGGATTTTAAACTTGAATGTCCAGACCCTTCTTGAGGCCACAGAGGACTGAGGAGGCAGTCTGTGGAGGGGTCCAGAGCCCAGATTTGAGGATTAGGGAGACCTGAGTCTGAATCCCACCTGTCGCTCATTAGCTGTGTGTCTTTAAGCAAGTTACTCACCCTCTTTGTCCCTCTGTTTCTTCATCTGTAAAATAAGGATAAGCATTGGATATACCTTAAGGGATTGCTGTGAGAACAGAGCTGGATGGCAAGGTCACTCCTCCCCCTTCCCTCCTCATGGGTCGTGTTTTGGGGATGCTTGGGCTCCTGCTGCCTCTTCCTGTGCCCTTCCTGGAAACTGCGGGCTTCCATCAGCCTCCTCTAGGCCTTGGGCAACAGGGATGGTTTTTTATTTTGAGACAGAGTCTTGCTGTGTCACCCAGGCTGGAGTGCAGTGGTGCAATCTCGGCTCACTGTAACCTCTGCCTCCTGGGTTCAAGTGCTTCTCCTGCCTCAGCCTCCTAAGTAGCTGGGACTACAGGCATGTATCACCACACCAGGCTAATTTTTATATTTTTAGTAGATACAGGGTTTCACCATGTTGGCCAAGCTGGTCTCCATCTCCTGACCTCGTGATCCACCCGCCTCGGGCTCCCAACGTGCTGGGATTACAGATGTGAGCCACCGCGCCTGGCAGGGGCATTTTTTGAGGAGGAGCCAGGCCCAGATGGAGTCACACTGCAGAGGCCCCACGTGGGGGCCAAAGTCCTCAGGCTCTGAAGGTGTCCCTGAGAATCATAAACACACAAACATACCCTGTGGCTGCTGGGGCC
This sequence comes from Cebus imitator, assembly GCF_001604975.1. Taxonomy (NCBI): domain Eukaryota; kingdom Metazoa; phylum Chordata; class Mammalia; order Primates; family Cebidae; genus Cebus; species Cebus imitator. The sequence continues at coordinate 1,259,570 of NW_016107426.1, read as the reverse complement.
CACCCAGTGGCCTGCAGGTCCCATACTTACAGGGAACACACTCAGAATTCTAGAGCCCCTGCCAGAGGCACCGTTCAAACACGGCAGAGCTGAGCCTGCAGCTGGTCTGTCAGTCACACTGAAGTTATGGGCACCTGCTCTGTATTTGGCACTGGGGATTCTAAGGGAAGGGATGTGTCTCTGCCTTCAAAGCATTTGCAGCACAGTGGAGGCTGCAGACCCCCCTGACATGACTCACGGGAACCAGGAAGTGCTCTAGTGAGATTCCGCAGGCGCAGCCCGAGCTCAGATCAGGGTCCGCCCAGGAGAGTCAGGGATGGCGCCCAGAAGGGGGGCTTCTGGCTGGGCACTTGAACATGGGGTAAGAGCTTGCCAGGAGGACAGACCTTATTGATTCTTTCAATACACCTTCACTGGACACCTGTCGCCCTCCCTGCAGCGGCTGTCCTATGCACTGCGGACTCCGTGGCGGAGAAGAGTAAAGCAGTCCTTGCTTCCCGGCCTTGGCCTGGCACTCACCGCAGGGCTATGGTGCTCTCCTGCTGAACATAAACAGTTTCACAGAACATCAACCTCAGACAAGGCTACTCTGTGGCTGTGATGGAACCAGACAGAAACAAGCCCAAACCCTGCAAGTCCTTTCCGACCCCACCCCCAACCGATACACCCACAGTGCCCCATGGCGTGCGTTCCCCTTCACTGCAACCAGCAATAAACCCGCAGTGCTCCACTACAGGTGGGTTCCTGGTGGTCTTTGGGTGGAGGGCAATTGACAGTGATGGCCAAGAGGTAGGATTTGAGTGGAGACCAAATGAAATGAAGAGCACGCCACACCGAGTGTCAGACAGAACATTCCAGGCAGAGGGAGCAGCAAGTGTAAAGGGTCTGAGGACGGACTATGACAGGCAGATTTGAAACCTGCAAATATGCCAACCCAGCTGGAGTAGGAAAGGCAGAGCAGGTATTCCAGGCAGAGGGAACAGGCTGTGAGACCCTAATGCTAAGAAAAGCAGGTCCCTGCTGACGCTATGGGCAGCTCCGCGCCATTGAAATAGAAAGTGAATGTCATTTGTCTTGGAGAAGAGGGATGAATACACAGGAAACAGGCAAGGAAGCCGTTTCATTAGAGATTCTTAGCAAAATCACCATGGACCAAATGCTCTCCGGAGCCACCCATGATGGCATTTTCCTTGGATATGGCAAGAAAGTAAGCTGATCAACACGTCTTCATTTTGAGCAAGGCCTAACAAAGGGAACTGCACAGGAACTGTGCTTGCTGGGGACAGTCCCTTCCCGAGAGCACTAAGAGGGGAGCGAAAAGATGCCGATGCCCCTGGCTTTGGGGCGACCCTGCCAGCACACCCCGTGGTTGTACGGCTTCCTGATCTACCTAGGGAAAGCCTGCCCCTTTGGTTTAGGTCTAAGAGGATTACCTAGGCCAAGCATTTGTGTGGTCCACTGAGATTTAGTAGTGAGAGAGATCGAATACATTTCAACACCAGCTGCAATTTATGCCCCAGAAAGGATACAAAAAAAGAGTCTGCCTTCTAGTTACCGGCAACATAAACTGGAGATTCCCTGAAAAGGCTCAAGGCTGCAGGCTGCAGGTGTGAAGACGCGCACGCACACACGCACGCACACACACACACACACACACACAC
>NW_016107426.1:1254366-1256814 GCF_001604975.1 Cebus imitator | reverse complement strand
AAAAAAAAAAAAAATAGAAAATTCATAAGGAAAAGGAGAAAAGAAGAGGCACTAATAGCAACATTTTGAAACTGGAAAGCAGCTAGACAAATGACAACCAAAACAGCAGAAGCAAAAAAAACTCAATCCTGAACCATGAAGGCAGCAGAGAGCCAATTCTATTTACACCCCAGGACCACAAATAGTTCAGGGGTTAGTGGCACCAGGTCCTCTAAAAGCTGGGAAGGGGAGGCCGGTAAAGATGGAGCCAGCCACAGGAGGACTGGGGATTGGCCCCTCCCCGCACCTCACCTTCTCCCATGCCTTCTACAGGCTTGGGTGTTTTTCTTCTAAAAATGTAAAATCGAGGATCTCTGAACTAGCACATCAAGCAGGGTGAGGGCAGGGCCACCACACCAAAATGGGATCAAACAGGAGCTGCAGGTGGAAGACCGGACTATCCCCATCCCCAGCCTCTTCCGTGTCTTCTCCCCAATACCACCAGCCAGGTTCCTAACCCCTGCCACAACCAGAAGAGCCATCTGCAGGAACCCAACTAGTCCATGACGAAAGCCCTCAAGAATCTGATATCCACACTCCCCATTAAGCAGCCCAGCCCAGCCCGGCCCAGACCACCCTGCAGCAAAGCTTGACACGAAGCATCCTCCCTTCACCCCACATGCACACTCACGTAAGCAGGAAAGCAGTCAGCTCTGTGCCCGGAAAGAGGTTGCCTCTAGGAAGCAGTAAACTGGAGTGAGTGGGGGAGCTGGAGAGGAAGGATGGGAAGAGGCTACTGTTTTTGGTAAAATGTCATTTTGAGTTACTTGACTGTTTAAACTAGATGCGGCCAGATTTGGTGGCTCATGCCTGTAAATGAGAGGCACTTTGAGAGACCAAAGTGGGCAGTCACCTGAGGTCAGAAGTTTGAGACCAGCCTGGTTCATCTCTACTGAAAATACAAAAATTAGCCAGGCGCGGTGATGGACGCCTATAGTCCCAGCTACTAGGGAGGCTGAGGCAGGAGAATTACTTGAACCCAGGAGACGGAGGTTACAGTGAGTTGAGACACCATTGCACTCCAGTCTGGGCAACAGAGTGAGATCCTGTCTCAAAAAACAAAACAGCCGGGCGCAGTGGCTCACACCTGTAATCCCAGCACTTTGGGAGGCTGAGGCTGAGGCAAAACCTGTTTATATTGAAACAATATAGGCCTTTTTGCTTCTGCAATTCCCTGACACCAAGTATTTAAGGCTGGTTCTATCAGGATTCCACACTGCATCACCTGCAGTGTAGCTCCTGAGGACTGGCTTCCATGGCTCTCTCAAAGGTGGTGATGGTGATTCCTTGATAATGATTACCAATGCAAGGTCGGGAGTTCAAGACCAGCCTGACCAACATGGTGAAACCCCGTTTCTACTAAAAATACAAAAATTAGCTGGGCATGGTGGCATTCGCCTGTAGTCCCAGCTACTCGGGAGGCTAAGGCAGGAGAATCACTTGAACCTGGGAGGCCGAGATTCCAGGGAACCGAGATTGCGCCACTGCACTCCAGCCTGGGTGACAGAGCGAGACTCTTTCTCAAAAAATAATAGTAATACTAATAGCATGTACATATGTACCTCCTATTTGTCCTATTTCTCCAGAGAACACTGGCAAATGCAAGCTCCAGATGAGGCAGAGCTGGCTGAACATGGTGACTAAATGACTTTGGGGCATAAGGAACGGGGGCAGCCAAGGACAAGACCCTGGCTTACAGCCTGACACCTGGCTGGGGCTGTTCACCTGGTCTTAAGAGACTGACCCATGTGCCTTTTCCCAGCAGTCTCTTCCTCCTGACTTGGGACTTTTCCTCCCCAGCGCCAGGTCTCTTATGCCCTGCATACCTCTTGTCCCCCATGTCTACCTGGTACATGGGGCCAGGCTGGCGTGCAGGCACGGGATGTGGAGTCTTGATTCCCAAGGGCAGGCAGTGACCATTCCCTCAAGGCCAGGATGGATGGAACTGCCCACAGTGGTGACAGGTAGGGGGTCTACGGTCTCTCAAGTACTTCTCAGGGCAAAAGCACTCATAGGATTTGCAGGCCCTGGGCAGATACATTTTGTGGACTCCTGTAAAGAATTTCATTTTATAACACATTACAAAAAGTCAAAGTCATGGGTCCACATGAGCAGTACGGATTGATTAAAGATGTCCTTTTCTGTTTGTTTATTGTCCAGTCAATGAACATGAAGATTCTTCTTTTCCTGTTGAGTCCAGGAACCATCTCTTCACATTCGTTATTTTATTTATTTATGTATTTTTGAGACAGAATCTTGCTCTGTTTCCCAGGCTGGAGTGCAATGCCGCGATCTTGGCTCCCTGCAGCCTCTGCCTCCCAGGTTCAAGCCATGCTCATGCCTCAGCCTCCCAAGCAGCTGGGATTCTAGACGTGCACCACCACACCCAGCTAATTTTTTTTTTTTTTT
>NW_016107426.1:1240324-1254271 GCF_001604975.1 Cebus imitator | reverse complement strand
GGCTGTAGTGTAGAGGCACAATCTCGGCTCACCACAACATCCACTTCCCAGGTTCAAGCGATTCTCCTGCCTCAGCCTCCCGAGTAGCTGGGATTACAGGTATGCACCACCACGCCTGGCTAATTTTGTATTTTTAATAGAGACAGGGTTTCTCCATATTGGTCAGGCTGGCCTCGAACTCCCAAACTCAGGTGATCCGCCCGCCTCAGCCTCCCAACGCATTGGGATTACAGGCATGAGCCACTTCACCTGTTTTTTTTTTGTTTGTTTGTTTTTTGTTTTTGTTTTGAGATGAAGCCTCACTCTGTCACCAGGCTGGAGTGCAGTGATGCGATCTCAGCTCACTGCAACCTCCGTCTCTCCGTGATGAGAGTGTAACATACATGCGGTCCCCTGCAGGACCGGAGGAGGATTGATGGTAGGAGGTTCAAGAGATTCTCCTGCCTCAGCCTCCCAAGTAGCTGGTACTACAAGTGCCCGCCACCACCCCCGGCTAATTTTTTGTATTTTAGTAGAGATGGGGTTTCACCATGTTGGCCAGGATGGTCTAGATCTCCTGACCTTGTGATCTGCCTGCCTTGGCCTCCCAAGAAAGAAATCACCACTCATGAGGAAGTGTCCAGACTCAACACCTCAGAGTGACAGTCAGAGAAAGCAGAAAAATCAAGGTGCCCTGGGAGGCTGCTCCTGAATGCTACAAACTCACCTCCCCCCTGGAAGGCAAAGATCTGAGGTTAATGGGGCACGAGGTGGGGGAAGCAATGATCTCATGAGGAATCCACTTAGCCACATTCCCTTGGAATACTACTTTACTTCTATGTACCTTGTTTTCCTCATCGGCAAAATAGGGATGGGACGGCAATGCTAACAACCTCCTACCATCAATCCTCCTCCGGTCCTACAGGGGACCGCGTGTATGTTACGCTCTCATCACGGTGCTCTCAGTTCAAGAGACTCGGTACATGGTCATGATGCTCATGATGGAGGAGAAGGAGGCATGCCTCCCTGCAGAAGGCCGCAGAGTAAAACCCAGTGGTTGGGGGGGGGGCGGGGAGGACCACCATTAGGAGCTCAAGCAATTCTGCTATGAAACACAGGCACCCACTTTCCCCTTTAAAAAGCTGAACGGGCCAGGCACGGTGGCTCATACCTGTAATCCTAGCACTTTGGGAGGCCAAGGCGGATGGATCACCTGAGGTCCAGAGTTCAAAACCAGCCTGACCGACATGACGAAACCTCATCTCTACTAAAATTAAAAAAAAAAAAAAATAGCCAGGAGTGGTGGCTCGTGCCTGTAATCCCAGCTACTCAGGAGGCTGAGGCAGGAGAATCACCTGGATTCAGGCGGTGGAGGTTGCAGTGAGACGAGATCGCACCATTGCTCTCCAGCCTGGGCAGCAAGAGCGAAATTCTGTCTCAAAAAACAAAACAAACCAAAAAAATGCTGAACCGAACCAGGAGGACTGTGGGTCCCAGGAGTCTGGGGATAGTTGACAAAGATCTCAAGGTAGTGGTGACAGAGTGAGCATTGCCCCACAACCCAAGGACCGAGATGAGGGTGGGCCGTCATCTCCACATGAGCAGCAGGAACTGAGGGCCAGGATGACAAATGCTTGTCAGAGGTGCAGGACATGGCCAGAGACTGGTGGTCAGAGGTCACCAGCAGACAGCAGGGACTGAGGCCCAAGCAGGGGTTGGGGGACAGCGGCCGATGGAGCAAGGGATGGTGAAAGCAGCAACCGAGAAGAAGGACCTCCATTAGTCAGGGCCCTGTTCTAGTTTAAATGAATCCCCCATCACTATTTCCACTCTCCTGACCTCAAGAGATCCATGTGCCTCGGCCTCCCAAAGCGCTGGGATTACAGGCGACCATGGCTTTTAGGCAGGGTATAGAAAAGTCACTGCCCCCTCCCTGGCTGGTTGCTCTGAGGGAGAGGTCTGCACCGAGGAGGGGCCCGTCACAGCCCTGCCCCGGCCTCTAACCCTGCCTGGATCCTAACCTTCACCTGTGTCACAGTCTTTGGGGAGCCTTTGAAAAGGGTCGCTGCCTGGACCCCATCCCCAGAGATTCTGGTTTAGAAAGAGCGCATCAGGACCTTGAAAAAGCTCCCAGGCCAGAACCACTCCTCTACATCGTCTGTACCTTGCAGAGCTCACAAAACTCTACAGTGAAGCAGCTACAACTTACTAGAGAGCACTGTGGACTAGACGAGGCCCCACGAATCCTTCCTCAAAAGGACCTGGATCCTGGGCACTGAGTCTGTGGTCCCTGGGACAGCTGACCCCTCCCTTAAAACTCAAATGACCCCTCAAATCCATGTCCCACAAGTTCCTGCCTTTGAATCCTGGCTCAGCCACTTACTAACAGTGTGTCTCTGCATACCTTACCTAATCTCTCTAAGCCTCAGCTTCCTCTTTATAAAGTGGGAGTGATAGCACCTACCCCAGAGCATTATGAATTAAATTAAGAATGCAAAGTGGGGCAGGAGAATCGCTTGAACCCAGGAGGCAGAGGTTGTGATGAGCGGAGATCATGTCACAGCAGAGCCCAGGCTCATGCCTGTAATCTCAGCACTTTGGGAGGCTGAGGCAGGAGGATCACTTGAACCCAGTAGGTCAAGCCTGCAGTGAGCCATGATCACACCACTGCACTCCAGCCTAGGTGACAAAGCATGACCCTGTCTCTAAAAATAAATAAATAAGCAAATATAAAAATAAAGAAATTAAGAATTCATGTCACAGAATGAAGAGGCTTTACCCCACATGCCCAGGTGGGTCATTCTCAGAGTAAATTTATGTTTATGTTTAAGAAGTACATTTTGTTGGCTGGGCACAGTGGCTCGTACCTGTACTCCCAGCACTTTGGGAGGCTGAGGCAGGTAGATCATGAGGTCAGGAGTTCAAGACCAGCCTGGCCAATATGGTGAAACTCCATCTCTACGAAAAAAAAAGAAGTACATTTTGTAAGTCATAGTATCTCACACCTGTAATCTCAACACTTTGGAAGGCCAAGGCAGGAGGATCACTTGAGTGGGCAACCTAATGAGACCCATCTTTACAAAAAAATTAAAAATTAGCCAAGCCTGGTGGCATGTGCCTGTAGACCGAGCTGCCTGGGTGACTGAGGTGGAAGGAGCGCTTGAGCCCAGTAGGCCGAGGCTGCAATGAGCTGTGGTCGTACCTCTGCAGTCCCGCACGGGAGACAGGGTGAGACCCTGTCTCCAGAAAAAGCAGCAGCACATTTTGGTAGCTCCTGATAGGATCCAGCGAAAAACACAGAGCACCTCAGTACACTGTTCCTGTCACACTTGAACCAGGATCCAATCAAGGCTGCATTTAACTTTCAGTTTACAGGGAACGTGGGGGACAAAGGAACAAATTAAACGACACTGCGAGTAGGCAACAAATATATCTAAGCAATGGATCATTCTCTAGAGACAAATCAGCCAGTTTCTCCAACAAATCACCGGTGTGAAACAAAGAGGGGAGAAACTCTATCAGAATGAAAGGATTTGAGAACGATAATGAGAACAAAAGATGCAGTTTGACAGCTAAAGGCACTTTAAAAAATTCTAAAATTAAACACAGAATTGCCGTATGATCCAGCGATTCCACTTCTGACATCTATCCAAAGAACTGAAAGCAGGGACTCAAATAGATACTTGTACACGAATGTTCATAGCAGCCTTATACACAAGAGCCAAAAGGCAGAAACAACCCAAATGTTCATCAGCAGGTGAATGGAGAAACAAAATGTGCACGCTACAGTCAGCCCTCTCTGTCTCCACGGATTTCCCACCCGGGGATTCAAGCAACCACAGATCAAAAATATTTGAAGACAGCTGAGTGCGGTGGCTCAGGCCTGTAATCCCAGCACTTTGGGAGGCCAAGGCGGGCAGATCAGTTGAGGTCAGGAGTACAAGACCAGCCTGGCCAACATAGTGAAATCCCGTCTCTACTAAAAATACAAAAATTAGCCGGGCGTGGTGGCACATGCCTGTAATCCCAGCTACTAGCTACTCAGGAGGCTGAGACAGGAGAATCATTTGAACATGGGAGGCAGTGAGCCAAGATTACACCACTGCACTCCAGCCTGGGTAACAGAGTGAGACTCCAAAAAAAAAAAAAAAAAAAAAAAAAAAAAAATATATATATATATATATATATATATTTACAGACTAAATAAAATTAAACAGTAACAATATAACAGTAAATAATGATACAACATAATTATTTACATAGTTTTGTAGCGTATCAGGTATTATAAGTAATCTATCGAGGAATTAAAGTTATCTAGAGGATTATGTGTATGTTATATGCAAATATTGTGCCATTTTATATCAGAGACTTGAACATCCTTGGATTTTGACATCTACGGGGATCGCGGAACCAGTCCCTCATGGGTACTAAGGAATGATCGTACAGAAAATGGAATATAGTTTAGCTTTACAAAGGAATGAGATTGATGCTTACTACTACATGAATGAACCTTGAAAACATTATACTACGTGAGTGAACTCAACACAAATGACAAATTCTGTATGATCCTACTTATATAAGGTGTCTAGGATAGAGAGTAAGCGAATGTATAAAGACAGAAAGTAGAATCAAGATTATAGAGGTTACCAGGGGCTGGAGGGCGTGGGGTGGGAAGTCATTGTTTAACGAATACAGACTTTCTGTTTGGGATGATGAAAATTCTAGAAATGGATAGTTGTGATGGCCGCACAGCATTGTTAAGGCACTTAATGCCACTGAATTATACACCTACCTAAATGTGGTTTAAAAGGTAAATGTTCTGTTATATATATTTTATCACAAAAGAGAAACTTCACTTAATCCATCTCTTGAAAAATATTAAAGGAGGCCCAACACGGTGGCTCACACCTGTAATCCCAGCACTTTGGGAGGCCGAGGTGGGCGGATCACCTGAGGTTAGGAGTTCCAGACCAGCCTGACCAACATGGAGAAACCCCGTCTCTACTAAAAATACAAAATTAGCCAGGTATGGTGGCACATGCCTGTAGTCTCAACTACTCGGGAGGCTGAGGCAGGAGAACCTTTTGAACCCAGGTGGCGGAGGTTGAGGTGAGCTGAGATCACACCACTGCTCTCCAGCCTGGGCAACAAGAGCAAAACTCTGTCTCAAAAGAGAGAGAGAAAAAAAGAAAACTATTAAGGGAGACCTATAAACACAGCCCAGCATGTCAGGATCTCTTTGCTCTCATTCCGTTCCCCTCTCAGTCACACGTGCCTCTGCAGACTTCTCCTCCGCACCTGCCCACCCCCTCCAGCCCTCCAGCCCTCACCCCTGCACCCCACCTCTCTTCTCTCACTCTTGATCAGGTACATAGACAGCCTCACTCCTAGCAAGAATGTTTCCTCTCTCGGGTGGGAAAGAAGAGTGGGGAACAGGCTGACTCCAGAAGATTCCCTTTGAAAGGTAGAAAGGTTGTGGTCATGCCCACAGTAATAATTTTTGGCCCATCATGTAACAGAAGCCGGAGCACGGAGTCCCCTCCACCTCAGAACGGCCTCACCCTGTCACAGGCATGGGGAGCACCTCCCACCTCCCCAGTATTCTCTCACTCATTGTCAGATTCAATTACAGTGACAGCATTCAGTGCCAACCACACGCCAGGCAGGCACATACATTTTCTATTGTCCTTATGGCAATCATGCAGGTAGCTGTTATTAAGATCATGTTACAGGAAACTGAGGCTCAGGTATGGCAAATGATCTGCCAAAGTCACACAGCTAACAAGTCTCATTCTCAGTTCATACCACCCTCCTGAACTGCTGCCAGCTCCAGACTGGTCATGTTCCGAGGAAGTTTTCACAAGTCAATAAACAGGTGATTGTGGTCAAGTAACCAAGTCACTAGCAAAGCGCACTTCCCTGCCTCCCCTCTCCTCGCAGAACATCAGCCTACAGAGCCCACATCTACTCAGCTGAGCCTTCTTGGCAACCAAAATGAATACACACATGGCAAACTATTAAAGTAACCACAGCTATGTGGAGAGAGGGCATCCGGCCTTGTGGCAGCTTTGGACTGATCTCAGGGGCAACCCCTCCTCCCTGGGAGTCGCATCTCAGACTCCTGTCTGTTGCCACCTCTTGGAAAATAAACAGGGAGCTGAAGCTGGGAGCTGCTCCCTGCTGCGGTTCATTTGGGGAGTCCGACCCACTTCTTCACCAAGGCACAGTCTCGAAGTATCTGCTTTGCCCTCAGCTGGATGGGGCTCAGGCTGTGGGGGTTTCAGTGTCTTCATCCAGATGTGCAAAGACAGCAGCCACCTGGCATCGTTTCTCTTTTTTCTTTTCTTTTCTTTTTTTGAGACGGAGTCTCGTCCTGTCACCCAGAGTGCAGTGGTGCCATCTCAGCTCACTGCAACCTCCACCTCCCAGTTTCCATCAATTCTCCTGCCTCAACCTCCCAAGTAGCTGGGATTACAGGCACCCGCCATCACACCCTGTTAATTTTTGTATTTTTAGTAGAGACAGGGTCTCGCCATTTTGGCCAGGCTGGTCTCAAACTCCTGACCGCAAGTGATCTGCCTGCCTCCACCTCCGAAAGTGGGGAATTACAGGCATCAGCCACCACGCCCAGCCTGGCACCATTTCTCTTAAAACTCCAATGATCTATGGCAAAACTCACATGGGCGGTAATAGAGCCAGGCAGGGAAAGGAGACATAAAACGACAAACACAAGGCAAACTCAACAGAACACACAGAAAGAAGAAAACCTCCAAAAAAACCTCTGCATTCTCCACAAAGAATTTGTCCTAGTTTGTTTGGTTGTTTGATTTTTTTAACCAAATTTTTTTGCTTCAAGGAAACATTTTTACAATTAAAAAGCATGATTCACTAAAAATACCATCTGAAATTTCTAAATAAATCATGGCATAATAATGTTCACGATAAAAAGACTAGGGTAAAAAAAATCAAAGGTAAATGAGGCTCATTCTGAATTGCTGTTTTAATTTTATTAAGTAATTAAATTTTCTTCAGTTTATACTTTTCTATTTTCTGAAACTTTTCCAGTGAAGAATCGTTATATCTATAATCAGACAAAAATTAAGTGTTATTATTTGTTTTTAGCCCTGACAGGGCATCTCCTCACTCATCTGTTTTTGGAGGAGGGGAGGGAAAAAAAACAACTACTTTTGGGCGGGTTAGTGGCTCACTCCTGTAATCACAGTGCTTTGGGAGGCGGAGGCAGTTGGATCACAAGGTCCAAAGTTCAAGACCAGCCTGGCCAAGATGGTGAAACCCCATCTCTACTAAAAGAATACAAAAATTAGCCAGGCATGGTGGTATGCACCTGTAGTCCCAGCTACTTAGGAGGCTGAGGTAGGAGAATCGCTTGAACACGGGAGGCGGAGGTTGCAGTGAGCCAAGATCACACCACTGCACTCCAGCCTGAGTGACAAAGTGAGGCTCTGTCTCAAAAAGCAAAATAAAACAAAAAATACATAATTTTGAAGGTCTTCCCTCATGCCATTTCCAGTGGTACCTCGACTGGAACCTATGAGAAAAAAAGTTCCTTCATAATGATGTCAGCTTTGCTTTAAAAAAAAAAAAAAAAGTCTCTAAAACTCATGAAAAACACAGTTGATGTGAATCATATGTCTGAGTGGCGGAGTTCCCACTAAGCTGTGTGAACACACAGATGTGCAGGACAGAAATTCCTCCCCGCACAGCGACTATTCCTCTGTGGAGCTGTTGAAGGTAAACAGCCAGCCCCATCAATGTTCCTGCTGGCTGTGAGGTCCCCATGCCCCCACCTCCTTACCCTTCAGCGATCCAGTACTTTCTCTAACTCTCCCTCTGATCAAAAAGCAACGGGGGTCGCTGGCGCAGTGCAGTGGCTCACGCCTGTAATCCTAGCACTTTGGGAGGCCAAGGTGGGCGATTGCCTGAGCTAAGGAGTGTGAGACCAGCCTGGGCAAGACGGTGGAACTCCATCTCTACTAAAATACAAAAAATTAGCCGGGCATTGGGCGGGCATCTGTGGTTCCAGCTACTCGGGAGGCTGAGGCAGAATTGCTTGAATCTCAGAGGCAGAGGTTGCAGTGAACCAAGATCACGCCACTGCACTCCAGCCTGGGTGACAGAGCGAGACTTCGTCTCCAAAAAAAAAAAGGCAATGGGGGCCAGGCGCGGTGGCTTATACTTGTAATCCCAGCACTTTGGGAGTCCAGCACAGGCAGATAACTTAAGGTCAAGAGATCGAGACCAGCCTGGCCAACATGGCGAAACCCCGTCCCTACTGAAAAATAGAAAAATTAACCAGGATGGTGGCACATATCTGTAATCCCACCTTACTCGGGAGGCAGAGACAGGAAAATTGCTTGAACCCAAGAGGTGGGGTTCGCAATGAGCCAAGATTGTGCCACTGCACTCCAGCCTAGGTGACAGAGCCAGACTTTATCTCATAAAAAAGAAAAAAAAAAAAAAAAACAATGGGATCTGACAATAATCATTCACATTTGTTGACTGATAGACTGTACTTTAACAGATGATCTTAACCAGTTATTAGCATTTAAAAACTCTCATCTTCCAGTTGTAGAAAAAAGAAACTTCTGCTGAAGGAATTTCATGCATCAGCCAGCAGGTGTGGCAATGTTTCTGCCAAAGGGAGGGGTGGTGGGGTCCTGAAAGAATTGTAAATCTGGTGTAGACATACTCGGACCTGGGTGGGGGTGTCAGAAGGAAGGCTGCTGGGCTTCTCCCCAGGTGAGCCCCTATTCCTCTGGGAGGGAAAATGGGCTGGGCTGTTTCCAGCTGCTGCAGCTACTCAGGGAGAAAGAAGCATCTTTTGTCCTCCAGTATCTAGAGCCCCCCCTTCCAAGGCGGTCCACTGGGTATCTCCCCTCACCACCTCTCCTTTGTTCCCCTTCTTTCACACTCGCACCGTGCCTCAGAGCTTCCAGGAGCTTCTCTGTGTTTTCTGGCCCCGTGCTTCTTTAGCTGGCATCCGGTGAGAGTTCCACACTGCAGCCTCCCTTGTCTACCAACCTGGAAACCAATTTATGCTTCATGTGGCATGTTGGCCTCGCATTTCCGACCACAAAATCCGTGCTTAAATTGCACCTCTTCTTGAATGGAGATTTTAGGCTAGGGTCCCTTCCTAGCCCTAAGTGGACCCCCCTCGCTTCTTCCCCCTTTTCAGACTGGCAAATCCCTGGGTGGGTTGTATCTTAAGCAAACTCATGGAAGCTTAACTGACGCATGAATGGATGTGACCTCATTGTACCAGGTAGTAGCTATTGCTTTAACGCTCACTCTGGTCATGTTTCATCTTTACACAGTATATCATTTAAACATTAGATGAAACGCCATGTCCGTTGAGATTTAAATAGAATTGAATCAAGACCTTGTCCTCCATTTTTGCAGCGCTCTAGTTCTCACCCCAATATCCCCAGGGACTCATTTTCTCAGAGTCCTCTGCTACTGTGATATCTATAGACCTATTGATTTCACATGAATCTCACCATTATGCCAGATCTCTTTCCTTCATTTCTCCTGACAAGGAACTTAGCCACGTTCATGAATTTTTAAAAAGTATTCTATATCCCCATGGCTTTATTCCCACATCACCTCACTGGGGCATTCTCTGACCATGCCTTTTAAGAGGGGCATGATCTCTGCTCACTGCAACCTCTGCCTCCCAGGTTTAGCGATTCTTCTGCCTCAGCCTACCGAGTAGCTGGGATCACAGGCATGTGTGACCACACTCGGCTAATTTTTGTAGTTTTTGTAGAGATGGGGTTTCACCATGTTGGCCAGGCTGGTCTCAAACTCCTGACCTCAAGTGATCCACCCACCTTGGCCTCCCAATGTGCTAGGATCACAGGCGTAAGCCACCACGCCTGGCTGAAAAGAGATTTAAAAATAAAGCAAAAAATAAAACAAATAAAATAAAATTGCAACCAGCTCCTCTTCCTCTGGAATTCCCAGTTCTCCTCCTACTCTGTTTTTTCCATATCACTGTCTTCTTCCGGCACAGTATGTATAACTTATTTATTATATTTGTTGACTATCTTCCCCCACTAGACTATAAACTCCACATGGGCAGGCCTTTTTGTTGGCTTAATTCACTGCCAAATCCCCAGCACTTAAGACAGTGCCTGACAGAAGAAGATGCTCAATAAATATGAGTTGAGTGAATATACTTACTTTCAGAGAGCTTTATAGCATGGCACATTTTGCTAGAAATGTCAGTGATGGGCCGTCCACATCCTTTTTACTCTTGTATGTCCTGCACCAGCAGAACACCTGGCAGCATCACCTGGCAGCTTGTCAGCAAGGCAGGATCCCAGGCCTCGCCCCAGACCTTCCAATCAGCATCTGCGTTTCAACAAGACTCACAGAGATTCACATGCACATTCATGTTTAAGAAGCACTGGTCAGCTGGGTGCAGTGGCTCACACCTGAAATCGCAGAACTTTGGGAGGCTGAGGCGGGCAGATCACGAGGTCAAAAGATCAAGACCATTCTGGCCAACATGGTAAAACCCTGTCACTACTGAAAATACAGAAATTACCCAGGCATGGTCGCATGCATCTATAGTCCCAGCTACTGGGGAAGCTGAAACAGGAGAATTGCTTGAACTCGGGAGGCAGAGGTTGCAGTGAGCTGAGATTGCGCCACTGCACTCCAGCCTGGCAACAGTGTGAGGCTCCGTCTCAAAAATAAATAAATAAAAAGCACCAGTCTAGGCCATGCACAGTGGCTTACGCCTGAAATCTTAGCATTTTGGGAGGCTGAAGTGGGAGGATCGCTTGAGGAATTCAAGACCAGCTTGGGCAACACAGTGAGACCTCCCCGTCTCTATTTCAAAAATAAAAATAATACAAAGGAAAAAATAAAGAAGAACATTGGTCTATATGACAACAATGCAAACAACTTAAACTTGGATCTTAGATATTCCTGTTTTTTTGGGTTTTTTGAGACGGAGTTTCGCTCTTGTTGCCCAGGGTAGAGTGCAATGGTGCAATCTCGGCTCACCACAACCTCTGCCTCCCAGGTTCAAGCAATTCTCCTGCCTCAACCTCCCAAGCAGCTGGGATTACAGGAATGCGCCACCTCGCCCAGCTAATCTTGTATTTTTTTGTAGAGACAGGTTTTCTCCATGTTGGTTAGGCTGATCTCTAACTCCCAACCTCAGATGATCTGCCTGCCTCAGCTTCCCAAAGTGCTGGCATTACAGGCGTGAGCCACCGCACCTGGCCAGACATTCCTGTTCTTAAAAGGTTTTTTTCTTATGTGGAAGAAATTGGTAACAATGAGTATCTCCAGGGAGTGGATTTGGATGCCTGGGGGATGGCAATGGGAGGAAAAAACTGTTTCCTAGATATCACTTTGTACCTTTTGCAGGCAATTATTAGCTATTTAAATGTGATTACATCGTAGCCTGGTGCGTTGGCTCACACCTGTAATCTCAGCACTTTGGGAGGCTGAGACAGGTGGAAACTCGTTTCTACTAAAAATACAAAAATTAGCTGGGCGTGGTGATGCATGCCTGTAATCCAAGCTTCTCAAGAGGGTGAGGAAGGAGAATCGCTTGAATCTGGGAGGCAGAGGTTGCAGTAAGTGGAGATTGCACCGCTGCACTCCAGCCTGGGCGACAGAGGGAGACTTTGTCTCAAAAAGAAAAGCAAAGTTTACATTGACTGCTTATAAGATAAATAATACATAGTAAAAAGCTTCTGGCTACTTTTCAGCTGGACAGTTCTTCCCGGCCTCTTTTCTGGGAGCCTCTCATCTTGCTGCTTCCTACCTCCCACCCAATTCCCCTGCAGACCAGCAAAAAGAATACGTCTCTATCGCTCCCTGCATAGAAGGCAGAAAAGGCCACAGAAGGTTTGGGTTTTAAAGAACAAATTCTTGTGTTTTTTTTTTCCTTTCTTTGTTTTCTTCTTAAAAGACAAGTTATTTCCTTTTTCTATATTAGTGTTGGGGAGAATGGCCCTGGCTTCCCTCCCTCTTCCCTACCTTCCCTCAGAGTTGGGGCTGGCCAGGGACCCAGGCCACCATGTTAAAAGCTGCCAGGCCACCAGGAAGACAGGTAGCATCAGCCAGCCTTGCATGCGATCACCAAGGTGTTCTTGGCAGGAGTGTGGAAGGTCACAGCCATGGCCACCTGCTCCAGTCTCACGGGCATCTTTGCCAGGCAGGCTCATGAGGCCCGCCAGCTGCTGGGCTGGAAGCACATGTTCTAGACGGAGCTGTCTTCTTCCCAGGACCTCAACAACAGCCTTTCTGCCCCCGCATACAGAAGTACCCAGTGCGATGCCTGTCAGGCAGCTCCCTTCCACTGGCATTGGCTGCCTCTATCTGTGCCCCTGCTTGTCCCATTGCACAAAGGAGAGGTTGAGGAGTCTCTGTCCAGTAGGCCTGGCACCTCAGTGGAGCTTGGCGAACTCCAAAAGAGGCTGAGCCCCAGCCTCCCTGTGAGAGGAAGGAAGAGCCACAGGGAGGCTGGGGCTCAGCTAATAAGCCCGCCCAGCCAAGGCAGGTAGATGAGAAAAAACTGTGAATGACTCCTCCCGAGGAACAGCTGGGGCCCTGGCCAATCTCTGCTGCTCAAATGAGGCGAGGACAACCTCCAGGGCTGCTCAACACCCGTCAGCTGAGAAGCATGGACTCCCCTGGGGGCTCCAGCCAATTTCCAGAAAATTTGCCAGATTTTCTAAGCTTAGGAAATATTTTTTTTCAAACTTTCTACTTTTGTGCCTCCCTGTCCATTTTCAGTGCAAAAGGTCAGATTTCCCTTAAATATAGTCCATCGCTTTCCCTGTTTGTGAAGAAAGAAGTGCGCTCCCGCTCCTGAGCTATCGTACACATACCCCATGCTGGGACGCCACAGCCGCCTCGCCTCGCAGCTGAGGATCGAGGCAGGTGCTGCAGAAGGCACTGTAGGGGCAGAACCTGGTGTGGGAGTAGAGTGGGGCCAAAGTGGGCCAATGAAGTTTTCACTAAAACGTAGAATAATACTCAGTGATTTTTTTTTTTTTTTTTTTGAGGAGGCTTGCTCTGTCCCCAAGGCTGGAGTACAATGGCACAATCTCAGCTCACAGCAACCCTCTGCCTCCCGGGTTCAAACGATTCTCCTGGCTCAGCCTCCTGAGTAGCTGGGATTACAGGAGCATGCCACCAAGCCCGGGGAATTTTTGTATTTTTAGTAGAGATGGGGTTTCACTATGTTGGCCAGGCTGGTGTCAAACTCCTGACCTCAGGTGGCCCACCCGCCTCAGCCCCCAAAGTACAAGGATTACAGGCGTGAGCCACCACACCTGACCATCAGTGATTGTTTTTTAAGAGTGATTGGCTATCCAGCAGTTGGAATAACAGGTGGCTTTTTCTTTCCTTCTCACACATTTGTATATTACCACAATTGTTAGCAATGATTTACTTTTATGATGAGCAAAAATAATTCCGGCAGCTCTCTTTGCACATGAAAACGCATCAAAGCCAAACAATGTTGTAAGCTCCATTCTCAAGAGCAGCACCAGCGTTCCAGGATCTCTAGTAAGTCCTCCCCTTTCGTCATTCTAACAGCGTCTTGCCAGCATTCCATAATACCCTCTGTGTAGGCATTCCGTACACACGGGCTTCTCCCTTCACACGTCATCTCTGACTACCTGATATCCGACAAGTGAAACTGTCTCTTTCAGCATGCCCAGTGAAATTCTTCTTTGCCTCACTTTTATCACATGAGGAGACCTCTCCTTTCTGCCACTTTTGTTGTGTCAGAAGTGTTGCCAGAAAAAGGGGTCCCCATCCGGACCACAAGAGAGAGCTCTTGCATCTTGCACACAAAGGAATTCAAGGCAAGTCGCAGAGTGCAGTGAGAAGAGATGTTTATTGAAAGCTACTCAGTTTCAGCGCAGAGCATCTTCAGAAAGCAAGAGAAGGAACGCCTCTTCTAAAGTTTTTTTT
>NW_016107426.1:1221192-1240199 GCF_001604975.1 Cebus imitator | reverse complement strand
CTCAGCTTCCCGAGTAGCTGGAATCACAGGCATGTGCTTCCATGCCAGCTAATTTTTGTATATTTAGTAAAGACGGGGTTTCACCATGTTTGCCAGGCTGGTCTCAAACTCCTGACCTAAAGTGATCCACCTGCCTTGGCTTCCCAGGTGTGACCCGTCACGCCCAGCCTAAGGTTTTCTTATATAGGGGTCTTATCTATGTAAAAGCTAAGCTATGTCTACATGTCGGGGGCTGACCACATGACATTTATTATGTTGCTGATTTAAAGAAAACTACCTCTGGCATTTTAGTGCATAAGTACATCAAAGCCTGACTATAACATCATAAAAACATATATTGTTATGTGATACGGGGACATCTGGACATTCTGCTGCTATACAAGTTTCTCTTTGCAGACATTGTGAAGCTGTTTCCTCAGCTGTAAACATCTTATGACCATGGGTCATGGCTGGCAAGGAATGTACCTGCTAGTTTTAAGATGAAGTTGACTTTATTTTTTATTTTGATTTCTGTATTTTTTCTTTTCTGAGATGGAGTTTTGCTCCTGTTGCCCAGGCTGGAGTGCAGTGGCGCAATCTCGGCTCACCGCAACCTCCACCTCCCAGGTTCTAGAGATTCTCCTGCCTCAGCCTCCCCAGTAGCTGGGACTACAGGCACACACCACCACACTCAGCTAAGTTTTTCTATCTTTAGTAGAGATGAGATTTCATCATGTTGGCCAGGCTGGTCTCAACTCCTGACCTCAGGTGATTCACCCATCTGAGCTCTCCCCACTCCCATGATGTCCCTGGAACCCCATCTGTCCCTCTGCCCTGTGGCAACATCACACATCCGTGGCTGAGATTTGAATACTATGGTTTTGGGTTTCTTTGTTTTTTTGTTTTTGTTTTTGCATTTTTTTGTTTTTGAGTCTTGCTCTGTCACCAGGCTGGAGTACAGCGGAGCGATCTCAGCTCACTGCAACCTCCGCTTCCCGGGTTTAAGCGATTCTACTGCCTCAGCCTCCCAAGTAGCTGGGACTACAGGCACACACCACCACGCTTGGATAATTTTTTGTGTTTTAGTAGAGACGGGGTTTCAGCATGTTGGCCAGGATGGTCTCGAACTCCTGACCTCGTGATCTGCCCACCTCGGTCTTCGAAAGTGCCGGGATTACAGGTGTGAGCCACAGCACCCGACCCAAAAACTATCCTTCTTAAGTCATTGCATAGACTCTGCTCTGGTGACATGGACAACGTGAGCTGATGGCTGTAGGCAGCACCACCATGCCATAGCTCCCACTGGGCACCGTTTATTGCCTACCTTAGCACAATCTGGGTTTGGTATATTACAAGTGGGCAAAGCATGTCACTAGGGATTGCCTAAGAGGTGGTCGCGCAAGGAGAACTTGGCAAAGTGGATCACTGCACATGAAGGAGTTTTTCTCCAAAAATCGTCTATCAGGACGACCCCATTTATCCAGCCAAGCAGGTACATATTCCCTTCTGTCTGGAGAAGCTCGGAGGTTGAGTCAAACCCTCTGCAATGTAGAAGGCCTGACTGACCCCTGGGTGAGAGATCAAGTTTTGAATACTACGGGTAATTGTTTTGACACACTGAAATAATCCACACAGGAAAATGGGCCTCTGCTTGGATTCTGCTGCTGTCATTTAGGGGTTTGCGTTTGGTTTGGTTTTTTTGGAAAAGGAAAGGGCTCTCTGACAGTTGTTGTGCGGTTGCCTGAAGGGGAATAAATGGGCCATTGAATGGATGGGAGCAGTGAATGGGGCATTGAATGGCTGGAAACAATGATGATGTCCTTGAGGTCTCTGAACATCAGGCTTCCAAGAAGTCTGAAATACAGTCCCTTACACACGGCTCAGGGCTGTCCTTCTGGATCACTGTACCCCTTCCCTGGGGCTCGGGCAGGGCCTGGAGACTGGCCAGCTTCGGTTGGAATGCAGGCCAGGATGGGAAAGGTGTTTCACGGGTTTTTGTGTAAAGAGGACGGGGCTCTGGCTAGACCCATCATCTTCACGTTGGCTCACTCAGCTGACGTGCACTGAGGCCTGCTCTCAACCCCTCCTGGTGCCTGTGGCTCTGCCTCTGTGGAGCCCAGCAAGCCACCCTAAAGCGACTCACCTGCCTTTATCCTTCCCTGGTCTCATGAGCATCAGTGACAAACTCGGGTTAAATCCAAGGACCACAATTTCTCTTTCCAACCCTTCTTCCCACCAAACCCTCACCGAGGAGGACAACGCTGTCAGCGCACGTTTCTGGGCCAAACCTCCATCGCCCCGCCCCCTGTGCGTCACTTCATCCCGTGCTGAATACTGCCGCTTTGTCATCCCTATGTGGCCCTCATGATCCTCCTGTTAACAGCCAGGGCTCTGGCCCAAGTCTTTATCCCCATCTTTATCATCCCTGCATCCTCAGGCCAGCCCCTCCTCTCCCCTAAGCATTCAGCAGGATATCAATTGCCAAACAGAACTGCAGCCCGTGGCCACGCTCCTCCCTGCGGTTCTCCTGCCTTCATTCCAAACCTGCCCCACAAATCCCACTGCCTTTTGCCGTGAATACGTGCCAGGCACCGAGCCGTGCATTGCACGTGTTCTGATTGAATCCTGTGAGGGGGCTATTATGTGTTCTGTTCGTGGAAGTTAAATAACCCAGCTAGTTAACAGCAGAACTGGAACTCAGTGCTTCAGTGGTCTAAGACAGTAACTTTGTAACAACACAGCGTGCCTAACACTCTGTAAGGAAGCTATGATTTCCCTTCCCCGCCCCACCAGATCATAACATCCCAGATTCATTTTACCCCACATCGTTTATATGAAAGACGGATCTGCAGCTACATATGTTCGTTAGATTTCTGTTCTGATACCTCATTTCCTAGAGCTTGTTAAAATGCCTGGGTATTGATGGTAGGAATGAGGGAGGGGAGAGAGAAGAGGGTAACAGGGCAGGAGGGTGTTGTCTTATTCTCTGCATAATTTGGTCTCAAGGTAAGCCCAGCCAGCTGGACCAGAGCTGATGCCGATCTATCCTGACCCAAGTTTGCCCCAGAACTGGTCCAGAACATGTGTTTCCAGGAAAGTGTTTACCTCATTTTAGACAAAGAAGATAGAGGCTGGGCTAGGCATAGTGGCTTATGCCTATAATCCCAACATTTTGGGAGGTCAAGACAGGAGGATCACTTGAGGCCAGGAGTTCAAGACCAGCCTGCGCAACATAGTGAAAGCTCATTGCTGAGAAGGAAGGAAGGAAGGAAGGAGGGAAGGAGGGAAGGAGGGAAAGAGGGAAGGAGAGAGGGAGGGAGGGAGGACAGAGGAGCAAAGGCACTAGGCTTCCCATGGGAGAGTGCAAGAAGGTCCCCCGTGCCACCCCTTCCCCAGCTCAGGCCCCATCCTCTTGGTCATGAGGGAGGGGAGGAAGGGAGGGAGGGAGGGAGGGAGGGGCTGGTGACGCTTTTGCTTCTCTCTTTGAAGCAACTTCAAACACGAAGTCTGCAAACATGCCAGCCATGTGGGAAACTAAGCTTGAGTCAAAATCCCGCTTCTACTTCCCCAAATTCTTGAGGCTCTAGACCATCTCCAGGACCATCCCCAGCCCGCTAGGGAACCCAGGCATGCCAGCCAACTGCAGCGCTATCATCCACCTCTCCAGGTCTCTTTCAGCTTGCCAAGGCTCAGGGTTCCTCTCTCTCAGCTCCTACTCTCTGCCCCTTCTCCACTGGGCCCCACTCAGGTTCCTGGACTCAAAGAGCCAACCTCATGCCCAAAGACTGAAAAAAGAAACATTTTAATAAATACAAAACTCTCCAATAATGACTCTGCTCAGCTCAGGGGCAGCAGGAGTGGAGTGTCAGGGGCCCTTGGTGCTGAGTGAGGATAAATTAAAAATCCCAACAAGCCAGTGACATTATGTACAGAAGGAAAGGGGTGGGGCTTCCAGGACAGAGGCAGGGCAGGAGCTGGAGTGGCCGCGGCCTCCATCTGGCCCAGCTGCCTCTCCCCCTTGTGGAGCTGTGGTTCCCAGAGGTAGTGGGGTTAGGAGAAGAGGCAGGACAGAGAGGCAAAGGCACTGGGCTTCCCACGGGAGAATGCAAGAAGGTCCTTGACGCCACCCTTCCCCAGCTCAGGCCCCGTCCTCTTGGTCATGTGGCTTTCCAGCTGCTCCCTAAGAGCCTTCAGCTTCTTTCTCCAGCTCTGGAACAGTCCTGGTCTCTGGGGCTGCTGGAGACAGAAGGGAGGGAACGTTGGAGGAGGGGAGAGGGAGTGGAAAGGCACAGAGAGGCATGGAGGGCAGGGCAAAGCCTCCCTGTCCTGGTCCCAGAAAGGCAGTGCACACAGCTGGGGTACCTTCATCTCATTGCTTAATTCCTCTGAGCTTCAGAAATCTCATTTGTAAAGAAAAGGTAAGAAATAACAATTCCACCAGGTAGCTGTGAGGGTGGATTGGAATGGCACTTGTGAGGCAGGCTGCACTGTTCCTGCACACAGGGAGTGCTCCCTTCCCTGACCAGGAGTCCCATGGGCAGTCAGCCCTCGGCTCATAGCTGCCGACCCTGGACTCCCTCACTTACGCCGCCGGAGGGCCATGCAGCGGGAACAGCATTGACTCTCCTTCCCCGAGCCGCAGGACACTGGCAGTGAACAGTCATCCCGCTCACAGTGAGGCACCCCTGCCTGGTACAGGACAGAGCAGACACTGAGGGTCCCCCAGAGGCACTGGGACACAGTGGCCTTCAGTCTCTTCAGGGACCTCCCTGGGAAGGTCTCCCTACTCCAGACCAGGCCTCCAGTACCCACCTCACACAAGCCTCTGCTCCCCACTTACCCCACATCTGCAGGTGATACAGCTCATCTCTCCAAAAGGGGGCACTGATGGGTGCCAGCTCTGGCTCTCTGGGAACCACTGTCCAGCAAAACGGCAGCCCCGGGGCCCATCAGCCTGCATGGGGTCCCCCAGCTGAAGGTGGGCCCCTGACCCCACTGTTGAGAGGAAAAGAGAAAGGGTCAGCCCAGGCAGGCCAACCAGGTTTTATGAGTATTCTCTTGGAATCCCCAGCACCTAGAAGTCTCTGGCACTTAGTAGGTGATAAATTTGGATGGGTGGGTGGACAGATGGATGGATGGATGGATGCATTGATGGGTGGGTGCATTGATGGATGGGTGCATTGATGGGTGGATGGATGGAGGGGTGGATGGGTGAATAGATGGATGCATCAATGGATGGATGGATGAGTGGAAGCATGGATGGATGGATGGATGGATGGACGGATGGATGGATCCATGAGTGGATAGATGGATGGTTGGATGGATGGATGGATATATGGATGCATCAATGGATGGATGGATGAATGGAAGGATGGATGGATGGGTGATGGATAGATGGATGCATCCGTGGGTGGGTGGGTGGATGGATGGATAGATGCATCAATGGGTGGATGGATAGATAGATGAATAGATGGATGGATGCATCAATAGGGGGTTGGATGGATGGATGGATGGATGCATTGATGGGTAGATGGATAGATGAATGAATGGATGGATGGATGGATGCATCAATGGGTCAATGGATGGATGGATGGATGCATCAATGGGTGGATGGATGGATGCACTGATGAGTGGATAGATGGATGGGTGGATGGCTAGATGAATGAATGGATAGATGGATGCATCAATGTGTGGGTGGTTGGGTGAATGGGTGGATGGATGGATGGATGGATGGATGGATGGATGGATGGATGAATGGAGCAGGAACCAGAACCCATCATTCCCACTAGTATATGACATTCTTTCCACTGCATTCAGAGTGCTGGCTCCAGGCTAGGCACAGAGCAATGCTCAGTAAATGCTCAATTAGTGAGCACCCTCCCCTCACCCAGAACAAGGCCTGCTTCAACCCAAAGGTAAGGCTCAGTGCCCAGTCACCTCTCTCACCTGGACACTGTTTGCAGCAGTCGGTGGGGTTGACACGGACAGGCTGGGCACAGGCCAGCCGGGGACACTGCACCTTCTCACAGTGCACCTCTCCAGTGCCCCCCTGTAGGGATCCATTGAGCAAGGAGTGTCAGGAAGAGGGGCACATAAGCCTCCTGCCTGCTCCCTCTCCTGTTCCACACCTCAATGTAGTCTTTCTGTGGCCTTTTACTCAGAGGCCCAGGCTTGCTTTATAGGCCTAAACTCTGCTCCTCATCGGAACCCTGCAAGGTAGCTGCCATCATATCTGCTTACAGGAGAGGAAAGTGAGGCTCAGGGACAGAGGGTGCCTAGGGTCACTGGAGCTAATTAGCTGGCAGAGCCAGAATCCACACCTAGGCCAGCCCCATCCCTTTTCCCACGAGAAGCCAACTCTCAAAGCGCCAGGGCCTTTTCTCATCCTGTTGTGATCCTTGAACCCTCCTCACCAAGGATGGGCCTTCCTCACCTGGCAGCCCCTCCCCATCTCTGCAGACCCCGCTGGGTTATGGCACCAGAGAAGATTGGGTGGCCATACCTTGCAGGTGCAGACAGCACACTTAATTAAGCCAAAGGGGGGCACAACGGGGTGCCACCGCGTACCCGCTGCCCTCCAGCTCCGGTCACCATCAAAATAGCAGCCTGGTGGGGAACAGGGCCCAGCAGCCGTTAGTATGAGCTCATCAGCTGGGCCCACAACCAAGGCTTGGGCCTCAGGCCACCCCAACATGAGCCGAAGCCATGGGCCCACTTGGGGGCCAGTCACAGTAATGAGTCCTGTTGGGCGTCGCTTGGAGCCTGTGCCCCTCAGGCCACCCCCTACATACTCTCCCCTTCTTGTCCCCCTCCTGGTTCAACCTAATGGTTCCTCTGAGGCCCCCACCCCTGCACACACCCTTCCAGCTCACCCTCTCCCAGGTCCCGGCTCCTCGACAGCCCCGGCACGTCTCCAACATCTTGTTTCTCTGTGGAGCCAAAGAAATGGTGAAAGCAGTGGGTAACCACCCTCCTTCCCTGCCCAGAGGACTGGTCTGCGCTGGGCAGACTACTTCCTCCACTCCCCTGCAGGAAACTCACCAGGGCACACAGGGCAGCAGCGGTCGGGAGCCTGCATGGGGTGCGGGCAGCTGGGCGGTGGGCACACCACCGGGTCACAGATCACCGTTCGTCTCTGGAGAGAGGAGCAGAGGCATTGATGGGGGTGCCCAGGCCTCTTGCCCCAGATCCCAGGACCCAGTGTGCCCTTCTGGGACCTCCTACCTGGCAGGTGCAGAGTGAGCAGAGCGGGTCATAGTTGGGTGCCCAGCGAGCCCCGTGGGGGCGCTGCTGCCCCTCGAAGAAGCATGTGTTGGGGTCCCGGGGACGCCCAGGACCACCAGGTTTGGCAGGCGCTAGGGCTGGGGGGCCAGGCACTGCGGGCAGTGCAGCAGCGGCTGCATCTGGAGCCCCCGGTGCCCGCACCCCCTCGGCCCCGGTCGCCTCCACAGCCGCCTCCAAGCGCAGGCCGCCCACCTCACATCGGTTGGTGATGTGCACCTGGGAGGAGAGGCCAACTGAGGCAGCGCCGGGGCTCCCCCTCACGTCTTCACCGGCGCTGGCAGCGGCCAGCCAGCAGGAGACGCCTTTGACCCCTGAGTACTGCGGTGGCCCAGGAGGATGCCCTTGGCTCCACAGCCATCTCAGCTGCCAGGGATAGGGTGCTGGACTGCCAGCCTCCTCAAGTCGCTTGTCTGTCTTCATCTTCCCCACCAGCCGGTGGGTGTGATACTACCACCCCCAGGACTCAGAGACAGCAAGTGACTAGTGCAAGGGCACACAGTGTCCCCCAACTCTGCACCCTCCCCACTGCCCACCTACCTGCCCTTGGAGCTCCCCTCTGGGGCTGCCTTTGGTGGTGATCAGCAGGGAGGCCGTGCCTTGTGCCAGGTGCCTCAGCAGCTCCGGCTCCAGGTCCTTCACCACGCCCTGGGCCTGCACACAGACAGGATAATGGATGGGAACAGGGCGCTTTAGGGCTGAGCCCACTGTCCCCAATTCACAGATGAAGAAACTGAGATCCAGGGAGGGTAAATAAAGTCTGCAGGGTAGCAAAGCGCATTGGCAATAGAGTGGAGTCAGAAGCCAGGTCTCTCTGACTTCAAGTCCATGAGAACTCACCCACTTGAAGGGGCTTAGTCCAACCCACCTGCCACTCTGAGGTCAAGGATATTACATATTATCCAAGACATCCCACCAAAGAGAGACATAGAAATGAAAATGAATAATGAAAAGCCGAATCAGGGTCATGCCCAGGTCTATGTGACTCCTAGGCCCATGCCAGCTCTTTTTTTTGATGGAGTTTTGCTCTTGTCACCCAGGCTGGAGTGCAATGGTGCAATCTCAGCTAACTGCAACCTCTGCCTCCCAGGTTCAAGTGATTCCCCTGCCTTAGCCTCCCAAGTAGCTGGGATTATAGGCGCATGTCCCTCACCCAGCTCATTTTGTATTTTTAGTAGAGATGGGGTTTCTCCATGTTGGTCAGGCTGGTCTCGAACTCCCGACCTCAGGTGATCCACCCGCCTTGGCCTCCCAAAGTGCTGGGATTACAGCCGTGAACCACCATGCCCGGCCCATGCCAGCTCTTCTATATCAGGCCGCCTGCTCTGTGCTTCCCCCCATCACAGGCCCACAGAGCCCTTCAAACTCAAATGCAGAAATGTTCCAAGCTGCTGCCTACCATCACATCCTTACCTCTGGGCCATAGAATCCCTTCAGCAGCCGCCGGGGCCCTGGTGTTCCAGGAGGCCCAAGGAGGTGGGCAGTGACAGTGCCTTGTTCTGAGCCACCAAGTCCAGCCAGCAGCACTTCATAGTGCAGGTGACAGTGGGTATCCAGGGAGAGCCAGGCGTGCCCTGCTGCCTGGCTCTTCACAGGGGGTAGCACCAGGGCTCCTGCTAGGGGCACGGGGAGCACTGGGTCCAGACAGAAGAGATGACAGGTGAGAAGGTGGCCTCGGGCAAGGCCTCAAACCCAGCATTCCCCAGCTCCCCAGCACAGATTCCACGAGCTGGAAGACACTGTCCATAGGTCCAGAGCCTGGGCTGCAGCAAGTTTTAGGCCCTTGCACCTGGGCAACAGGAAGAGCCTGCCAGCAGTGCCGCCCTCTACGTCCCCACCTTCAGATGGCAACCAGGGCTTAGGCACAAAGAAAGACACACCAGGCTCTGGCCACCATCCCTCGAATATCCTAGGAAACCAAAGGGCAGACAGACCTCTAAGGGCACTCACTATCCTGGCGGGCGCTATGCCCACTGTAGGGCAGGGCAGCCACGTGCCCCCGAAGCTCTCCGTCCGGGAAGTCCTTGGTGCCCACGTTCAGGAAGAGCTCGTTCTGCAGCAGCAAATGAGCCCCTCGGGCACCCAGTCCAGGGCAGATACCCACGGCCTGGGGGGCAGGGAAGGACAGGCCCTCCTCAGTCTCACATGAGCCCAAGGTTCTCAGGCCTTGGCCTGTTTTGTGCCCCGCCCCACCCATACACGCTTCTGCACACCAGAAACACAGGAGAAGCACCTGGCAGGTCCAGTTTCAAGGCCTTCCCCTGCCACTTCCTAGCTATGTGACAACCTTGGAGAGTTACTTAACTTCTCCAAGCCGTCACTTCCTCATCTATAAAACGGGTACTGTGAAAGCCAAAATATGTAAGGCCAGCAGTGCAGCACCCAGCACATGGAAAGGCCCTGTGAGCAAGCACTGCTGTTGCATTTACTACTGCGTGGTCTACGGCACGGTTCTCCAGGTCTGACACCTCCCACTTGGCCATGAGCTTGCTGAGCACAGGGGCCATGTCTGATTTCCTTTGTATTTTAGTCCCTAGTCTAGGGCTCACTAAAAATGTGAAATGAATAAATGAGTGAGTGGGAGAACCATGAATGAGTGGATGATACTGAGCACCCCTGCTCGTCCCATCTGGCTTCCCAGAGCTCATGCACTGGGCCCTGGGTCCAGTTCCGCCTGGAGCCCTCACCATGTGTCCTCCTGTCTGGAGTCCAGCCATGTGGCACAGCACGGTGCGCTGATTCCTCCGCTGAGGCTTGGTCTCCAGTGTGATGGCCACTACCTCACTGCTTGTCCCTACCACTTGTACCTGATAGGCAAGGTGGAGGAGGGCAAAGCAGAGAGGTAGTAAGGGCCTGGGGCCTGTCCTGCTGCCCCTCCCCCCATCTTCTGCAGCCCCTGACACTTACCTGGTAGATCAGGGAGCCATTTCCTAGCAGCGTGAGGCTGGCTGAGCCGGCAGCACCCGTCTGGACTGGGATCAGGGCATCAGCCCCACAAAGGACACTTTGCAGGGCTACGGAGGGGCAAGAGACAGTTGAGGCTAGGCTTACCCCATGGCTGCTTACACCCCCAGTCCTCAGGATCACTCCCATGCCCACTTTGACCCCTCTCTGGCACATTTCTATGCCTCTCAGTTGCACATGCCCAGGGCACCAGGCCCCACCCTGCCTCACCGTCGCAGCTCTTCCTGGCAGCAATGTGCCCGCTGATGCGCAGCCCTGGCCTGCCTGCCCTCTCCAGGGCCATCTGCAGCTCCCCCAGCGCCAGCCAGTCCAACTCCTGGACTGTCAGGGTGGGCAGTACCTCAGCAAAGCCTGGGTCCTGGGAACAGAGCAGAGTTGATGAGCAATAGCAAGAGGCCAAAGCAAGTGGTGGCCAGAGCCAGGTCCCCACTCACCTGGGCTGAGACATTGGCCTGAAGCTCTCGAAGTAGCTGCCCCTGGTGTAGAATCTGGAGCCTCAAGGGAAACTGGGTTCGTCCTGCAAGGCCGCACATGTGGGCCTTTCTGAGACAGGTGCTCTCCCTAACCTTCTCACATGTTTTGCCCCCATCCCACTTACCCCCACTTCTGGGTTCCAGCAGCCCTCGGAAGAGCAGCAAAAAGTGCAAGGAGTCCTCTGTATCACTGAGAGTGAGCAGAGTGATGCCCCCTACGCCCTGCTGTGGGGGGCCTTCTAGAGTGAGGATGGCACTGAAGGTCTCTGGGGAAAGGAGGATGACAAGAGCCTGTCAGAAACCTCCCTCCCCTTTCCTGGGGACAGAAGACTCAGCTCCACACCCGGGGCTCTGTGCTCCCTACCTGCAGCCAGAGCTCGGTGCCGGAGGAGAGGCCCCCAGACCTCCCCTGAAGGGTGTGTGAGTGTCACAAGTGCCACGTGCAGCTGTTCCGCCCTAAGGAGCCGCAGAGACAACCGAGGCACTGCCCGCCACACCCCACAGACCTGGAGCAGAGACAAGAGGGCCCTCCGCTCAGACACTGCACAGGCTAGGCCAGTTAGCAGGCCCAGGCCTGGTGAAAAAGGAAGATGGGAAGGAGCCTCCAGGGTGCCCTAGGAAGCTTAGGAAAGAACCCTGGAGCCAGATGCTTGGGTTCCAGCCCTGGCTGCACCACTTACTAGCTGTGTACTTCAACAAATCCCACCCTCCTACTAAGCCTCAGTACCCCCGTCTGTAAAATGGCATCATCCGGTCAGTGCCTTCCTCTCACGGGGCTGTGGTGAGGACCACAGGAGGCAATGCGGAGCATGCTATTAGCACAGTGCCCAGACTGGACCAGTGCTCACAAATGGCATCATCTCACCAGGCCATCTTGGGTGGGGGCTGCAGGGTGCTCAAACAGGACACTGCCATTGGAGTCTGAGAAGCGGACCCTGGTGGGGCGGTCCAGCCTGGGAATGAGAGGTCGGGTGAGGCCAGTCAGAGTCAAAAGCAGCTCCTTCCAGCTCTCCCAGTTTCCCTCCGGCCCGGCAGCTGACCCCTCCTTGCTCCTTGCCCTTTCTCACCGCCTGTAGGAGATGGAGAAGCGGAGGCTAGAGCGCAGCAGCGAGATTCGGGCTCGTGCTACCGCCTGCGACCTTGGCCCTGTCAGCAGCGCCACGAAGTCTGGGATGGGAGGAAGATGGCCTGAGCACTGTCAAACGCTGCTTTGGTGGCCCATCCTCAACCACAAGCCCAATGTCCGCCAGCCCCCTACCCGTGTGGCCGTCACCACGGGCCCGCTCCTCAGTGCCTGGCTCTCCATGGTCGCTATAACTGCGATGCTCCGGGTCCCGTGGATACTCGAAGGACAGGCCGCTGGGCTGCCGCTCCGAACTGCTGCGCTCTGCGGAGAGGTGGGAGGAGGGGTTTGGGGTGGGGGGGCGGGAGGGAAACACGGACTTCAGCGGGCACGTGGTAAGGGCCAGTCTGCCGCCCCGTCCAAGTGGCCCGGGACCTACCGCAGCCCTCCCTGCAGGGCGGAGCAAGCTTTACCCTGGGGGCAGGTCTGGCAGCAGTGTCCCGGCAGCTGGCGCGGCTGCCCACAGGCCAGGGTCGGGCATTCTGGTTTGATGTTCTTGCAGCTGACCCTGCCAGGGCCCCTGGTACGGCGACCCCACTGAGGCTGCTCCCGGAAAAGGCGGGAAAACCAAGTGAGTGCAAGATGCCAGCTGGTGAGACCCCCGGGCAAGGATGTCCCGCAGAGTCCGCCAGCTCTGCCACTTGCAAGCTTCGTGACCCTACCCAAGCTGCTTCACCTCTCTGGGCCTCACGGTCCCTGTCTGGAAAATGGGAATAATAATACTGTCTATCTAGGAAGGGTACCAGCGGAGTTAGGCGAGCAGGGAACGAAACGAATTTGGCACAGAGCCTCCCGCAGGGTGGACGATCAGTCACAGTCAGCACCTAGGTCTTGAAGGGGCCGATTCCCGTTCCCCCACCAGAAACCGCCCCCCAACCTCTGCGGACTGGCCTCCTCCTGAGCAGCTCCGAATCCACTCCCACGCCCGCGCACCCCGGGGCTGCCCACCCGCCCGCCAGGGCCAGGCCGGCGGCGGGGTGCACTCACCGCCTCACAGGCGCACAGCACGCAGCGCATCACCCCGAAGGGCTCCCCTAGGTCCGGGTGCCACGTCTCGTCCAAGGCATAGACCTTCCCGCCGAAGGAGCAGCCTGCGGGGACGGGCTTGGCTGGCGGCCGCTGCCCGGCTCGCGCCGTGTGCCGCCCCGGGGGCTGCCCACGGGTCCCGGGTCCCGGGTCCCGGCCGCCGCGCCCCTCGGCCCCCGCCCACCCTCCGGGCCGCCCGCCGCGCCGAGCCACCTGCGCCCGGAGCCCGACTTCCCGCCCGCGCCTCCCCCGGGCGCCCACCTACCTGTCGCTCCCCGGACGGGCAGCGGCTCCTTCTCGGAACGAATGGGCAGCGCCGGGGGATCGGGGCCGGCGCAGCGGGCGGGCCGGGAGCCCAGCAGCAGCAGCCCGAGGAGCAGCAGCGGGGCCGGCGGGCCCGGGAGGCTCGGCATGACGCGAACGGGACAGCTGGGGAGGCGGGAGGGAGGAGGGCGCCGAGCGGGCGGAGGGAGGGAGGCGGAGGGCGGAGGGCGGAGGGCCGGGCCGGGGGCGGTGCGGCGGGAGGGGGCCGGGGCCGGGGCCGGGGCAGTGCCGCGAGGGGCTCGTCGGGCGGCCGCAGAGTCGGCGCCGGGCCGGGCGGGGCGGGAGGAGCGGCCGGGAGGACGCGGGCGGCGGGCGGGCGCTGACCCGGGCCGTACGCGGCTCTACTGCCCCGGGCGCCGGCTCCGGCCGGTTTTATGCCTCGCGCCCGACGCCCCGGCCGGGGGCCTCCTCCTCAGCAAACGGGGCGGCGGCGGCGGCTCGGCGAGGGGCCGGGCTGAGCCCGGGGGGTCCGGCCCAGCGGCGGCGGCCCGGATCGCGGGTGGGGGAGGGGAGGGAGGGGCTGGGACCGGGCATGGGAGGAGGGAGGGGCGGGGGAGGGGGAGGGGAGGGACCAGGGGGCGCGAAGAGGGGGAGGAGAGGCGGGCCCGGAGGTCCCCCCCGCCGGCGGCCACAGGGCGGCTGGACCAGGAGGTCGGTGGCCAGCCCAGGACGGGAGACTCTGGCCAGGGAGGGGCAGAGGCTAGGCCTGAGGCCTGGACCGCTCAGTGAGCGAGGACCCGGTTCCGTTCTGCCCGCCCGAAGGATGAAGACTTGTCCTTACAGATGACAATGTACAGGAAAGCCCCATCAACCGATCTCCCCCCTACCTGGGCCCACAGCACCCCTCAGACCCCCGCCAGCCTCTCTCACTGCCTAGCCTGCCTCCTTACCTCCTCTCTGAGGCCGCTCCCCATTCTGCTGTTACCCCCTTTCTGCGGAGTGACGGTGTCTCCCTCTCATTGTAACCTATCCTCAGACCCATTCCAATGTCCCCTCTTGCTTTCTCACCCCCTTCCTTCACCCAAGGGACCGTCTGCCTCTCCAGCCCACTCCCAACCTCCTTTATCTTGGTTCCGTGGTGGCGCCTGCCTCCTTGTCCCTCCCGCCCGCACACACCCACCGACTTCCCAGGCGTCCCAGCACCCTCCTTCCTAATCTTGGGAGACATCTCGTCTGGCTGAGCGGGAAAATTCCAGGATCTAGGCCACACTTCTCAGCAGGCATGCCCATCCTTGGCGAGGGAGAGAGCCTGAGGAAGTTCTGGGGGGCGGGGGATGATGGGAACAAGGTCAGGCCAGGAAGCCCCTGAGGACAGAGACTGTGGGGAGACTAGGACTGCGCAAAGGAGCTGGAGCTAGGGCCAAAGGAAAAGGGGGGCCAGCAGGGAGGTGTTTGCTGGGGGGAGGTCCAGCAGCTGTCTTTCCTAAGACAGGGCCACATGGGCCTGGTTATTCCTCTTGTCATGTGTGGAACGGTAGGAGATGGAAGGGAGACAGAACAGGCAAAGGAGGGCCTGGGCACAGCGGTCTGTGTGTGTAGCCGTCCAAGCCACTGGACCCCAGCACCTAAGCCAAGGCTGAACCAGTGCACGCGTGCACACGCACACTTGCCCCACATCTGACAGTCCTCCTGACCCATCCAAACCCTTTCCCCATAACACCACCCCGTAACAGGAGATTTCTGTCTTATAGGCAATATCCGTATTCCCTCTTGGAAAGTGGGAATGACAAGACAGGACTCCCTAGGGGGTTACAGAAAGAAAAGCAGAAAAGCAAGTGTCCTATTGCATTTCAGCAGCAGGTATAATGTCCAGGGAAACGAAATTTGGATAGCCAGGAATTGAAAAGTGCCCCAATCTAAAACAAGACCTCTGTGCCTCTTCCCCAGTGACGCAAATGTCCTGCCAGATTCCTCCTGGGGAAAAAAAAAAAAAAAAAACCTCTGCTCCTGTCCCTTTCCAGGTCCCAGGTTGCCCATCTCCATCTCCAGGAAAAGATGGATCCCCCTATCCAGATCTTCTCTGTGGTGTATGTGGGTGGAGGAGTGGACCCTGGTCCAGGCAGGGGCTCCAGGGAAGAGAAGGCGTCACTTCCGGGGGCCTTCGCCAGTGTCTGGTGGCTCCCTCCTCTGATTGGGCAGAGGTGGCCCAGGCAGGCCTGTGACCTGCTGCTGTTGGAGGGGCTGTACCCCACCGCCACATCTTCCTACCCATCTGCTCCCCAGAGTGCGGCCTACTGTGCACCTGGGTCCTTGAGCCCCGCTCCACCTGGTGAGTGGCAAGCAGCATGTGGGGTTATGTGAGGGTAGAGAGGACAGCAAAGAGAAATGGGCTCCCAGCTGGGGGAGGGGCAGGCAAACTGGAACCTACAGGCACTGACCTTTGTCAAGAAGAGTGTAGCCTTCCCAGAATGGGAGGAGCAGGGCAGAGCAGGGGTAGGGGGTGGGGTGCTGGTTTCTGAGGGACTGATCACTTACTTGGTGGAATACAGCACAGCCCTGGCTGGCCCTAAGGAAAGGCGACAAGAGCCCAGGGAGAAAATAAGAGAGGGAGGTACACTTAGGGCTTAGCGAACACAGCACTAAGGTGGACACAGCCCCAGTCCCCATTCCCAGCTGGTCATTCCTTGTTAGCTTAAGGTTCTGAATCCCCGGGTGGGGAAGCTGGGCCGGGCAAGCCAGGGCGCAAGGAGAGGGTAATGGGAGGGGGGCCCACGCATGTTGACAGACCTACAGGAAATCCCAATATTGAATCAGGTGCAAGCCTCTTTGCACAACTTGTGAAAGGAGGAGGAAGCCATGTGGGGGGTCCTGTGAAGGAACCGGAAGGGGTCTGCTGAGGGGGCAGGGAGGTGGGTGCAAGCTAGGAGACAGATATGTTGGGGGGCACCTAAGGCAAGGTCAGCCCCTAGGGTGGGATCACCCAGCAGGTGCCCGTTCCTGGGCAGGTGGCCTCAGGAAGGTAGTCCCAGGACTGTTGTTAGCCCATCTCTTGGCCTCAGATAACGGAGTTTTTCAGGACTTAGAAAAGCTCCAGAGGCTTTTATGTGGAGGGGTAGAAAGGGAAGAAAGGAGAGGTTAATTTCTCCCATACCACCTTTTAATCCTGACTCCAGTGGTCCCACTTACAGCTTTGTGCAGTTCCCTGCCCAACCCCGTGCCCCACCGCAGAAGTTACCCGTCAACACATTGTACGTGTTTGCCAGTTCCTCGCCCAGGCCCCATACCCCATTTTTCACTCCCTTCTCCCTGCTGAAGCCACAATGCTTTCATTCTCTATCCCCATCCCAGATTTTCTCTGACCTAACAACCAAGGTTGCTCAGCATTTAAGGCCAATTAAGATGTGTGTATACATACCATGTCCTGCTGTTCTCAGCAGGGGTAGGTGGGACCAAATCCACGTCAGATTCACTGAGGAGCCCGGAGTTTCATTCTTGTTGCCCAGGCTGGAGTGCAATGGCACCATCTCGGCTCACTGCAACTTCCACCTCCCAGGTACAAGCAATTCTCCTGTCTCAGCCTCCCAAGTAGCTCGGATTACAGGCATGCACCACCACGCCCGGCTAATTTTTTTCTATTTAGTAGAGACAGGGTTGCACCATGTTAGTCAGGCTGGTCTGGAACTCCTGACCTCAGGTGATCTACCTGCCTCGGCCTCCCACAGTGCTGGGATTACAGGCATGCACCACCACGCCTGGCCCACCATATGCTTTCATCACAAGGAAATGTGAGAGAAGTCAGAGTTTCGGCAGTTCCAGGCTGGCCAGCATCTCAAGCCTCCCAAGCTTCTGTTCCCCCTTGCAGGCAGTCTCTTCCTGAAACTCAGTTAAATGGTCACTCTTCTTGCTGCTTGCAGGATAGAGTCCTCTTCCTCGGCCCACCTTTGCCCCACCCTACTCTGCCCAGAAGTGTAAGAGTCCAAGCCGCCTCCATGGCCCCAGGAAGGATTTGGGGGAGAGGCCCCAAACAGGGAGCCATGCCAGCCATACACCCTGGCCAGAATGGAGCTGACTGGTAAGACCACACTTGAGGGGCTAGGGCCAAAAGGAAACATGGGAGGAAGGGAGAGAGAAAGGAGACACGCTGCAGGGGCAGGGAGCAGGGGGACTCAGTCTCCCAAAAATAAGGGGTCTGAGAAGTGGATTCCCTGGATTTCAGGTCTGGATGCTGAATGGGAGCTCCTGAAATACCAGCTGAAAGTGATTTCCTCCTTATCTTCCAACCTCACCTCTCCTCATCTAGAACTGCTCCTTGTGACCATGCTTCTCCTAACTGCAAGGCTAACTCTGTCCAGCCCGGCTCCTCCCGCCTGTGACCCCCGAGTCCTCAGTAAACTGCTTCGTGACTCCCATGTCCTTCACAGAAGACTGGTGAGAACTCCCAACATAATCCCCTTTATTCACATAAGTGGTAAGACGCCCTCACTCCCCAGAAGACACCATCACCTCCTAATTCCTTGACCCAATGACTGTTCTTCCCATATTGTCACCACCTACTGATCACACTCCCTGACAAGGATTATACTTTGCAACAGAGCCCTCATTTAAAAGCTGTCGTCTAGACATAGTAGTCGTGGAGGACTGTCCTGCTCATGAGACTCCCATATCCCTCTCTATTTCAGCTTCCTTCTTCCCCCGCCCATCTTTTTCAACAGAGCCAGTGCCCAGACGTTAGCCCTTTGCCCACACCTGTCCTGCTGCCTACTGTGGACTTTAGCTTGGGAGAGTGGAAAACCCAGACAGTAAGAAAGCCGGCCCTAACCTTGGCTTCCCTGAGTCCTGACTTCAGTCTCCTGCTGCTTCCCATGGATTCTCCAAAACTCCTGAGCTTTTTAAAAACAGCTCACCTTCAGCTTGGCCACCCCAACCCAATCTACACTCACCTATGATGATATTCTGTGGATAAGATGAGGGCTTGCAGGTTTAATATGTTAATGGATTTAAAGCTGAACACCTTGAAAAGCTGGAGAGAAATCTCTCACAGCCATGACTTTGACCTATTCCCGTTCAATCTTCACTTGTCATGAAGAAGCAAGACTCCTCTGTCATCCACAGATGACACAAAGCTGGGGAGTACCACTACAATAACAAAAGACTGAATCAAGGCTCCAGCCACTGAAAGACTAGGTCAAAAACAAGGTGAGGTAACAGAGATGTAAAATTCTACATGTGTACATTAATGAGCCAAGTCCTATTCCAGCTTTCAGACCACAGTGCCCTGCTTCCATCATTTAAACTTCTGGCCCTAGCACTTCCTGTGAAAAGGATCTCGGAGCATTGACCCCAAACTTAGCATGTAACATTACTGAAGCAGCTATTCCTAAAGCTACTAATTTTTGTCTGTTCGATGGTTAGCATCCCCATTGTGGAAATGCTTCTAGGGAACTCTGAGCGGATTACACTTAAATATACTGGCCTGAACCCTGGACCTCCCCCTGAAGATACATGCTAATTTATTAAGAGGAAACATATTAAACTAACATGTGTCCAGAAAGAAGCAGCCTGAACAGTAAGACTAGAAACATGTTTTCTGAGGAATAGTTTAAAAACTAAAATCTATCCTCAAGAGCCCTACATCCTTTCTTCGCAGGACTGGGTCAGGGGAGAAGGGCAGGTCCTACACCTCCCTTGTAATCCTTTCTTTTCTGTTTTTCTCTTTTTTTTTTTTTTTTTTTTTTTTCTTGAGACCGGGTGTTGCTCTGCCCCCCAGGCCAGAGTGCAGTGGTACAATCTAAGCTCATTGCAACCTCTGCCTCCCAGGTTCAAGTGATTCTCCTGCCTCAGCCTCCTTAGTAGCTGGGATTACAGGTATGCGCCTCTACGCCCAGCTAATTTTTTGT